>NC_069506.1:208262998-208597998 GCF_027579735.1 Bombina bombina
GTAAATTTAAAAGTTGTTTAAAATAGTATTCTCTTTCTGAATTTTTTGGGATTTCATATCTCTTTAATCTTCTCAGTTGGTTTGTTATTAAAGGTTCATGAACCCCAAAATATTTATTTCATGATTTAAGTAGAACATTACATTTTAAATAACTATCCCGTTTACTTCTATTATCAAATTTACTTCATTCTCTTGGTATCATTTGTTGAAGGAGCAGCAATGCACTACTGGTTTCTAACTGAACACATGGGCCCCAAGTTATCAAGGTCTGGCGGACCTGATCCGACACTGCGGATCAGGTCCGTCCGCCAGACCTCGCTGAATACGGCGAGCAATACGCTCGCCGTATTCAGCATTGCACCAGCAGCTCACAAGAGCTGCTGGTGCAACGCCGCCCCCTGCTGACTCGCGGCCAATGGGCCGCCAGCAGGGGGGTGTCAATCAACCCGATCGTACTCGATCAGGTTGATTTCCGGCGATATCTGTCCGCCTGCTCAGAGCAGGCTGACAGGTCATGGAGCAGTGGTCTTTGTGACCGCTGCTTCACAACTGCTGTTTCTGGCGAGTCTGAAGACTCGCCAGAAACACGGGGCATAAAGCTCCAATCGGAGCTTGATAAATATGCCCCATGGGGTGAACCAATGTGAATCGGTATATATAGATATGCAGCCATAAATCAGCATCTAGAACCTAGGTTCTTTGCTGCTCCTGAGCTTTCCTAAATAAACTTTTCAGCATAGTTAAATGATAGAAATAAATTGGAAAGTTGTAGGCTGTGTCTAAATCATTAATGTCTAATTATGACTTGTAGAAGCGTTATTTATAAGAAGCATTCTTAGAACCTTAAAATTCAAGTAACAAACTGTTTCCCTTTGTCTGACAATAACATTAACATTAAAATTATTCAGATGTTTAACAAAAGATTTATTTGTGATTTTCTTTACAGATTACATATAAAATTATTGTTCTATATGCTTTATATTCATCACTATCTCTAAGCAGGATATTGCAACTGAATAAAAAGCTGATCAAACTTCTATCATATTTAATAAATGTTGTGCACATTTCTGTAAACTTCTCATTTTGAATAGATTACAGGCTTGAATATATGAATAATAAAAAAGTACACTGAAATCAATAGATGTTTACAAAATCCAAGCAAGGAAGATTACAAAATTCTTATCATAGTAAATATTACAATAGAAATCCCAACTCAGGCTGTTATTCTTGTACATTTTATGTATTATTATTTTTAAAATATTAATAAAAAGAAAGGATCTAACTGTAAACAAAATGGTAATTAGTTGAAAGGAAGTTTACTTTAAAAGGTTACCTGCTTAAATTTAATGGTAAGGAGGTTTTAGCAGAAAAATGACATGATCTAATTTATTAAAGCATGCACAAAGCTATTAAACTCATAGATAAATTCCCATTCAGGAGATTGCAACCATTGCTGCTCCTGAGTGGAATGCAGTCAGTGATTGGTGGGGTGATACAACTGTTGATGCGGAATGTCTCACTGACTGTTTCCTGCTTGGGACCAGCGGTTTTCTGCAGCTCCCAAGCTGGGCTTTATCTATGTGTTTAACCTATATGCTGGGGTTCAACACATAATTCCAGGGTAAGTAGCACAAAAATCCCATGTTGCGACAAATTAAAATATAACATTTTTACACTACAACGACCTGTTAATTTGCAGTTTGTGTTAACCTCTTAGGTACCAGAGACGTTAACATTGGAATCATTTTTTGAAAACCTAATCAAACACTCTCCCTAATGCTACAGAAACATATTAACCACTGCTAGGATGCTAGGACTGCTTTCTTTTCTTCAGTTGGTTAAATGACTATTCATAGACAAGTTACTCTAATGCCAGTCTCAGAGAAATGTGTGAACTGCGAAGTGTGAAAGAGATCAAAAGCATTTTCAAGAGATTAATGTTTCAAAATGAAACCCCATAAGAAACACTGCGTGAAATGTGTTTTTTAAAGCTGCAGCCAAATTATTTTATCACCAAGATTTGGTGGAAACTATTTTCTAACTTTTTTCTAATAAATTAGAATGGCCTAAACACTGCAAAAAAACTTACTTTTGATGAAATGGATAGATCTTTTTAGCTCTGCTGGTGATTTATAAGAAAGAAAAAGTGCATTACAAGTGGAGCGCTATTTATCTCTCCCACCCACACGCTAACTCCACTAGAAGTAAGCTTTTTGCACGCGTCAGGTAGAGCTTGTATTACAAGTTAAAAGTAAAAAAGTTTTAACTTGCACGCTAACCCAATGAGCGTAAAAAGACGAAATTTGAATATCGCAATCTCTTTAATGTATTCCCCTTTTAGAAATCAATGTGGCAAAAAGTGGAAACAAAAATAACACTCTACTCGTTTGTAAACCTGATCACATTTTCTCAAGTGCTCTAACCTGACATAAAAAAAAATTAATATTTCACATTCCAAAGTTCTTCACATAGCATAATACAGAATGTTCTATGTATCCATAAATACATATTTCTAGATATACCTGATGATATTTCAGTACAATATATCTATACATATATATATATATATATATATATATATATATATATATATATATATAAAAGTATATATAGGTATAGATATATACAGATATATTTATATAGGAATATCTATTTAAAAATACTTAGAACATATTCCCCGATGTGAAGAACATTGGAATTTGAAATATTTACAGTACAAACGCAGTTAAACACTTTATTAAAAAACAAATATTGCATAAATAAGCTTTTACATGTTTTAATCTACTTGACTGTAAAATGCTCCAATGAACATATATATACAGTATATATATATATATATATATATATATATATATATATATATATATATATATATATATATATATATTTATATGTGTGTGTCTATATACATATGTATTTATGTATTAATATGTATATATACATCTGTAAATACATATATACACACATTTAAAGTACACCTATATAAACATATGTATATACATACATATACATATTTAGACATGTGTATGTATGGATCTCTATGTTAAACCCCCTTTGCCTGGCTTTTTTTCTTTTTTTTTCTAACACCAGAGACCTGATATCTTTGAGCCTTTATAACCTTTGATTGCAATATTTTTTAAATATGTTTTTATTAACTAGTTTTATTATGAGTGTAACTGTACTTTTTATTCACTTTTATTCAAGCGTAACAGTTAACCAAAGCTCTGAGGTCACTCTATCCTGACGCGCCTTAAATTCCATTGGGCTTGAGCTAACAGATTTACTTTCAACTTGTAATACGTGCGCTACTTCTGACGCAGGCAAACACCCATGATAAATCCCTTATTGCTTGCGTACAACAGTTAAAGTGCCACTCGTAATCCTCAATATGAAAAATAAATAATATCTGTATATTGTAATTGCTTGATTGAGACAGATCCTATCATAAATAGCCCTGACAAGCTATTACTTAGAAACAAGTCAGATATACAGGTCACTGAATGAAAAGAAAAATTGTTAAAGAACAGAGGGCTATAACATACAGCCTGCAGACACAGGAGAGACTTGGCAATTCATCTCTATTTATGGCTGTGTTCACAGAAGGGAGTAGAAATTACCTATTTAGCTGCAGGTTCTTTCACAGGCTGTATAACTCTACAGAAATAAAAAATCAAAAGCCATTTTCATATGTAATTATCTAAGACGATTTAAAGCAAAATCATTGGGGGGTTTCCACTACAACACATTTATATGTCTTTGACAAACAAACATATTTACATTAGATTGCTTGTAATACTGTTCAACCCTTTAGATATCATTAAGTGATGCTCATTGTATATGCAGCCACGAACAATGTGCCAGTAAGATCATCAGAAGAACTGGATAGAAATTTCTGCCCAAAATAAAACAAGTAGGCAACTATTATTTTCCATCTTGAGACAGTATTTGTTAAAGTCGGTGCTCCTGTATGGGATGATGGAGGTTATCAACAATATTCTGTATGTGTTGTAAATAGACTTCTAAAGATCATAGCAAGGAACAAGACAAAGGTATTTGCTAGCTACTTAAAGGGATACTAAAACCAAAAATGTTTGTTTATGATTTGGATAGAACATATAATTTTAAACAACTTTCTAATTTACTTCTATTATCAAATTTGCTTCTTTTTCTTGAATCCATTGCTGAAGGAACAGCATTGCACTACTGGCAGCTAGCTGAACACATCTAGTTAGCCAATCAGCAGGCACCAATTAGCAGCAGCAGTGTATGATATGTGCGTATTCTTTTTCAAGAAGGGATACTAAGAGAACGAAGCACATTTGAAAATAGAAGTGAATTTAAATGTGTCTTAAAATGACATGCTCTATATGAACGAGGCAAGTTTAATTTTGACTTTCCTATTCCTTTAAGTGCTATTGAAAAATAAAGGTTTGATTACAATTAGCCAACTCAATTGCTACTATGTGATGCGTGTGGTGAAAATCAAGATGCACAACAATGTAGAGGTGTCTGTGTAGCAAACGCTCACCAGTAATAGCGAGAGTTATTAATTTTTTAGTGGGGACCAAACAGTATCCTTTGTCTAAATAAAAAGAGAGAAGCGCTCAACCTGGAAACGAACAATAGCATAATAGCTTGTTCTATGGCTAGTTACCACCCAAGAATCAGCCTCTTTTTGCTCAACATGTGCCTTTCACAGAGAAGAACTTTCCTGTAGCATATCAGTCTGATCCTGACTTCACAGTACAGTCCAGCCCCAAAATAACCGAGAGAAAAAGCAAAACCCCAGATGTACGTTTCGGCCTATTGTGGGCCTTGTCAGTGAGGTGCAGCCATATCCCTCTAGGCACACTGAGCAACAGGTCCACATATGGATTCCAGCATCATACTTAGGGAGACTTCACAAAATGTCATAATTTGCATAAATAAAAAGAGAGAAGCGCTCAACCTGGAAACGAACAATAGCATAATAGCTTTTTCTATGGCTAGTTACCACCCAAGAAGCAGCCTCTTTTTGCTCAACATGTGCCTTTCACAGAGAAGAACTTTCCTGAAGCATATCAGTCTGATCCTGACTTCACAGTACAGTCCAGCCCCAAAATAACCGAGAGAAAAAGCAAAACCCCAGATGTACGTTTCGGCCTATTGTGGGCCTCGTCAGTGAGGTGCAGCCATATCCCTCTAGGCACACTGAGCAACGGGTCCACATCTGGATTCCCGCATCACACTTAGGGAGACTTCCCAAAATGTCATAATTTGCATAAATAAAAAGAGAGAAGCGCTCAACCTGGAAACGAACAATAGCATAATAGCTTGTTCTATGGCTAGTTACCACCCAAGAAGCAGCCTCTTTTTACCAGTGTATAGGTGACTTTTCTGATGCCTCTTCTGTTGGTTATCTAGATAAAAGAGATGTGAACCAACTTGCTGAAGTTACTGGTTATGAGGCTGGCAAGGGGGAGCCTAGGAGGTCGGAACGTCACAGAGGCAGATTTAAAGGATCTCCTTTGAGTCCTAAGAAAAAGAAAGGAAGAAGAAATCCTAATGTTTTTTTTGTTTTTCTTTAATTTATTTTTGTGATGTTTCTGACCATTTCTTCCCTTAATCTCAGGTGTATGAAAACTATAGCAAGGAGAGCTGCAATTTTTAAGTTATTATCTGTATGTTCTGCTAATATTTTTTGTTTGCAGGAATGTGGTCTCTCTGAACATCCTAAATGTGCTGACTGGGAATATGGTCCAAAATTATGGTCTTGTTCTTCTGATAGGAATGGGGGGGGGGGGTGGGAGTTTTGTTTAAGGGGTTTTGCTTTTCTATTCTTAATGTAATTCATATTGTCTCAGGTCGGGTTCTTTTGGTTAGTTTTAGTTTTTGTGGGACTATTTTTTGTTTGTTTAATGTATATGCTTCTCCAAATAGGGTAGAACGTTTGCTTAATTTTGAAACATTAAAGTTTTTTCTGCCAGGTTGAGAGACAACTTTTTTGGTTGGGGATTTTAATTGTATTATTAAGAATGGGGACAGAGAGGGTGGGAGTGATTGTAGGGTGGATAGCTCAGGGAAGTTTTTAGTTGATCTGCTTAAATCTTTCGGTTTGAAGGATGCCTTTGGGTCTGTTTCTTTTTCAGGGGAGGGTTTTACTTTCTTTACTGATAGTGGTGGGATAAAATCTCAAATTGATTTTTGTTTTTTATCTAAATTTCTATGTGTTGATGATTTTTCTTTTAAGCGGATGCCCTTTATGGATCATGCCCTTTTGATGTGTAAGGTGAATTGTGATTTGAAGATCAAGTATGGTAAGGGTGTTTGGAAACTGAATGTGGATTTGTTAGAAGATGAGAAGATTAAGCGTCAGTTTGTTTGGATGTATGAAAGGTGGTGTGAAAGAAAGTGTGATTTTAGTAATGTGCTTATGTGGTGGGAATGGTTGAAGGTGGAAATAAAGAGTTTTAAGAGTTTTAAGAAAGGCTGTGAGAAAGCTAGAATGGAAAGGGAGTTGTATGATAAATGGTATCTGAGGTTGTTGTATTTGTATGAATTGAGAAATTGTGGTATTGATGTGCAGGAGGATTTGCTGAAGCAAGAAAGATAATTAAAACGTGTATGCATGAAAAAAGGAAAGAAAATTGTTTTTATGGCAAGATTGGAGAAAATGGAAAAGGATGACTCTTGTAGTAAATATTTTTTTAAGAAAACTGTTGAAGGAATGATTGGTTTTGTTAGTGTTTTTGATAAGGTTGAGTGTGAAATTAATGGTACGGATGGTGTTTTGAGTGAAGTTCATGAGTTTTATAGTGAGCTGTATAAAGAAAAGACAAGAGATGTTTTATTGGAAAAGGAGTTGTTAGAAGACATTGAGTTTAAGTTGTAAAAATATGATAATGTTTTGTTAGAAAGGGATCTAAGTTTGGATGAGATTGCAGAGGTTGTTAGGAGTTTTAAGAATGGGAAGGTACCTGGTTGTGATGGTTTGCCTGTTGAATTTTATACTTGTTTTTGGAATTTGATTGGGTGGATATGTTGGATGTTTGTAAGTTTGTTTTGAGAATGAATGTTTTGCCTGTTTCAATGAGGAAAGGTTTGATTGTTTTGTTATTCAAAAAGGGTGATAAGAGAGATTTGAGGAATTGGAGGCCGATTACGTTGTTGAATGTTGACTATAAGGTTATTGCAAAAGTGCTGGCAAATAGAATATGTGGAGTGATTGGTAAGGTTGTGGGTGAAGAGCAAGTGTGTGCTGTTCCTGGGCATCAGATTTCTGAAAGTTTGTTGTTACTGCGTGATGTACTGTGGTATGTGAGGGAGAGGATGAGGTCTGTTGCTGCTGCTATTGTGGATTTTGAAAAAGCGTATGATAGGGTACCGCCCTATTTCCCTACTCCTTCTTGCCTCAAAGCTCCTAGAAAAGTTAGTATATGCACGTCTATCCCATTTCCTTACACTAAACTCTCTTTTTGACCCACTGCAATCTGGATTTCACTCTACAGAGAAAGCAATTGTCAAGGTTACCAACGACCTACTTACAGCAAAATCCAAAGGCCACTTCTCTCTGCTTATCCTCCTTGACCTGTCTGCAGCCTTTGACACTGTTGACCACCCTCTTCTGCTCCAAACCCTTCAATCCTTTGGCATCTGCGACACAGCTCTTACGTGGTTCTCTTACTATCAAACTAACCGTACATTTAGTGTAGCCTTCTCTGGAGCATCCTCTGCCCCGTTACCACTTTCTGTTGGGGTACCTCAAGGCTCTGTTCTCGGTACCCTTCTCTTTTCAATCTACACGTCATCATTAGGTTCCTTAATAAAGTCCCATGGGTTTTAATATCATTTGTATGCCGATGACACCCAAATCTACCTCTCTGCACCAGACCTACCATCTTGGATGTCCTCTCCCTACCTTAAGGTAAATCTCTCCAAACTGAACTCCTTATTTTTCCCCCTTCTTCAAATGTCTCCACCCCCAAAATTTCTATAACTGTTGATAATTCCATCATTACTCCTACCCCGCATGCCCGATGTCTTGGGGTCACATTTGACAGAGATCTTTCCTTCACTCCTCACATTCAGTCCTTGGCTTAAGCCTGCCGCTTCCACCTTAAAAACTTCACTAAAATTAGACATTTCCTTACACAAGAAACAACTAAGATTTTAATCCACTCTCTCATCCTTTCCCACCTCGACTACTGCAATTCCATCCTCTCTGGTCTACCTAGCTTCTGCATAGCTCCTTTACAATCCATTATGAATGCCTCTGCCAGGCTCATCTTCCTTACTCGTCGATCTTCATCTGCTGCGCCTCTGCCAATACCTTCACTGGCTTCCTCTTGCCTCTAGGATTAAACACAAAATCCTCTCAACTGCACTGCTCCCCCCTACATTTCAGAACTTGTCTCCAGATACTCTCCTTCCCGTCCCCTTCGATCAGCTCAGGATCTCCTCCTCTCCTCCTCTCTTGTTACTTCCTCACATTCCCATCTACAAGACTTCTCCAGACTGGCCCCCATCTTGTGGAACTCCCTGCCTCGCTCCACAAGACTCTCCCCTAGTTTTAACAGCTTCAAGCGCTCCCTAAAAACTCTACTATTCAGGGATGCTTACAACCAACACTAACCTTTCCTAACTCCATTGCTTTCCCCTTGAACCCCTTAGAATGTAAGCCAATGGGACCAACTGTTTGCAGATCGCCTTCATAAGAGCCGACTACAACAGTGAAACTCTCGGCAGGGCCCTCTACCCACTTGATCCCTGCAAAAGCTATCCTGTATATTGACTATGTTTACAGCACTGCGGAAACTGTTGGCGCTCTACAAATACCTGATAATAATAATAATAGGGTAGTGCATGATTTTATGTTTCATATTTTAGAACGTTTAGGTTTTTCTGGTAAGATTATTGGATGGTTTAAATGTTTGTATTGTGATATTGTGAGTCAAGTTTAGGTTAATGTTTTTTTGACTGAGGAATTTTGTGTTAAATCTAGAGTGTGTCAAGGATGTCCTTTATCTCCTGTGTTATTTGTATGTGTCATTGAGCCATTGTTAACTAGTTTGAGGAAGGATAAATTAGTTAGAGGTGTGAGTGTTCCTGGAAGTAATGGAAGGTGTTTAAAAGTGATTGGGTATATGGACGAAGTGATTGTGGTATGTGAGACTCAGGCTGGTTTGAGGAGGGTGAAAACTTTGGTTGAATATTTTTGTATGGCAAGTGGTTTCAGATTTAATTGGAATAATTGTAAAGTTAAAGTTTTTGGTAATGATAGATTGATTCCTGTGGATGGCCTGTGACTGACGGTGCAATTGAGGTGATGGGTGTGAAATTTGATGTGGATTTGAAAGGCTTGGAAAGTTGGGAGAATGTTTTTGATAAAGTGAGTAGAAAACTTCCATTTTGGTCTTTAAGGACTTTATCTTTGGAAGGAAAAATGTTAGTTATTAAATCAGTTTTGATCCCTATTATGTTATATTTGGAGTTAGTTTTTCCGCCTCCTGAGAGGATTTTTCGGAGAATTTTGAGAGTGTTGTTTTCTTTTTTCTGGAGTTCTGGTATGGAGCATTTGAAAAGAGATGTTGTTGTTAAGAGTAAGAATGTTGGTGGTAAGGGTTTTCCAAATGTGTAGAGAATTTTGGCTGTGAAATATGTTAGTAAGTGTGTGGTTCTGAGTGGTAAGGATAGCATGGCTGGTTGTATGGTAAAGTATGCTTGTGGAAATTTTTTAAGACAATAGGGTTTGGTTGAGATTGATAGAAAGAAACCGGTATGTTTTGCTGTTCCATGTTTTTATGTAAGGGTGGAATGTTGGATTAAAAAATATGGTTTGGAAAATGTTAGTAGGGAGATGTGGTGTGCAAAGAGAATGGTGTTGAAAATGTTGGAGAAGATTGAAGGTCTTGAGTTGATTGGGGTTTTAAATGAGGATGAATGTGTGTTGGTATGGAAAAATGTGTGTAATAAGTATTTGATGAATAGGCAGAAAGATATTGGTTGGATGAGTGTGCATAAGTGTTTGCCGACAAGAGATTTTCAGAGAGTGCATCGTTTAGTGGCTTCAGAAGTGTGTCCTAGAGATGGTTGTTGTCAAAGCGAGAGTGTTATTCATTTGTTTTGGAATTGTGAGTATGCTAGGCATGTTTGGAGAAGTTTGAAAAGGATGATTAAGGGTCTGACTGGAGTGCAGTTTTTTTACTTTTAATATGATGATGTATGGCTTGCGTGGAAGTGGTGTGAAAAGGAGAAATCAAAAATGATATGGTTGTTGGTATGTTGTGTGAAGGAGGTGTTGTGAGATGTGTGTAATATTTAGATTTTTAAGAAAGAGGTAGTTACTGTAGGTAATTGTGTGGGTATGATCCATGGGAAGTTGTTTTGTATTTTTCTTTTGATAGGAGGCGATATGGGAATTAGATTCTGAAGGCATCTGGAAGACAAAGAAGTGGAAGGATTGGATTATTTAGTTTTTAGGTTTTTTTCTCCAGTTTCTTTTGTCTGTATTTGAAATATGTTTAATTTTATTCTGTGTGATTATTTAAGTTTTATATTTGCATTTTTTTTTTTCTGATGACAAACGTTTGGGTCAATATTTCAGTTGTTTTGTAACAAGAGATATTTTGTTTGCATTTGTTATGATTTTATTTTGTATATATGCATATATGATTATTTTTCTAATAAAAGAATTACGAAACGTACGTCTGGGGTTTTGCTGTTTTTCTCGTTCAGAGAGGGACTGCCTGGTATTTTGGGGCTGGACTGTACTGTTAAGTCAGGATCAGACTGATATGCTACAGGAAAGTTCTTCTCTGTGAAAGGCACATGTTGAGCAAAAAGAGGCTGCTTCTTGGGTGGTAACTAGCCATAGAACACTAGCCATAGAACAAGCTATTATGCTATTGTTCGTTTCCAGGTTGAGCGCTTCTCTCTTTTTATTTAAGTATCCTTTGTCTGTCTGTACTGAGTACACTAGGTTGCTAAGCATCATTCTCTAAACAGTCATCATAAACTTTAATCACCACAAGGCACCTAAAGTATATGGCACATATCCAAAAATAAATTATCCCTTAAAATGGCACTACCTAAAGTCCCAAGTGATTAACCAAGCATAAAAGTAAGGGCTCTTTTTCTTTTTTTAAATAGAGCCCACCCATTGCAATTTTGATTGGTTAATCAGATTTATAATTATTTTAAATTCTCTGTATATAGAATGAAACCTGATGAAGGATCAAACCTTGTCAAGGAACAAAACAACAAATGACCTGTTATTGGTAATCAGATGAAGCTGAAGAAGGAAGATTCTTTAAACAGACTTCAGTTAAGAACATTTTAAGGTACAGGAATATCCTGTTTTACAGCACTTTGCTTTGCAGCGCTTGGCTAACACAGCGCTAATTCAGATCTTAAGTCCAACCTCCAAGGATTTTGAAACAGTACTGTACTTGTTAGAAAGGCAACTGGTGCCATTTTTTAATGCACAGTGAGTGCGGTCTGTTTACAGCATTTCAGTGCACTCTGTGGGGTAGATTTACTAAGGGTCAAGCAAACATGATTGGCTGTAGAGAACATTGCACAAGCATTTCTGGTAAAATGATTGTGCAATGCTGCCCCCTGCTCACTGGTGGCCAATTGGTGTTTGCTAGCTACTTACGACCGCTGCTACTTAAAGGGATATTCCAGCAAAAATTGGAAACCACATGGGTGCATTGAAATTTTGTAATATACATGCATTAGCAAAAAATGTTTCTAATAAAAGCTATAGCTGTTTCAAAAGTGTATTTAAGTATGCACTGTGCACAAGCATTTTAAACACAACACTTGCTCAGAGAGCCTAAGGTGCGTGTACCATCTTGTAATGACTCAATTTGTTAATGGTTGACATGATACAAGCCCCACTGATGACATGAGCAGCTACATTATTTAAAATGTGGGTGTAGTGACAATATCTAGCTATGCTTCACATGCACGTGCAGAGAAAAATGTTAACACTAAAACAGTGATAACTTTTACTAGAAGCATTTTTTTTCCTGTACAAGTATATTGCAAATATGTTTCTATTCAAAGATGTAATAAATCCATGTGCATTTAAATTTGGACTACAATGTCCCTTTAACTTCCCTTTCAGACGGACCTTGTAAAATCTACCCCTGTGTCTCAGTGTTGTAGTCTGGCAAATTGTACCACAATAATTGTCACTGTTTTACAGCTACTGTACAGTTTTTATTGAATACTAATTGAAAACTGTACTGTCCTGTGCTAGCGTTAAACTAAACTTAGCGCTATTGCACACCTAATATATGTTAGTTCAAATGTTTTCAAGTTTTAAACTGGGAAGTTAAATGAAAGCTAAAACTACCTTGCTCCGCTTTAAGGCAGTTTTCGGTTTATGGCGGCACTCTGTGCTATAACCTGCTGTATTAGCAGGGTACTCCTGTATTGTTAGGATGTTTTTTTATTAATTTGGAAAAGGAGTGTATTTTAGAAGGGGGCTTATTCAGGGCTTTTATTTTTTAAATGGGGCCGCATTGAGTATTGAGTTAATCGAGTTAGGCTATGAAATACAGTGGGAAGTTAATTGGTGGCTGGGCTAAGATTAGGAACAATGTACTATGATGTTTAGGGTGACCATATTGCCGCTTTAAAAAGGGACACTTATGAAAAATACATATGTCAGGGCTGTTTTCAAGGCTGTTTAAAAAAATGTTTTGTATAAGAATCCTGACATATGTATTTTTCATATGTGTCCCTTTTTAAAGCGGCAATATGGTCACCCTAATGTTGTTAGTACATCATATTGCTACTGATTTAATAATTTCTGGGTTTAGCAGATCCAGGGTATTCATAGTACATTGCCACAAAAATAATGTGGGTCTGCAATATGGTCATGCGTAGGGAGATACTACATACGTTTTGCAGCTGCTAAATGTTTATGCAGAAGTTCCATCTGTATAGCTTGATTGGGATCTAAGCTATAGTGCTATATCTGATACAGCTAATCACTTTTATAAATCTATTTAGTGAGGATTCATTTTTCCAATAGCTTTTCACTATGAAAGAGTGAATAGTGTAGTTAATTAGGGAAAACATATAATGAGGATGAAAAATATACCTTATACAGTATTTTAAAAAGTATCAGAACAAGAACACAAATGTTTATAACAACACAGATACAAATAATTACTGAACTTCTATATTAAACAAGTATGATTATTATTTTTTTATTTTTTATTTTAATTAGAGTTATGTTGAATATAAAAAAAAAAAAAAGCTGAATTTCGAATATCACAATCATGTTAATGCATTTCCCCATAGAAGTCAATGGAGCAAAAAAAGTGTGGGGGGAATGAACGCCCTATTCGCACACAAACCCTATTGAATATTCTCATGTAGCCTAACCCGACATGAAAATATAAATAATTCACATTCCAATGTTCTTCTCATAGCAGAATATTTATTCATAAATACATATTTATACTTATATCTGATACGATATATATCTATACATATATATATAATTATATATAGGTTTAGATATATATATATATATATATATATATATATATATATACACAGTATAAATATATGGAGAGAGAGAGAGAGAGAGAGAGAGAGAGAGAGAGAGATGTTTATACATTTTTAGATCATATTCTGCTATGGGCAGAAAACTGGGATGTATAATATTTTTTCAGTAAATACATAGTTAAACACTTTATTAAATATGAATATTGCATAAATATGTGCCCAAAATGTTAAAAAATACTTCTTCCTTTATATATTCTTAAGGATTCTACAGCAAAACTGTTTATGAAAAAACATACTTTATAAAATGACTATGCCTGTGGCTCTTAGACTGTTGACATCACTGCATATTCCCTAGAAATACAGTAATACATTATTTTTTTTTTGTATTGTTTGCATCAATGTTAAACAACAGTGTTAATCCGTTGCCTTTCTTGTGTACCCTTATAAGTTGTCTGTGGGCCTAACCACTGGTTGTTATTAAAATCACTTTTCACCTCTTTACATCACCCCATAACTCATTACAATGTTTATCAATGTTTTATTTTCCCACGTATTAAAGACAAAATAATTTAGGATATGTTGTATTGTGTTGTCTTTTTGTCTGTCTAATATACTAACAAGTGCAATATAAACCTAATTTAAATTAAAAACAAATAATATTGCAAAAATTATGTTTGTCTAAACAAATGGATTTCAGTTGATCAAAAGTCTTAGAAATATATAGTAATGTTCAGTTTTTCATTAAATGAATTGTTCATAGAAATATGTATATCCATTATTAATGACACACTGGCTCTAGTCTTCACTGTGCGAAAAATCGTATGTAAGCCAAGTGTTTTGGCCTTGATTTCCAATCTGTTCTTTATATCCATAAAAAGAGTAAAATAGCTTGAATTACATGAATGATATATTAATATTACAATGTAACATACTTAAATCTGTAAGTGTAATTTATGTGATTTTTGTTATAGCCAACACTTATTTGAAGAAAATTTATGGTTTTAGGGGCAGAAAATCCATTTTTTTTCATTCATGATTCAGATAAAGCAAATCATTTTTCATTTCTCTTGTATCATCAACTTTACTTATTTCTCTTTGGATTCTTTCTTCAAAGACCAGCAATGCATTACTGTGAGCTAGCTAAACACATCTGGTGAGCCAATGAGAATAAACATATATGCTCACCCACCAATCATCAGTTAGGTCCCAGTAGTGCATTGCTGCTTCTGAGTCTTCCTAGGTTTGCTTTTCATCTGATAATACCAAGAGAACAAAAAAGCAAATTAGATAATAGAAAATGTAAATCGGAAAGTTGTTTAAAATTGCATCCTCTATCTGAATCATAAAAGTTTAATGTAAGTCATTTTATTAAAACAAAGGCTTTGTAAAGAATGTTTGTAAATTCAAATACACTGCTGCTTGTTTACAGTACATACTAATTGGGTCTTGGCTGAAAATCAACTAGACTGAAAAATAAACTATCATTTACTAATGTAACTAAATAATGAAATCTTTATGAATTAAAGGTCTCCTGTTGTGCATTCACATTCAAATAAAATTTGTTTAATACAATGAGAACCTATGGCTACTATTCAGCACAAATATTGGACAACACCTATGAATGTGCCAAGGATAATAAAGTCTTCAAAACTTTAAAAAACATGGTAAAGGTCAAAGGTAAAAAACACAGCAAAATGTTAAAGGGACACTGAGCCCAATTTTTTTTCTTTTGTGATTCAGATAGAGCATGCAATTTTAAGCAACTTTCTAATTTACTCCTATTATCAATTTTTCTTCGTTCTCTTGCTATCTTTATTTGAAATAAAAGCCATCTAATTTTTTTGGGTTAAGAACTCTGGACAGCACTTTTTAATTGGTGGATGATTTTTTTCCACCAATCAGCAAGGACAACCCAGGTTGTTTACCAAAAATGGGCCGGCATCTAAACTTAGATTCTTTCATTTCAAATAAAGATACCAAGAGAATAAATAAAATTTTATAATAGGAGTAAATTAGAAAGTTGCTTAAAATTTCATGCTCTATCTGAATCACGAAAGAAAAAATTGGGTTCAGTGTCCCTTTAACTAATTAGCAATTCTCTTTGGATTCAGTAAGCTATTCATTTTTTTTCTACAAAATGTGACCTAGATTTCGTACTAATTCTGCACCTGGAAGACTTTGATAAATAGTTGCAAATGTATTTGTATGTCAGTAGAAACCCATGGAGTGTTGCTATTATTTGTCATTTATGCAGTTTTTTAGCACAAATCAGAATAAACAAATACAGTATTCAATAGGTAACTACAGTAACAGAAAATCAGAATTAACTTTTGAGCTTAAAGGGCCATAATACCCAAATGTTTAAACACTTGAAAGTGATGCAGCATAGCTGTAAAAATCTGTCTAGAAAATATCACCTGAACATCTCTATGTAAAAAAGAAAGATATTTTACCTCAAAAGTTCCTCAGTAGCCACCTCCCATTGTAAAGGATTTCTAAGCAGCATATTAGTATGTCTGTCCTAGGACAGCAGAAGGGATGAGCATTGTGCACTCTAATATTATTTCACCAATCAGGTAAAGGAAGCTTACTATGAAATCTCATGAGAGTTAAGTCAAATCTCATGAGATCACAGTAAAAGAGTTCATGACCTCAGCACTGCTGATGCTGATTGGCTGCTATTCATTTCTTCATTTTTTTTTATTTTTTTTTACTCTGCTGAGCTGAGGAAATTGTGAGGTAAAATATCTTCCTTTTTTAGATAGAGATGCTCAGGTGATATTTTCCTGTCAGCTTTTTACAGTTATATTGCATCAGTTTCAAGTGATTTAGCTTATGAGTATTATGTCCCTTTAATAAATTAATTGGTATTGATATGAAGTGTATTGGTTCATCACTTTAGTTTTAAAAGAATAGTCTAGTCAAAATTAAACTTTCATGAATCAGATAGGGCATGAGATGTTAAAAAACATTCCAATTTATTTTTATCATCACATTTGCTTTATTCTCTTTGGTACTCTTTGATGAAAGTTAAACCCAAGTAGACTTATATGCTAATTTCTAAGCCTTTGAAGGCCACCTCTTATCTCAGTGCATTATGACCATTTTTTTTGCAGTTAGACAGCACTAGTTAATGTGTGTCATAGAGATAGCATTGTGCTCACTCCTGTGGAGTTATTTAGGAGTCTGCACTGGTTGGCTAAACTGCATGTCTGTCAAAAGCACTGAGATAAGGAGGCAGTCTGCAGAGGCTTAGATAACAGGTAATCACAGAGGTAAAAAGTATATTAATATAACCGTGTTGGTTATACAAAACTGGGGAATGGGTAATAGAGGGAGTATCTATATTTTTAAACTATAACAATTTTAGAGTAGACTTTAAGGAACAATCAATGTTGAGCAAAAAGTAGAGACTCTACTTTGGGAAGTTTTAATACTACTGTAAAAATTATAAGCTATGTTGAATTATAGATGGTCCTATGGAGAAAGAAATTAAGAAGTTCCCCCACATTTGAATTTCAAATATTATCAGTTTTACTTCTTAATTATTAAGTATTTTTTAGATTATGTTATATACAGTGTAGGATGACTATATCAATACATCCTCAGTTTTACTTTTGCATTAACAGAAAGTTAAAGCCTAAAATCAATGTAAGTTTCTTTACCGTATTTTTATGTATAATAACAGTAAATCATGTCATGGAAATTAAGGTCGTCATTGGAATCTGACATCAGCATCAAAATTATTGTCATTTTGTACCTCCAGATTTATAGCTTGCTTTTTATAATCAATCAAAGCTTTTATAAAGGTTGATGCAGCAGTTTTTTTTTATCTGTTACTTTGCTAAAGATCATCATATGTTGTATTGAAAAGTGTTAATTTCTTTAACATCTAAATCTTTAAATGCTCTGAGATGGTTTATTTAAAAAGTTTTAGCCAGATTTCTCAAGCCTTTCCAGAGCTTTTAAACAGAAACATTTATGACTACGGTATAGTTAGAATATACAGGGAGTGTAGAATTATTAGGCAAGTTGTATTTTTGAGGATTAATTTTATTATTGAACAACAACCATGTTCTCGATGAACCCAAAAAACTCATTAATATCAAAGCTGAATAGTTTTGGAAGTAGTTTTTAGTTTGTTTTTAGTTATAGCTATTTTAGGGGGATATCTGTGTGTGCAGGTGACTATTACTGTGCATAATTATTAGGCAACTTAACAAAAAACAAATATATACCCATTTCAATTATTTATTTTTACCAGTGAAACCAATATAACATCTCAACATTCACAAATATACATTTCTGACATTCAAAAACAAAACAAAAACAAATCAGTGACCAATATAGCCACCTTTCTTTGCAAGGACACTCAAAAGCCTGCCATCCATGGATTCTGTCAGTGTTTTGATCTGTTCACCATCAACATTGCGTGCAGCAGCAACCACAGCCTCCCAGACACTGTTCAGAGAGGTGTACTGTTTTCCCTCCTTGTAAATCTCACATTTGATGATGGACCACAGGTTCTCAATGGGGTTCAGATCAGGTGAACAAGGAGGCCATGTCATTAGATTTTCTTCTTTTATACCCTTTCTTGCCAGCCACGCTGTGGAGTACTTGGACGCGTGTGATGGAGCATTGTCCTGCATGAAAATCATGTTTTTCTTGAAGGATGCAGACTTCTTCCTGTACCACTGCTTGAAGAAGGTGTCTTCCAGAAACTGGCAGTAGGACTGGGAGTTGAGCTTGACTCCATCCTCAACCCGAAAAGGCCACACAAGCTCATCTTTGATGATACCAGCCCAAACCAGTACTCCACCTCCACCTTGCTGGCGTCTGAGTCGGACTGGAGCTCTCTGCCCTTTACCAATCCAGCCACGGGCCCATCCATCTGGCCCATCAAGACTCACTCTCATTTCATCAGTCCATAAAACCTTAGAAAAATCAGTTTTGAGATATTTCTTGGCCCAGTCTTGACGTTTCAGCTTGTGTGTCTTGTTCAGTGGTGGTCATCTTTCAGCCTTTCTTACCTTGGCCATGTCTCTGAGTATTGCACACCTTGTGCTTTTGGGCACTCTAGTGATGTTGCAGCTCTGAAATATGGCCAAACTGGTGGCAAGTGGCATCTTGGCAGCTGCACGCTTGACTTTTCTCAGTTCATGGGCAGTTATTTTGCACCTTGGTTTTTCCACACGCTTCTTGCGACCCTGTTGACTATTTTGAATGAAACGCTTGATTGTTCGATGATCACGCTTCAGAAGCTTTGCAATTTTAAGAGTGCTGCATCCCTCTGCAAGATATCTCACTATTTTTGACTTTTCTGAGCCTGTCAAGTCCTTCTTTTGACCCATTTTGCCAAAGGAAAGGAAGTTGCCTAATAATTATGCACACCTGATATAGGGTGTTGATGTCATTAGACCACACCCCTTCTCATTACAGAGATGCACATCACCTAATATGCTTAATTGGTAGTACGCTTTCGAGCCTATACAGCTTGGCGTAAGACAACATGCATAAAGAGGATGATGTGGTCAAAATACTCATTTGCCTAATAATTCTGCACTCCCTGTATATAAATGTTAAAAGCGATATGAAACCCCCAAAAATTATTTTGTAATACAGACAGAGCACGCAATGTAAAGTTTCTAACTTACTTTTATTATCAAATGTGCTTTATTGGAAGCACTACATAGCAGAAAATGTGTTGTCATCTAGTGCTCTGGCAAATAGATAACATTCTTATTAAACTGCTGCTATATTGTTCTCCAGACAGGTGCAGGCTCCTGAGCTTACATTCATGTTTTTGAAATAAAAGATACCAAGAGAACAAAGAAAATTTGATAATAAAAAAAGTTGTTTAAAATTGCATGCTGTTTCTGAGTCATGAAAAAAAAATAGCTTCATGTCCCTTTAAGGAAGGGATAGGTGACCCTGAAACTTCACACTTTAAAACAAGGCTGTCCAATCAATAGCACATCAGGCTCTCCAAGGTATTTTGTAGGTCCTTCAACAGCACTAACCAGAAAACAGACAATAGTAATTCAGCAATTCCACACTCTTCTCATTAGTCAATTAAGTATGTATATTTATTCCAATTTTTATAAATTTGAGTTGTATACAGTTAGATTAATCAATAATAACTCATTTCCTAAATTATCTTTAATTATAATCTAATTTCATTTTAGACAATATCTTTAGCATAAGTGTGAATATAGTAATATGGCCCCAGCCAATCCCATCAATAGTGTCCTGAGAGGGGAGGGATGGGATTGGGCTGCCGATCTGGGATAGCCCGTACAGCTGGGGAGTCAGGGGCCTGGTGAGTTGGGGGCTGGGCAGGTGGGGGAGCTCCAATTTTTGCAAAGGAATGGTTCTTAAAGGAACGGAGCATAATTTATCTCTTCATTCAAACCATAGGGTATCAAGGCTTTAAGATTAAAGATCCACCTACACTCTTTTTGCAGAAGTAGCTTGTCAAGGTTGCCACCTCTTATGGACAAATCCACCTTTTCTAAGCCCAAAAACCTTAGTGCTTCCTCATTACTATCATGAAATGTTTTAAAATGTCATGCTACACTGCTAGTTTTAATTTAGTTTGAGATGTCTCTTTAATGTTTTTTAATCCGTTCCTTTAATTCCATATAGGTTTTCCCAACATAATAAGTGGGACTATTGCAGGAAACCAAATATATTACTCCATCACTTCTACAATTAATTTTGCCTTTAATTCTGAAGCTGTGTCCACATTTTACGAAAAATCTTCCTTGTTGCATATTAGTACAGACTGAACATCTTTTACATCTGACGTTCCCATCACTATCATTATATTTTAGCAAATAAATAGTTTTTCCTAGTTCTGTGTGATGGCTATGAACCAGTCTATCTACGTGCTGACATTAGGGGTCTATCTTCTACAAATTGCATTATATCTCTATCAATCATAAGAATCAGCCAATGTTTCTGTAATATAGCCATTTGTTTTATAGACGGAAATTAATCTAATCTTATTTACGTTATCAGTTTCTTTTTCCTTATACAACAACTTATCTCTTTCACTTTTAATTGCCACTGTATATGCTTGTTTTAGGCAATTATGAGGGTAACCCCTAACCCTGAATCTAGTTCTTAATTCTTCAGCTTCTTGCTTGTATATTTTTTGTTCAGTACCTTAAATATTGCCTTAAATATTGACCTTTAGGGATATTTTTAATTAGCGAGGACGGGTGATGGGTATCTGCCATCCAAAGATTATTACCTGCTGTCTTTTTTCTGTGTGTACTTGTGACAATTTTGTCTCCTTGGACAGAAATTCTTAAGTCCAAAAATGTTATTTCAGTCATGCTGTGTTCATAAGTGAATTTTAAATTAAAATTATTAGTATTCAATTCCTTCATAAAGTCATGTAGCGGTTGTATAGTTCCTGACCAGAATAACAACACGTCATCTATGAAGCAAAGCGCAAGCCAAAGCTTAATATTATTGCCCTGGCTCCCCCCATAGACAACATCGTTCTCCGATTTGCCTAAATAAAGGCAAGCATTGGTGGGGGCACAGCAAGTCCACATCGCTGTGCCCCTCACCTGTTGATAGAATTTGCCACCAAACATGAAATAGTTATGTTCCCGTACATATCTTAACAATTTACTTACAAATTTGGTATGATTCGAGAACTGGCCTCTCCGTTTCAAAAAATATTCACATTTTGCAATACCCTGATAATGCGGTATTGAAGAATATAAAGACTCAACGTCTATTGCCACTAAGATCCAGTCATTCTCAAAAGGTATCCCATTAATAATTTTCAAAACATTCTGAGTGTCTTTCACATATGATGGCAAATTCATTAAAGCTGGTTTCAAAATGTAATCAGCATTTTGTGACACCTTTTCTGTTAAAGAACCCTGGCCAGAAACTATAGGCCTGCCAGGTGGAGGTAATTTCTGTTTGTGTATTTTGGGTAAAGTGTAAAATGTTGCCACTTTTGGAAATTTAACAAGGAGGAATTCTACCTCCATTTTATTTAGCAGTCTATCTTGTACCCCCTCCATGATTAATTGTTCCAAAATAAGTTTAAATTCCTCTGTAGGATTCTTTTTAATTGAAAAAAGGTTTTTATTGAATTTTTACAATTTACAAAGAATTCCATCAAAATTACATTTTTTACCACTCTTACAATTCTTCTTTCCATCTCCTATGAGGACAGCGTTTATACACTGCAAACGGGTAGAATCCCGACAAAACCCTAATTTCATAAACATAATTTCTAGAATACATGTGTGAGGGGGCCCAACCTAAAGAAAACCTGTGTGTGTCTTAAAAATTCGCCTAAAGATTCAACCCCTGCCTCGGAAAAAATGGGATTCGACCTTAAGGAAAGGGAAAAGGAAGTGTGATGTGACCCACCCAGACAAGCTGGGCAGGAGCGGGAGAGGCAGAGGATGTGATCTGATCCGTACCCCTTATCAGGTTTTAGTCTAGGGTCCCAGTTCTCTGTTGTCTGTGTCTAGCCTCGGCATACATTATCCAGGATTCCCATATCAATAGGAACTTCTCTTTGTTACCTATTATATCTGCAGAAGCGCTGCTCATTTGGAAATAAAAATCAATCTTATTCCTAATTATCGAGAATGCTGGAATCGCTATCTTCCAGTACCTTGCTATACTTAACTTAGTTATAGTACAGATGAGTGCCACTAATTTATTTGCTTTTGAGTTCAGGTCAGGGAGAGGTTCGTGTAAAAGTGCCTGAGTAGGGGATAAATTAATTCACCTATCCATAATTTCACTCAAAAGGGTTGATGTTTGGGACCATATATTAGACACGTGACAACAATGCAACCACATATGGGAATATGTCCCTCTCTCAGAGCAGCCGCGCAGACAATTCATGTTGGCATGCACCTTATGTATTCTGGAAGGATGGAAATACCAACGAAAAGCTACTTTAATAAAGTTCTCCTTTAAGTGAGCACATATAGAAAAAGTGGTACCAGACCTCAGGGTATCACACCACTTTTCTGCCGACCAGATAAAATTAAAGTCTGATTCCCATTTCACCATGAACGGTAATTTGTTGAAATTAGGGGGGGGGGGGGGTGTTAAACTGGATATATAAGTTAAAAATAGCCCCTCTTGTCCGTCCGGTGGCCAAGCAAAGTCGCTCTAGATATGAGCTAGTGGTTAATTTATTATTGACTAGAACCTTATCTACTCTGGCTCTCAGTTGGAGGTAATGAAACCAGCTCGATCTCTCCTGCCTATTAAGTTCAACATATTGATGAAAGGTTATTAGCTTAGTCCCTATAAGGGCATCTGCAATATGATATAAGCCTTTATGTGCCCACTTCTCTTGTGTAGCTTGGTCATATTTAGTGGAAAGTGTTACCAGTGGGGTCGCCTTTGACCCCCTCTGTAACAAGGAATATTTGGCTGTTAAGGATTCCCACAGTGTCAAGGTATGCGATATGGTAAAATAAGATCTGATGGGATGTGTCATCATCATATCTGATTCTATTTGAACCCATTGAATCTTATCTAATTGGTTATGCCACAAAGAGGATTGTGCCATTCTGGCCGCATAGTTGTAAACAGTTAAATCTGGGAGCCCCATCCCTCCACTTGTTTTATGCCTACTAAGGGTTTGTTTGTTAACTCTGGCCCTTTGGTATTTCCAAATAAATGCTATCAAGTCCCTTTGAATTTTCTGTAGAGTTGTAATAGGTATAGTTACAGGTAATGAATGGAAAATATATAAAATCTTAGGCAGAACTGTCATCTTGATTGATGTCAATCTGCCATAAAGAGATATATTAAGCTTGTTCCATCTAGATAACAGATTTTTAATGTGTGTAAATAGAGGTGTATAATTTAGTTTATAAAGATGGTCTAAATTGCTTGGGTTAGTGATGCCCAAGTACTTCATGCCCTTATCTGACCAAGTAAAGTTAAAATTCAACGTCAATAATTTTTTAGTGTTTTCAGGGAGGTGTATGCTAAGCGCCTCGCATTTATGATTATTGATCTTGTAACCTGAAATGCTGGCAAACGTATTAATAGTTAAGTATATCAGTGGGAGAGAAATCATAGGTTTGGTAATGGAAAGAATAACATCATCTGCAAACAAGCTAATTTTGTGTTCCTGATTATGTATTTTAATCACAGTGATATCTACATTTTGCTTAATACTAGCTGCTAAAGGTTTGATACATAATGCAAATAATAACAGTGATAGTGGGCATCCCTGCCTGGTTCCATTAAGGATTTTTATAGATGAGGTTTTATAGCCTGCTATTTTGATGAAGGCAGAAGGGTTAGAGTATATTGCGGAAACAGCCGTACAAAAATTGCCCGTAAATCCCATCGCTTTTAACGTCTAAATAGCCCCAACTTACATGGTAAAATGAGAAGAGAATAGGGGGCGATAGTAAGCGCTGAATAGCTTAAAAGGCTGGAAACTAAATTCTGGTGAATAATTTATTCCATATACATTCAAATTAAAATCACAGATAAAATGTTAAAACACAATGTTCATATATAAATACAGTAAAATTCTGTTCATGGATCCATGAAATATTCCAGGAGTTTTGTACCTGGCTACTTTAGTTATACAAAACCTTGAATGTAGCTATCTCCAAAGTTCTTATGTGTGTTTAGGATAGATTAATAAGTCGGTTACCTGACTTTGGCGTTCTAGATATGGTTCTATTGTCAGTGGATGAAAAAAATGTGTGGGCTGTGGTTCAGATCAAACCAATGTGATGTGTAACAATAAACAATAAACAATATATCAACTTTCAAATAAACATTAAAATCTCAGCACATGATGGTGTAAAAATATTTGTTCAAACTTCAATACAAAATTCAAAAAATAATGCAATAATCAAAGGCGTGTGAGATCCGTTACCGGACCAAGTGGAGGAGGAGCTGTGAAAGAACGTGACGTTGATGCAAAAAGTAGGTGTTTAACCCCAGAGAAATGTGAATCCACACTAGCGCTAGTGAAAAAAAATTAAAAATGAAAAAAATATATAAAAAATATATATATAAAAATAAAGAAATATAGAAATATATATATATATATAGTTCAATGTAGATCAATCTTGAACAGATGAAAAAATGTGAGACAGATGAAAATGATGTGTATCTTCAAAAATAAATGAATAATCCCCTTGAAAAATAAAACAAAATTATCCGCAATCCAAAAGTGTAAAATTACGTAAAACAAATATAAATTTTGATGGGCAAAAGTCTTAATTGGCAGAGATTCTATATAGGTGCTCCTAAACACAGAGCCGCTTCAGCACCCTAGGTGCCAGATCCGGAGGTGGTAGTTACCAACTGGTAAGTGATATTGTTAGTGTCTATGATGGAAGTCCATATAGTATATATAGAAATGTTGTTCATAAAGTCAATATCACAAAAATGTAAAAATATAAAAAGATGAAAAGCCTGAAAGAGAAAAAAAAGAAACAATAGTGCAACACTGTATATAAGGGACAATAGTGGTATAAGAATCAAGCTCACCAGTATGTCTGTCAACGCGTTTCGGCCACGATTTGGCCTTTCTCAAGACTATCTTTACATGGTAAAATGCCTTTTCTGCGTCTAATGAAAGAAACAGAGAAGGCATATTTTGTTTTGAGGAATAGTCTATAAGATCTATAATTTTCCGGACATTATCCGGGGCCTCTCTGTTGCAAATAAATCCCACCTGGTCCTGGTAAATAAGTTTTGGGAGAATGTCATTTAATCTAGTCACTAAAATTTTGGTAAATAACTTGATGTCTAGGTTAATTAACGAAATGGGCCTATAATTTTTACAGTGTTGTTTGCTTTTTCCAGGCTTTGGTAGCACTGATATGCGGGCCTCTAATAGTTCTGTAGGGATATCTCCGCCCTCCAGAATGTGATTGAATATGGTAACTAAAATGGGGCTAATATCTTGTATAAGTGTTTTATAAACTATGCCTGAATATCCTTCCGGGCCAGGCGCCTTGCCTATCTTTAGATTACGGATTGCTTGTTTCACTTCCTGGATAGTTATATGTGAGTTCAATTTATCTAAATCTGCTATAGCAATTTTAGGTAAGTTACAATTTTGTAAAAAATAAGTTGTATCCAAATCTACTTTAAGGGGATTGTTGTGTGCAGGGAGAGCATATAATCTTTGATAGTAATGAGCAAAGGTGTCTGCAATAATCTGAGGGTGATTAGAAACCTGTCCATCTGGTTTTTGAATTTGTGACACAGATGTTACCCTTGACATTTCTTTTAGTTTATACGCCAGCATTTTGTCAGGTTTATTAGCTTGTATAAAATACTGGGCATCAACAAGTTTTAAAGATCTAGTTGCCTCATTTGTTAATAGTTTATTGAGAGAATATTTTTTATCTTTCAATAATATGTGTCCTTTCGTCATGTGTTGTTTGATGTTGAGACTGAAAGTGCTTAATCTCCTGTTTAAGTTGTTGAACTTGTGTTAAATAAATCCTATTCTGCTTGTTAGATTCTTTAATCAGGGTACCCTTAGCAAATGCTTTAAGCGCTCCCCAAATATGCATGGGATTAGATACAGAATTGTGATTTGTCGCCAAAAATTGGGCTATTTCCGTCTGAAAAGTTTGTGAGAATAACTTGTCCCTAAACAATGTTGGATTTATAGTCCAACTTCTACCTCTAGAGGGGTCGATCAAGCCTGACAGTTTTGTCAATACAATATTGTGATCCTACCAAGTTGCAGATAAGATATCTGAGGCCATTATCAGAGGGGACATAATCTGGCTAACAAGGTTATAGTCTTTCCTAGAGTATACATTATGCACTGTGGAGTAGAATGTGTAATCTCTTGTTTTTGGGTTTATGTGACCAACTGTCGACTAAATTATGGTCAAGAAAAAAATCATACATGAGTTTTTTTGGAGTTTTGGGAAGAAGTCACTTGTGGAATCGATGATTTATCTAATTCTGTATTAACTACCAGCTTAAAATCCTCCCCTATTATTAAACTAGATTTTCTCCATTCAGTTAGCAATTTCCCTATCTTAGACAGGAAAGGGACTTGAGAATCATTGGGGGCATATATGTTACCTATTATTACATGCATATCATGGATTCTACCCTTGACAATAATATATCTTCCCGCCTTATCTACTATTACTTCATCTTCCTTAAAATTTAGGTCAGAGTGGATCAGAATAGATACCCCACACTTCTTGGATTGACATGTGACATGAAATTGAGTAGAATAGACCCTGTCCCAATATTTGGGGTTTTTTGCTTTTATGAAATGGGTCTCTTGCATCAAGATTATGTGGGCCTTCAGGGACTTATAAGTATCTAAAGCCTGGCATCTCTTGACATTGGAATGTAACCCTCTAACATTATGGGAGACTATATTTAAAGACATTCTTTAACTATGTGTGAATTACTCAAATAAAACAGACATTGAAACTCACCAAACGCTGTCCAGTTGGGCCCCCATTCCTAAGTTAACACAGAACTAGCAACCATACATTTCAGGATATACAAGAATTGATTCATACCGATATGGAGTGTACAAATTATTGAGATGGAAAAACATTTAACAGTTAACCTAAACAAAAAAAAAAACAGTGACCATATTCGGTCATAACCAGGATTCGAGATCCAAACATGTAATAAAATAGAGAACATAAAAAAATATAAAGAACTTTGGGCATATAACATTAAAATATTAAAGTCAGGGCATTAGAATATCAAGTAATCCTAATCTAATATATGAATTAAATATTAGGGAGCAATGTTAGGAAGTAATTTCACTATTAGAACATTGGAAAAATCTCCCCCTTACGTTAGCAGGAAAGGTGGCACTCATAAAAATGGTGGTACTTCCTAAAATCTTATACCCCCTACTGATGCTCCCTTGTCTTATATCTAAAAGAGATCTAAATCTTTTAAATCGAGCAATAATATTGTTTCTTTGGAAAGGAAAGAAACCCCGAATTGCTCTTAGGAAGTTACATGCCGGCTATTTAAGGGGAGGTCTTGGATTACCCAACTTTAAACTTTACAATTGGGCTACACTGGCACGAATAGTATTAGACTGGCAATTAAATACATATCATTTCTGTGAAAAAACTTTGGAAAAAGCAGTGTTGGGAGAATGGAACCTTTCGGTTTTACCCTTTATTTCTTATAAAGATATCCCAAGACAGATCCAATCGCACATACTTTACGAGGAGGCTCTTCGAGCCTGGCATTTAATTCATAAATTTATTAAAGGACCTGTGATTTCGCCCAGATCCATTCCGTTCTTAAACAATATCTATTTTCCAGCGGGTATAGACTCAAGAGTGTTTCGGTCATGGGAGGCTAAAGGGCTGAGGACGATAGGAGATATGGTGGACCCTTTAAGTAAAAATATCCAATCTTTTCACATATTACAAAATAGATTTGATATTCCAAATACGCAATTTTTTGCTTTTCTACAAGCTCGGGCACTATGTCTCAAGTATGATAGAGAAAAACACCCATTTCTGGGACCCCTCGTTTTTTGATCTTCCTCAAAAAACGTTCTTAGCGGGCTCTTTTTCATTATCAGGAATCTATCAAATTATGAATTGTAGGGAAGAGTTGGTAGTTATGGATAAAATAATGGACAAGTGGGAAGCAGATATTTGGGAGGATTCGGGTTCAGCTTGGATTATAGACAGTTTGCAAATTGTGAGGAAAACAACCCTGTCTATGATTCTTAGGGAATCACAGATAAGAATGTTGCATCATGATTATATAACACCGCGTAGGTTATCAAAATGGAACCCAAATAGTATAAATGTATGTATAAAATGTGGTTTGAGGAATGCAAGTTTTATACATTATTTCTTAACCTGCCCAAAGATTAATTCTTTTTGGGAAAAAATCCGAGACTGGATTAAACAACGTTTTAAAATCAATCTCGGATTAGGAACTCCACAAATATGTTTTTTACAATGGGATAGAGTTAAAATTGAAAATCAATTGCTCTTAACAATGATTATATTACAAGCCCGTAAATGTATCCTGGATTTATGGATGGTTAAGACTATCCCCACTATATCACAATTAAAAAAATCGACTAATAAAACAGTTATTTATTGAACAACAGGATGTTAAATCGGATGTTACAAACAGATTAGAGGGCTTCCTAAAAAAATGGAAACCATATATAGTAACCTTAGAGATTTCAGTACAAAATCAAGTTATAAAACCTTTTGCTCAGACTGAAATAATATTGATATCCAGACTGAGGGGAGAGTGGGGAGGGTTAGAAGATCCTTAATGTTTGGTGGTGGGTACACACATATAAGAGGATATGGTGAAGGATTTTTGGATATTACGATTGTGATTTTTTTTTTTAATAATGTTTGACGATAGACTTTGCAGTTTGCGTGATATAAAAAAGCATTGGTTGTTGTAGAAATTTTGTGCGCAGTTTCAAGACAAAGCGTTGATTGTAGACGGCCCTTCATGTAGGATAATATGATAAATTGAAACTGAAGGCAATAAGTTAGAATGTAATGTAATATATTACTCATTAAGATAAGAATTGACTTAACAGTTGTTAAGATTGTGTTGTTATGTTTGAGACCGAGTATGTGATGTTTATTTGACATGTAACAAGAAATATCCTTTAAATAAAAATTATAAAAAAAAAAAAAAATATTAAAGTCATATATTTGGATCAAAGGTGGATCTCTCATTTGGCCCTAGCTAAATGTATAGACATTGGCATATTTAATAGCAGGGTCCAAGTCCAACAATCCGTAACAAATTTCTCAAATTTGCACACTAAGGGTGAGCCAAACAAGTCACCTAGGCCCCCTCTCAGGGGACATATACTACTTCAGGCAGAATATGAGCTTTGCTGCCTAGGTTCAGGTCGGACTCCCTTGTTCTTGGTTTCGCCTCTGTGTCTTCCCATTCTTGAGGACTGGTGTCCTGGTACCTGCTAGAGCTTTTCGCTGTGGTTTGGGAGATTGATCTGGTGGAGGTGATGTTTTATCAATATGGAGCTTGTTTAAGATTGACTGCCCCTCCTCCACTGTCGCACATGAAAAGGAGGTTCTGTCCACTGTGAACGACAGTCGAAAAGGAAACCCCCACCTATACTTAATCTGGGCATTAGAGAGTACTGCTACTATTGGTTTAAATTCTCTCCTCTTCTTCAAAGTGATGGGTGATAGATCAGCAAATATTTGTATTTTGTGACCCTCGAAGGTGATTTCTGGAACTCCTCAGACAGCCTGCATAATTCTATCTTTAATATGGAGTAATCTAGCTTTGTTATAACATCTCTAGAAGCTCCAGGGTTTGGAGGTTTGGCTAAAGCACAATGTACTCTATCCATTAGAAGGGATGGTGCATCTTCCTCAGGCAGTAATTGTTGAAAGATCTGTGTTATGACATCTGAGAGGTTATTATACTTTTCAGGTAGATTGCGTATGCGTATATTAGATCTTCGAGATCTGTTTTCCAGATCTTCCAGATGGTTCTCTAATTTCTGTATCTGAGCTTGTTGTGAGCTCACTGTGGCTTGTAAATCTGGGATCTCTTCAGCTATTTAATCAACTTTATCTTCTATCACTGAAGTTCTCTCGCCAATATCTGAAATATCTTGTTTCAGCTCTGAAAGAGCCGCTCTCATTTCCTTGTGGAACATTTGTTTTATCAGCTTTAAGAGAGCCTCATTTGAGGTAAATGACTTGTGGGAAGGAGAATAGGCCACTATATCTTCTTCTTGTTCCATATATTGAGAGGATTCCAACAAGGCTTGTTTCTTCTTCTGTTGTGATTTTGATAAGCATTCCTTAACTGATTGCACGGCTTTTCATATTTAGGATGCGGATAGGAATGATATATATAGGAGAATCTCAAGCTTTAGACTGTGTGGAGCCTATTGGCTATTTGTGCAGTTTCCCTTTCCTGGAACAATAACACTTTGATACCAATATAGCAGCCGCGCAACCTGGTAGCTCTTATAGATCCACCTTTACCTTTTTAGTTATTCAGTCATGCCCGAAATGTCTATAGTCTAAGTCATTTAGACCTTTATCATATCCTCCTGGACTGGTATATGAAAGATAGTGTAAAATGTTTTGAAATATTCTGAAATATTTTGACAGTGTGGAATAAGTTAGGGCCTGCTAAATACACCTCTCCTGTGTTCCTTGTTGCCCAAAGGCCTCTTAGGCTAAAGGATGAGAGGACAGCGAGTGGAAATAGCCCCTATAGTTATTTTACCACCCTATCTATAGACCATCTATTAGTTAGAAATCATGTAGGATGATATATGTAGTCCACATTGTTCCTGGTTGAGTCTGATAACTGAACAGCACTCAACTCCTCAGGGAATGTTGTCCTCACAGGACGATCACGGGAAGGGAACCTAGGATATGACCCACCAGCACTTTAACTGGCAGGAAAGGGGTGAGGAGAGAATGCTATTCTCCACAGTTGGTGTTTCACAAAGATAATTTGATATTTGCAGGCTCAATGTCCTCAAGGGACCACACATTAAGCGTTCCAGGAAAGGAAGGCCAGGTCTCTCCCCAGCAGTACTTATTGAATGATATTTTTCCACAATTACTTCCTCTGTTACTATTTATGTGCAGACTCTTGGCTCTGTCTTATTTCCTCCCCAGCTGTTAATTAGTAGGGTCAGTTTTAAACTTTTCCTGGCACTACAGCTCTCCTGGGCTAGTGTCTTAATTATCCCCACTGAGGATCTCTAGATTAAACTGCAAATTAAAGCAGGGATTGAAGGTTGCAAATAGTCTCTGGGTTTTAATCAGTAATAAAACAATTATAAATGCTGTTGCTTGTAGTGTTATGTTGCTGGGCCTCCCTCCTCAGTTATCTGGGTCTATTTGCAGTGATAGGACCGTTGTCTATAGTCTCAGTTTAGTTAAGCTTCTCCAGCCCAGTGATTATAAGCTGTGCAGGCCCTTCCTCCCCCACAACACAAAAAAGGAAAATTGTACCTTGAAAATGGCGTTTCGCGCCAATTCCCTCTCACTGCTCCGTTTCTCTGCTGCAGCAGAAGCGGGCCCTCCCGCAGTTGTTTAACGGTGAATAGTCCCGGGCCTCCTCTCAAACAGATTCAGGCTGATGCTAGAAATTGCCAGATGGCTCTCACCCACCCAGCTCCGCCGTTAAACACAATGAGGCCCAAAACTTCCCCCTTCCATAATATGATGTCACCCAGCGTAGATGTTATGGTTTTAGACCGCTCAGATAATTAGTATGGGCTATAGCAATAATCTCAGAAGTTTTTATGTTCCTCAGGATGGCCTCTCCGCCCAGAGTAGGCCGCAGCCGCAGACTTTCCTAGATTTGTTCCGGTTCTCTGGTTCTGGTTCAAGTTGCGATTTCTGCAAACTTTCTGGAATTTTTCCTGCTTGTTATTCTCTAGTTGAGGAAACTGTCTGGTTCTAATTATTGGCTTCAATGATCTTAAATAAGTCTTTTTTACCAGCTTAATCTCTTATCTTAATCAGAGCCCTTTTCAGGTGCTGCTGCTTCAGGTGCTGACTAGCTCCGCCCCCTGTAGGATTCTTTTTAAGAATATTATATTGTTTTCTATCTATAAGTTGTCTGGCACACTCTTTAACATAATCCCTTGTATTTTGTATTACCACATTTCCGCCTTTATCGTCTGGCTTTATAGTGATAGTTTTATCATTTGTCAATTCTTTCAAAGTATTTCTTAACTCCCTTGATGAATTGTCATTGAAGGCCGTGTTGATATTCAACAAGTCAATGTCAGATTCAATCATTTTTACAAAATTATTTACACTTGCCACCTGTGATAGAGCTGGCATACAGGGAGTGCAGAATTATTAGGCAAATGAGTATTTTGACCACATCATCCTCTTTATGCATGTTGTCTCACTCCAAGCTGTATAGGCTTGAAAGCCTACTACCAATTAAGCATATTAGGTGATGTGCATCTCTGTAATGAGAAGGGGTGTGGTCTAATGACATCAACACCCTATATCAGGTGTGCATAATTATTAGGCAACTTCCTTTTCTTTGGCAAAATGGGTCAAAAGAAGGACTTGACAGGCTCAGAAAAGTCAAAAATAGTGAGATATCTTGCAGAGGGATGCAGCACTCTTAAAATTGCAAAGCTTCTGAAGCGTGATCATCGAACAATCAAGCGTTTCATTCAAAATAGTCAACAGGGTTGCAAGAAGCGTGTGGAAAAACTAAGGCGCAAAATAAATGCCCATGAACTGAGAAAAGTCAAGCGTGCAGCTGCCAAGATGCCACTTGCCACCAGTTTGGCCATATTTCAGAGCTGCAACATCACTGGAGTGCCCAAAAGCACAAGGTGTGCAATACTCAGAGACATGGCCAAGGTAAGAAAGGCTGAAAGACGACCACCACTGAACAAGACACACAAGCTGAAACGTCAAGACTGGGCCAAGAAATATCTCAAGACAGATTTTTCTAAGGTTTTATGGACTGATGAAATGAGAGTGAGTCTTGATGGGCCAGATGGATGGGCCCGTGGCTGGATTGGTAAAGGGCAGAGAGCTTCAGTCCGACTCAGACGCCAGCAAGGTGGAGGTGGAGTACTGGTTTGGGCTGGTATCATCAAAGATGAGCTTGTGGGGCCTTTTCGGGTTGAGGATGGAGTCAAGCTCAACTCCCAGTCCTACTGCCAGTTTCTGGAAGACACCTTCTTCAAGCAGTGGTACAGGAAGAAGTCTGCATCCTTCAAGAAAAACATGATTTTCATGCAGGACAATGCTCCATAACACGCGTCCAAGTACTCCACAGCGTGGCTGGCAAGAAAGGGTATAAAAGAAGAAAATCTAATGACATGGCCTCCTTGTTCACCTGATCTGAACCCCATTGAGAACCTGTGGTCCATCATCAAATGTGAGATTTACAAGGAGGGAAAACAGTACACCTCTCTGAACAGTGTCTGGGAGGCTGTGGTTGCTGCTGCACGCAATGTTGATGGTGAACAGATCAAAACACTGACAGAATCCATGGATGGCAGGCTTTTGAGTGTCCTTGCAAAGAAAGGTGGCTATATTGGTCACTGATTTGTTTTTGTTTTGTTTTTGAATGTCAGAAATGTATATTTGTGAATGTTGAGATGTTATATTGGTTTCACTGGTAAAAATAAATAATTGAAATGGGTATATATTTGTTTTTTGTTAAGTTGCCTAATAATTATGCACAGTAATAGTCACCTGCACACACAGATATCACCCTAAAATAGCTAAAACTAAAAACAAACTAAAAACTACTTCCAAAAATATTCAGCTTTGATATTAATGAGTTTTTTGGGTTCATTGAGAACATGGTTGTTGTTCAATAATAAAATTAATCCTCAAAAATACAACTTGCCTAATAATTCTGCACTCCCTGTATATAAAGAATTATTTCTCAGTGTTGTATGTCCAATTTTCTTTACATCTGTCTCAGAAGTGATTTCATCAGCTAATTCCTTTAACTGTAATAGGACTGCTCTATCTATATCTAGATTTTCATGTTGCTTTAAATTCTTATTATGATAGACTTCTCTAAGCACAATCTTCCTTGCGAACAGATGAACATCTTTAATAACTTCAAATTTATTGCATCTGTAGGAAGATAGTTAAACCTTTGGGTGCTAATGATGGCTCAGAGCCATCACTAGCACTCTCCCACCATGAGGGAGATCTGGGGGCTCCACCCGCTCCTACCCCAGTGATCGTGTCTGTAGAGTGACAGGCATTGCCGGGGCATCACATTTAGCGTGGTGACGTCACGCGTAATGACGTGATGACATCACCACGCTACTTTATTAACAATTTGTCAATGCAAAGTATAGGAAAAGGGGGCATGCTGCTTAGAAGCCTGTATCTCAGGCATCTAAGCAACTACTGACCCCCAAGACCCACTATTCGAAAGGTAACCTCCTAACATTTCCAATGGATCTGGAAAAAATAAAAAAAAGTTAAAACATTTTTTTTCCCAAAATAAAAAAATAAAAAATAAATTAAATCAGCTTAGCACCCAGGTGGGAAAGTGCTTAGTACTCAAAGGGTTAAAGTGAAGGTAAAGTTAGCTAGATCGCATTGCTACATTAACACATACACCCAAAATAAATGTTACTTTCATTAATCAATTTTGCTATATTTAAAAAATAAATCTGTAATCGCCGTTTTTCATTAGTATTTTGCAGGCTGTCAAATTAACCCGTTTTTTTTTTTCTTTTTTCTATTAGCCGATCACGTTTTGCCGAAACACAATTGAAAATCTGGCTGTTAGGCGGCCGCCATTCGACGTCATCGCACTATTTGAGCATCTGCGCATGTGTTCCCATTATTTTCTCTACCTTTGAGAGACATATAGAGCGGGTGGGACCGCTCTATACGTAAGAATGTCAGATATCAGGAAATGGCTAATGGGAGGAGTCACTTGCCGCAGAGTAAGAAAATATAAATCAATTTTATTCAAAAAATGCAATATGCTATGTAGAAAAAAAATTAAGGATTATATTACTTAGGATATTAATAATTTAATTATGCTTATAGAACATCCAAACTTTATCTTCACTTTAGGTCCTTTAGAGAGTATTTTAAATTTTCTGTAAGTTTTCTATCAGAGAGGTTTATCACATCTTTCACTATTTCTGCACTTGTTGATTCCTCAATGGATACCTCTGTGTTTTTTTTTTGTTTTAAACATTTCTTTATTCCAACAGTATATGAAAACAATCAGTAGAGATGACACAGGAAACAGAAATAATATTGGACATTTCACATATATATTTTTTTGTACACCACGCAGGATGTCTTTATGTAGATCAAATCATAACATATACCTCAATATAACTCTAAGCAGAAGACCGACCATATACAGAAGAGAGACATCAATACAAAAAGAAAACCAACAGAACACATCCTAGATCTCATCCTGCTCTAATCACATTATGATCTAATCTAATAATGATCTTTCTTTCCTTTGTTTTTACCCTTCTTCCCTTTATCTCTCTTTTATTTTTCTTTTCTCTAAATCCCACATATGCTGTTGGAGTATTTTATATTCCATATACCCATCATCGCTGAAACAAAACAGCAACAGCAGCAACAACATAAACTCAAATATACAGAGAAGAAAAAAAAAAAAGAAAAAAAAGAAACCACAGACCAACCCACCGCAACCTCTCTCAAACCAGTCCCCCCCCACCCCCCCACCCGCCACCGTCCACTACCCTTTCTTATGTCTGGAAGACACTAATACAATTCAGCTGTGAAAATATTCCGTAAAATGTAATGTTTAAAGTATTTTGTTTTATGGTAGTGAGATGTTAGTGAAAATTGTATTGATATAGGATAAGATAAAATGACCCTCAGCCATTTTAAGAAAAAAACCTTAATTTTTTATTATGTATGTGAGATATGAAAATTTGTTCAAAAAGTATTTGATAGTGCATGGATTGTGTAAAATTCTCTATTGATGGGGCTGCCTTATTTTTTTCCAGTTCTTCAAAATCAAACTACGACCCACCTTAGTTGCAGTGTTTATTAAGTTATTATTTTCTCCATTTGGATTTTCTATTAAAAGAAAAAAAATATCTCTGGATTTAAGTTTCAACCTACTTTCTAATTTATGATTAACCCAGAATTGCAGAATCTTAGGGCAGGACTAAAAACAATGTGTTATATCTGCCGCTGAATTCTTACATTTCCAACAATAAGTAGCTCCATTCTGATTCCATTTACTCATTTTGAATGGTGTAATATAAGCTTTGTTAAGTAACTTTATATGAGACTCTTTCCAAGCTACAGATATATATTCATTCTGGATCCATTTGTAACTTGTTCTAATTGTATCTATAGTCATGTCACCATATCTCATTTTCCATAATTCTACTAACCTATCTAAGACTAATTGCCCTTGTTTTGCCAACATGATTTTATATAGTAAAGATATGTTATGATTTCCTGCTTTGTATATTATCATTTATGACACGATTTTAGTCCCTTCCAGTGCTTCCATATTATGTCTCTTAAGGCCTTGTATAAAATGTCTAATCTGCAAGTATGCAAAAAAATTCTTATTAGATATATTAAACTCTCTAGAAATGGCTTCAACGGATTTCAGTTGTTGCATGTTATCAAAACACTGATGAACATAATTCAGTCCTTTGCATGCCCACATTTTAAAAATTTCTGATGATAGGCCGGGTATAAATTTTGGATTTCCTATTATCGGGAGAAAGGAAGAGAATTCAAAATTCACGTTTAATACTATATTAAGTTTCTGCCATGCGACCACCACACTATGGGCGCCATGTACTAAGCTTCGAAGTGACAGTCCGACTGTATTTCCGCGTCAAAATTCACTCACGATCTGGTTCTCGTATGTACCAATCTGCGATCGGGTTGAAAAACCACTATTTTCATCAGCGATCGTAATTTTACGCAACTGATCGTTCCGAAGCCTTTTTCCACTTACTACATGTTCGATCGCACGTTAATTCGATGTAATCGGAAATTATGAATGTTACAACTAATCTGTCTGCTCCAACTTTCACTGTAACTTCGCGTGATTTGCTTTGTGACCATTTAGGTAGCGAATACAATAGAAAACTATAGGGGGTATTAACCGGACGCCAGGTAGAAGTACTTAAGTGAAAGGACTAGACTACTATTAGGGTTGGTTTTTGGATCACTGAATGAAGATGGAGACACTTTTACACATGTTTCTTTTCTGATTGATTCAATTACGAGGAAGAAGGGCTATACAGGCACCGGTTGACAACAATGGATTGCAAAGAAGGAGAGGTAGAAGAATCAGAGTCCCTAGAGTTTTCCTTCCACGTATGGGTTTGGAAAGCATTTCTAATCGAGAGATTATCCAGAGATTCTGTTTGGACAGAGAAGCTATTATGGAACTTTACAATGAAATAGCAGAATACCTGGAACCTATTACAGCGCGTTCACAAGCCATACCTGGACTATTAAAACTGTTGGCAGCCTTACACTTTTTTGCCACCGGTTCATTCCAAGCTGTGTCTAGCATTATAATTGGCATCAGCCAGTCTGCTTTTTCAAGGCACCTAACCAAAGTTATTGATGCATTGATGGCCGTCTTTCCAAGGTACGTGTGCCTTCCATCGACTCCAGAAGAGTGGCAATCTGTGAAGTCCAATTTTTATAGAATGGCCGGAATGCCCAATGTACTTGGAGCCATCGATTGCACCCATGTTGCAGTCAAACCATCCCGAGAACGTGAGGAAGTTTTCCGGAACAGAAAACAGTACCATTCCCTCAATGTTCAGATGGTGTGTGACCATAACATGAAAATAATCAGTGTCCGTTCCAACTTCCCTGGATCCTGCCATGATTCGTATATATTGCGTCAGTCTGGGTTATATCGGAAGTTTGAGGAGGGAGAGATGCCTGAAGGATGGCTGTTAGGTAATTATATTTTTTGGATGTTATGTTTAAGTATTATTAGAGTAAAGAACTAAACCAATCAGGTCGCAGACTGCTTCTTAACTTTGCTCTTTCGTGCTGAACGAAGCTTCAAAGTTATCAATAATCCGATTGTCTTCGACACACAATAGATGCAAAATTTTACGGCTTGGTTTTTAGTACATTCATGTAACGAAGTTCCATCCGCATGGTGCGAATCGGCGGGTTATTTCGATACGGTCTGTGCGAAAAAATTGACGCCTTAGTACATGGCGCCCTATATATTGTATTAATATTTTTAATATATTTTGGAAGTTGTGAAGCTGAGCAATGCAATATAGCCTTTAACAAAAATGGAGAGATCAATCCTTCTTCGAGTGATGTAAATGTAAGATAATTAGTTTCCGTTATCCAATCTACCGCAAAACGTGCTAACATTGCTATATTATATTTTTTAATATCGGGAAGGGCTAGTCCTCCATCTTCTAGATTACATATTAATTTTGTTATGGACAGCATATGTCTCCTCTTGCCCCATAGAAATATGGCACAATCTTTATAGAACTTCTTAATGTCTTTACTATGTATAAGCAGCGGGACATTCTGCATAATATATATTATATGTGGAAATAGGATAGCTTTAATAATCATGACCTTAGCTGAGAGGGAAATAGGGAAAGTTTTCCATCTTTTAAACTTCAAAGTTGCTTTCCTGAAAAAAGGTTTAAAATTCAGCCTATACCACGGATTTGGATCCGCATGTAGATATATTCCTAAGTATTTAATAGCTGCAGTCTCTTTGAATACGCAATCCTTAATACTATTTCTGTTTTGGTGGACCCATAAGATTTTGAACTTACTAGTATTAACTTTGTATCCTGAAAAAGAACCAAATGTCTTAATAATATTCAGAACCCTTGGTATGTTCTTTTTAGTATTTTCCACAAATACACAAATAACAGCAGATCATCTGCATATAATAGTAAGACTATGTTTTGTTCTCCTATACAAATACCTTTTATCTCTTCCTGCAAGAGGATAGCGAGAGGCTCTATAGAGATGTTAAATAGCAGGGGTGAAAGTGGGCAGCCCTGTCTAGTTCCCCTATTCAACGTAAAGTTATCTGTCCGACTACCATTAATCAATCTAGAAGAGATTGGGTAATCATACATTGTCCTAATAAATTGAGTAAAATGCCCAGAAAATCCAAACTTTTCTAAAGATGTATATAAGTGGTTCCATATTATAGAATCAAATGCTTTTCGGCATCCACCACAATTAATGCCGAGTCTTGTTTAATCTGGGCTTTATCCTCTAATTTATCCCTGTAGTATTCAAGAACTAATGTGACTTTGTGCATATTTTTAGTGAGGGATCTTCCAGTCATAAAACCAGATTGGTCTACATGTATAATGTGCTCAAGACACAGTTTCAATCTGTTAGCAATAATATGTGTTAATAGCTTATAGTCTGTGTTCAACAGAGATATAGGTCCATAAGACCCTTGGTCTAGTGGATTTTTATCTTATTTTAAGAATAAAGTTATATTGGATGCCGCTAAATATTTAGACATTTTTTGTGCATAAATATAATATTGATTAAAAAGATTAGTTAGAGTGTCTGCTATTTCTATTTTTAGAATTTTATACATTTCTGTGGGTATCTGGTCTGGACCCGGGGTTATATTACATTTAGCATATTCTATAGCTTCTATCACTTCTCTCTAGTAATAGGACAGTTTAGAGCATTTAAACAATCTTGTGGAACTTTGGGTGGCTTCACACCTATGCCAAAAGGCACTTTTATTGTTTGTATCCAGTTCTCCGGTTGCATAGATCTCTTGATAATATCTAAAAAAAATCTGTATATCTATTTTGCTCACTTACAATGGCTTCTATTATGTTATTTTTTTTCTGGCTTTATCTAATCTAGATAAAAAAATTTGCAGATTTATCATAATGACCTTTGTAGATTGCATTCAGTTTCAACTCTTCCCAAATACTTTTCTGTTTAATAAACAGATCTCTTTCAGGTTTTGCTTGTTGATATTTATCCCATAAATTTTTACTAGGCTTATTATATTTGTATTATGCACTTGATTAGACAACTGGATCTCCTTAGATTTGGCCTTTTTCTTTTTTCTTTTAATATATGCTTTAATCTCGCCTTTTAGCCAGGCTTTTGCCGTTTCCCAAAAAATCTCTATTTTTTCTCTATAGGATTTATTGAATGTATTGTAATCTCTCCATTTTTGTATCAACCAGTTGCAAAAATCCTCATTATTAACTAACGCCTAGATTCTGAGTCTTGCGTTAGCCTTAAAAAGCAGCTAGGATAGGTCCCAACGCTGCTTTTTAACGCCCGCTGGTATTACAAGTCTGGCAGGTACAGGTGTACCGCTCACTTTTTTCCGCGACTCGAGCATACCACAATCCACTTACGTAAATTGCGTATCCTATCTTTTCAATGGGATTTTCCTAACGCCGGTATTACAAGTCTGGGAAAAAGTGAGCGGTACAGCCTCTCCTGTCAAGACTCCTACCGTATTTAAAAGTCAGTAGTTAAGAGTTTTATGGGCTAACGCCGTAACATAAAACTCTTAACTAAAGTGCTAAAAAGTACACTAACACACATAAACTACCTATTTACCCCTAAACCGAGCCCCCCCCCACATCGCAAACACTTAAATAAAATGTTTAACCACTAATCTGCCGACCGGACATCACTGCCACTTTAATAAATATATTAACCCCTAAAAGACAAACTCCCTCCTCGCAAACACTAGTTAAATTTTATTAACCCCTAATCTGCCATCCCTAACATCGCCGACACCTACCTACAATTATTAACCCCTAATCTGCCGCCCCCAACGTTGCCACCACTATAATAAAGTTATTAACCCCTAAACATAAGTCTAACCCTAACCCTAACACCCCCCAATTTAAATATAATTTAAATACATGTAAATAAATATTCCTATCATTAAATAAATTATTCCTTTTTTAAACTAAATACTTACCTATAAAATAAACCCTAAGCTAACTACAATATAACTAATAGTTACATTGTATCTAGCTTAGGGTTTATTTTTATTTTACAGGCAAGTATGTATTTATTTTAACTAGGTACAATAGTTATTAAATAGTTATTAACTATTTAATAACTTCCTAGTTAAAATAAATACAAATTTACCTGTAAAATGAAACCTAACCTAAGCTACAATTACACCGAACACTACACTATAATTAAATTACCTAAATTAACTACAATTAATTACAATTAAATTAAATAAACTAAATTACTAAAAAATACAAACACTAAATTACAGAAAATAATACAATAATTACAATTTGTTTAAACTAATTACACCTAATCTAATCCGCCTAATAAGATAAAAAAAGCTCCCCAAAATAAAAAAAATTCCTACCCTAAACTTAAAAGGGCTTTTTGCGGGGCATTGCCCTAAAGTAATCAGCTCTTTTACCTGTAAAAAAAAATACAATACCCCCCCAACATTACAACCCACCACCCACACACCCAACCCTACTCTAAAACACACCCAATCCCCCCTTAATAAAACCTAACACTAACCACTTGAAGATCACCCTACCTTGAGACGTCTTCACCCAACCAGGCAGAAATGGTCCTCCAGAAGGTCCGAAGTCTTCATCCTAACCGGGCAGAAGAGGTCCTCCAGATGGCCAGAAGTCTTCCTCCAGGCGGCATCTTCTATCTTCATCCATCCGGAGCGGAGTGGGTCCATGTTCAAGACATCTGACGCAGAGCATCCTCTTCGTTCGACAGCGACTGGAACAATGACGGGTCCTTTAAATGACGTCATCCAAGATGGCGCCCCTTCAATTCCGATTGGCTGATAGAATTCTATCAGCCAATCGGAATTAAGGTAGAAAAAAATCCTATTGGCTTATCCAATCAGCCAATAGGATTGAGCTTGCATTCTATTGGCTGTTCCAATCAGCCAATAGTATGCATTCTCAATCCTATTGGACGTTCTAATGGATCAGCCAATAGGATTTTTACTACCTTAATTCTGATTGGCTGATAGAATTCTATCAGCCAATTGGAATTGAAGGGACGCCATCTTGGATGACGTCATTTAAAGGACCGTCATTGATCCAGTCACCATTGAACAAAGAGGATGCTCTGTGTCGGATGTCTTGAAAATGGGCCCGCTCCGCGCCGGATGGATGAAGATAGAAGATACCACCTGGATGAAGACTTCTGCCCATCTGGAGGACCTCTTCTGCCTGGATAGGATGAAGTATTCGGCCGTCGGGAGGACCACTTCTGCCCGGTTGGGTGAAAACGTCTCAAGGTAGGGTGATCTTCAAGGGTGTAGTGTTAGGTTTTATTAAGGGGGGGATTTGGTGGGTTTTAGAGTAGGGTTGGGTGTGTGGGTGGTGGGTTTTAATGTTGGGGGGTATGGTACTTTTTTTTACAGGTAAAAAACTGATTACTTTGGGACAATGCCCCACAAAAAAAGCCCTTTTAAGATCTATTTGTAATTTAATATAATGTAGGGATTTTTTTATTTTGGGGGGATTTTTTATTTTATTAGGGGGATTAGATTAGGTGTAATTAGTTTAAAAAAATTGTAATTATTTTATTATTTTCTGTAATTTAGTGGTTTTTTTTTCGTACTTTAGTTTATTTAATTTAATTGTAATTAATTGTAGTTAATTTAGGTAATTTATTTAATTATTGTGTAGTGTTAGGTGTAATTGTAGCTTAGGTTAGGTTTTATTTTACAGGTATATTTGTATTTATTTTAACTAGGAAGTTATTAAATAGTTAATAACTATTTAATAACTATTGTACCTAGTTAAAAAAAAAATACAAATTTGCCTGTAAAATAAAAATAAATCCTAAGCTATCTACAATGTAACTATTAGTTATATTGTAGCTGGCTTAGGGTTTATTTTATAGGTAAGTATTTAGTTTAAAAAAGGAATAATTTAGTTAATGTTAGGAATATTTATTTAGATGTATTTAAATTATATTTAAGTTAGGGGGTGTTAGGGTTAGACTTAGATTTAGGGGTTAATAACTTTATTATAGTGGTGGCGACGTTGGGGGCGGCAGATTAGGGTTTAATAATTGTAGGTAGGTGTTGGCGACATTGGGGGCGGCAGATTAGGGGTTAATAAATATAATGTAGGGTTCGGCGATGTTGGGGGAAGAAGATTAGGGGTTCATAAAAGTATAATGTATGTGGCGGCAATGTCAGGGGCGGGGATTAGGGGTTAATAAGTGTAAGATTAGGGGTGTTTAGACTCGGGGTTCATGTTAGGGTGTTCGGTATAGACATAAATGTGTTTCCCCATAGGAATCAATGGGGCTGCATTAGAAGCTGAACGCTGCTTTTTTGCAGGTGTTAGTTTTTTTTTCAGCAGGCTCTGCCCTATTGATTCCTATGGGGAAATCGTGCACGAGCACGTTTTACCTGCTTACTGCTACCGTAAGCAGCGCTGGTATTGAGGTGAGATGTGGAGCTAAATTCTGCTCTACGCTCACTTTTTTTGTGGTTAACGCCGGGTTTTTAAAGACCCGTAATACCAGTGTTACTGTGGGTGAGTGGTAAGGAAAAACTGTGCGTTAGCACCGCACACCATTACTGACAAAAACTCGTAATCTAGCCGTAAGAATTTAGGGAAAAATAAATTATTCCCCTATCGCTTTTGGTTTGGTCTTAACCAGATATCTAGTACTATGATCGCGTGGTCAGAGATACTTATAACGTATCTTAGTTTTTGTTTCTAAAATGAAAAGAGAATTTGATATTAAAAAAACGTCTATCCTAGATAGAGAGCCAAAAGCTTTTGAATCACAAGTAAACATTTTAATGTCAGGATGATCATGAAGTTTAAGATTTTTACATATTTGTAGAAATATTTTAGCCTTTTGCTTAGAAAAGAAAACTTTTTTAGGACTAAATTTGTCTAATTTTGTTGGTAGTCACCTGCTAATATTATGTTTTGCCCAATATATTCAGATAAACGAAAAATTAGGTTGTTCCAAAAGTTCACATCTGTTTTATTAGGACCGTATATAATACATAAAGTTAACTTAGTTCCATTAACCTGTAGTTCTATCTGCCATCTTTCATCTGGATCTATATCTGTTTTGATAATATTATATCTCAGATTTTTATTTATTAGCATTGCTTCTCCCTTCTTCCTCCTGGAGCAGTGGGTGGCTATTACCTCCCCAACCCATTTGTTTTTAAGTTTAACCACTTCTTCCAACTTTAAATGTGTATCCTGTATAAAGTCTATATCGGGGTTAAGTTTCCCAAGTTGTCTTACTATTATCTTCCTTTTGATTGGGGAGGTGATGCCTCCAACATTCCAGGAGAGGCATCTAATATTCTCCTTTACCAGTGCTTTCTATTGGGTTTTATGTGTAGGGGGAGGCGAGAGAGACACAGGGGAGAGAGAGATGAGGGGGGGGGGGGGGAAAGAAAAGAACACACACCATATAAAACCATTTCAACCAAAATTTACCACCACCTTTCATTAAATTTTACTAAAGCATTCTTAATTCAGAATTCTTCATTAACACATACATTTCTACTAATTATGAACCTAAGTTCACTCCAGTGTTATTTTTTTCCTTTTAAAAAAGTCTTTAGCTTCTGCTACATTGGCCAAATTAATTGGGCTATCCTCACCTTCAGTCACAATTTTTGCAGGATATAAAAACCTAGCTTTATATCCTAATTGTATTAACTTCATGCAGTAAGGGGCCATTTCCTTTCTTCTAGCGACAGTGTCACTGGAATAGTCTTGGAAAAGCAAAATTCTGCTTTCCCCAGCTATCAACTTCTCCTTTTTCCTATATTGTCGAAAAATATTAATCTTATCTTGAAAATCTAGAAATCTGGCCATAATCGGTCTATTAGGGTTTTTTCCAGTGGCACTGCCCCTAGGAGAGACCATCCTGTGTGCTCTTTCAATCTTTAATGGGAGATTCTGTTGCTCGATACCTAACATTTGAGGTAGTGTAAATGAAGCAAAATGTAATGTGTCTTTAAATTCCTCTGCCTCAGGAAGGCCTATAATCTTTACATTATTCCATCTGGAACGGTCTTCCAGATCATCTATTCTAGCATTCAAACGTTTATTTTTTTTGTATAATCTTGATACTATATCTCTGATTAATTATTAAGTGTATCCTCAACTACTGATATTCTTTCCTCTGCCTCCATTAATCTACTGGCAAATTGTCTAACTTCTACTGATAGATTCGACATCTGGCTTTTCAAAGATTCAAATTGGGGCAAAAAAATATCTGAAAGTTGGTTCACCATTAATTTCATATCTGTTTTCGTAATTGCCCCTTCATTCTGTGTCTCGCTTAGTGCTTCCGATAGCCGGTGTTTCCTATCTTTTGTTTTAGGGGGCATGGTCTGAGAAGTGATATTAGTGTTGGAAATAAATATTTCCATGTGTTCTAACGATATATGTGAATTCAAGTAAGAACAAGAAAGAGAAAAAAGAAAACTCTATGTGATGTGTTTAGTGTGTAAAATTAAATTTTTAGTAATATTGTATATATTTTCCCCCTTTTTTTTTTTTAATAAAAGTGTGAGTGATATCTAAAGTTACCAATAAGAAATTATATCAGTGTTATTGTGATAATTAAATGGCCATGTCACCATCTGTCAAATGAATCAGTATCCAGCTAGCATCAGCACATTATCCTACACTGGTAGTTATACTAGTATATACTATTTTAGGATTAAGTTACTACCTTCTGGTATATAGACCCCACTGTGTTTCTCAAAAGTACCTTTTTGGGACAGATTATACTTTCCAATACCTAAGACTTGCATATAGTTTAAACCCTGTGACCTTAGAGCTTTACCATCATCAACATCTAATATACTGTATATAATCCGTATATTCTTATAAATGTGTGTTATCTTCACGTCTAATGTACTGATATGCAAGAAATCTATTATTTTTCAACCTTAGTTTTCAACACGTAAAAACAATATTCACCTAAGGTAAACCAAACCTTATATTCCTATTTAACAGGTATTTAGCACATATAACATTCATATACCCCTAATAACTTCAGATCATCCTGTTACTTTCTTCAGTTTACAACATCATAATCTGTCATTTTCATTTAGAGATGATAACATTCAGACAATAACGCCAATTCCAGGCACTTTACCAGCAATACTTTTACTTTATCAATAGGTAGACTTTTTATTGAGAGCTAAACTACCTCTCAGTAATACACTTTTACCCCTTGTTATATTTTCAATACCCAGCAAATATATATACATTAAGCCCTGTATCCTTTGAAACTTAGTTAATAATATGTACACTGTATCTACTTTGTAATCCTCAGGTTACAACTTATCGTAGCTTTCCTACTCCTCTATTTTGCAACTTTATCCAGTTTAGCCTTTCTAGGCCTTATGCCAATGTTATATATGTCAGAGCATCAACAAGATACATTTATAACAGGCACAATACACTCTTTCTATTCTCATATATTTACAACTATGATCTTCTAATATGTTAACAGCCCAGCAAAAAGAGGAGCACTTAATACACCAATTGATTTAGCAATGTGCTGCTCTGGGCATATACAAGAAACTTTTACCAGATTAGTTGTATGCTTAATACAGAGCCCACCTTCAGAGGTAGAGACAATGAGTAAAGGCAACAACAACAAAAGGGAGTAAGCAGTCCTCTATGTTTTCCTCTTATATCTATTAGAACTGAACATAATATGTACTTTTCCACCACCCTTCCCCCCCCCTTTTTTTGCTGTTTATCATTCCTTTAGTCTCCACAAAAAATGGAAACAAATAGAATATGTCCAGTTCCTCCTTTAATTTACAGTTACTCGTGCTTTATGGGGGGGGGGGAGTACACAAATATTCTCTTGGCGGAAAAGCAGATTTTAAACCACAGTTAAATGTGAGATAAAGCTAGATAGTGCTTGCGGTTTTCCCTGAGGTTCTCCTGCTTAGTCGGTGAACTGTATATCTGTGCTACGAGTCAGACACCCCTGACCCTAGGCACCCAGCTGAAGATCTTTTACCGGCTGGGGGTCCACCAGATACACTAACAGGTCAAGAAAAAGAGAAAGACTGGACTCCGGTCTAATATCAGTTTCCCTTGTATGCCATCTCAGGGAAATGCTAGTATCGCCAGTATCATCTTCATTTGTTATATAAAGATCTTTCTGGTTGGCTTGTCACCTCTCCTCCAAATAACCAAATATAAGTTATTGCTCAGCCCTCCGTGTCCATCCTCTGTCTATGGGAACACATCATGCTGCTGCTCCGATATTTTCATATGGGCTTGGTTAGGGTAACACCGCCTACTGCTCTGCTGCTTGTAGCAGACTTCGACTGCTGATCTGGCGGGTAAACCACTTGCGGCTCCTTCCTCCTGCTGTCTGTCAGATTTCTGCGCCGCCCTCCGTGTCTCTTTGTCGGCTAGTGTAACATCGCCTGCTACTCAGCTGCTTATGGGAAACTTCGGCTGCGGCTCTGACAGGAGAACCACTTGCGACTCCTCTCCTCTGCTCCCACTATCCTTCCTCCTGCTGTCTAAAAGGATTCTGCTCAGCCCTCCGCATCCATTTACTGGCCAATATAATCTACTGCTTAGGTGTTTGAGGCAAACTTCAGTTGGTTGCGGCTCTAGCGGATTAACCATTTGCGGCTCCAGCTGGCTTCCAGGTCGAACCCCCCAATCACAGGGGTTGGTGTCCTAGAGTGGCTACTGCTTTCCACCTCCAACAATGGACATTGACCATGGGATGATCTCAGTTGAGCTCTATCGAGCAGCATGCCATTTTCTCATGCTCCTTCTAGCTCCTCCCTCCGGAAGCCGGCATTGGCAGCTCTGTGTTTTTTCGACAGAATCGTCTCTTATGCTTTTTCCCTCCTTGTCTTCTTGTTCTTCTTCTGTATAAAAAAACCCTTCTGTTAGAATTACCTCTTCTTCTAAAAGTATTTGCCTCATTACCTGAAGTATCCGATTCAGAACTACTAGACTAAATATTTGTGTTATCATATACTTTACCTTCTTGATAGTCCCCCCAATCCCTTTGAAACTTTCGTTTCTTCCTATATTTTATTTCTTTATGAATTTTTCTAACCTCCATTTTTGCTAGGTTGATTAGTCTACGATATTCATCTAGAATTTCCCATTTTTTAAGCGTTACTTCAGTTTCTTTTATTTCCTGTTCAATTTTCTTTTTTTTTCAGTTCATTCTCTCCTAAAATTAATCTCATCCAATTAAGGGAACAGTCATTTGCATACTCCTCCCACTTCTTTTTAAAATCCTGAGTTAAAGGATCATTTAAATTTGTACCAGGTTTTTTCCTTATTCTAAGACCCCTAGGTATCATTTTCGCTTCAGTATACAGGTGGCCCTTGGTTTACAACGGTTCAATTTACACCGTTTCAGAATAACAACATTTTTTTTTCCAGTCATGTGACTGCTATTGAAAAGCATTGAGAAGCAGTGCATTTATTAAAATAGCCAGTAGGTGGAGCTGTCCGCTTGTGTTGCAACAAAGACAAGCCACCAGAAATTAATCAGTTTAACCAGACCTGAGCTATCGAACAGATTTCAAAGGAACAAGATCTTCCTGTCTATAAATCAGTCCAGATTGGAATGCATAGAAAGAACTGTTTCTAGAAAAATGCAAGTGAAGTCTGTGTTGTGTGATTATTTTATTAGGTTTATAATGCTGTTTAGCAAATGTTTTTGTTCATTTAACTTAGTTTAATTATATATTCTGTGTTGTGTGATTATTTTTATTAGGTTTATAATGCTGTTTAGCATTTAAAGTCTTCATTTCAAAGCTTTAAAAATAATGTATTAGGTGTTACTTATGACAATTTTGAGAGGGGCCTGGAACCTAACTCCCTCACTTCCCATTGACTTACATTATAAACTGGGTTTCAATTTACAACGGTTTCGATTTACAACCATTCCTTCTGGAACCTAACCCCAGCGTAAACTGAGGGCTACCTTTATTTAGTTAAGCTAGAAATCAATCTGTGAGAGATGTGCAGCTGAGCCCTCCAACAACGCTCACCGGATACACAGTTAGTGGTCGAAATATAGGCACACTCATGGTGGGACACTTCATGAGATGACGCACTACAGGACCAACAGAGGCTACAGCTACAGCATTCCCCAAGGTGCACCGAGGTGAGCTGTCGAGGCAAACTACAATCAAAGTAGGTGCAGAAATAAAACTGCGATGTGAATATGGCATTTATAGGAGATGTGTTTTTCCCCCCAGCAAGGTAGGCGTCCTCATTACGTTCAGCCGTAATAACTTGGGGTATCGTGAACCGCTCCTTGTATTGGTATACCTACCTGTGATGAACTCTTGTAGTGCTCAATCAGTATAAGCTGTAATTATCGATTTTGATCCCGTGAGCGATGAGCCTTTAATTTTTCTTCCACTTTGCAAAGAATGTTCTAACATTGTCCTATTACTATCAGAGATTTGACTTAACAGAGATTATCATCCTTATGTTGGTTATACACTTTGGATACAATTGTGACGGGATTATTGTAACTAATGTTTCATTATTTGATGATCTTTCAGGTCAACCTCTAATCTTATAAGTGGGCCCACGTTCGTTTATATAATTTGTTTTCTGTGTAATTTCTGGTGGCAATTAAAGTATCATTTAATGTATAAGCAGAATCTATTTGCAGAGTCTGACATAATTATCGATTTTCTTTGTCAGTTATATTTGGGAACTTCATGGGGAGCTCTGTTTTCACCAGATGCTACTAGTTAGTGAGAAAGTAACCTTGAACTCTGGTGCCGGAAAAAGGGAACGCTATGTGGGTTCTGTTTAGGCCCATATATTTTCTTTTTTCATGTAACTAACTAACTATATATATATATATATACTAGTCCTAAAGCCCGTTCACACGGGCCGTGTGGTTTATTTTTATATTCTCTCTCTCTCTCTCCCCCCTCTGTCTCTCTCTCCCCTCTCTCTCTCTCCTCTCTTTCTCCCCCCCTGTCTCTCTCTCTCTCTCTCTCCCCTCTCTCTCTCTCCCCTGTCTCTCTCACTCTCTCCCCTGTCTCTCTCACTCTCTCCCCTGTCTCTCTCACTCTCTCCCCCCTGTCTCTCTCACTCTCTCCCCCCTGTCTCTCTCACTCTCTCCCCCCTGTCTCTCTCACTCTCTCCCCCCTGTCTCTCTCTCTCCCCTGTCTCTCTCTCTCTCCTGTCTCTCTCTCTCTATCTCTCTCACTCCCCCCTCTGTCTCTCTCTCCCCTCTCTCTCTCTCTTCCCTCTCTCCCCCCTCTCTCTCTCCCCTGTCTCTCTCTCTCTCTCCCCCCTGTCTCTCTCTCTCCCCAGTCTCTCTCTCTCTCTCTCTCTCTCTCCCCTGTCTCTCTATCTATCTCTCTCTCTCTCTCTCTCTCTCTCTCTATCTCTCCCCTGTCTCTCTCTCTCTCTCTCCCCTGTCTCTCTCACTCTCTCCCCTGTCTCTCTCACTCTCTCCCCTGTCTCTCTCACTCTCTCCCCTGTCTCTCTCACTCTCTCCCCTGTCTCTCTCACTCTCTCCCCTTGAGCCTATTAATCCATGTTTTTTTTTTTTTTTTTAAACTAAAATATATATTTTCTATGTGCTGTTAGCACAGTGTTGGGCTCTTTTATGAGCCTAATAATCCAGGCGTTTTTGTTTTTTAAATAAAAATATTTTTTTTCTTTGTGCTGTGTAGACACACATACATAAGTCCTATGTGCTATGTAGCACATACATAAGTCCTGAGGCCATTATTTTTTTTTTACAATATTTTTTTATAACTAAAATATCTGTTTTCTATACATAAGTCCAGACCCAATTTTTTTTAAGTACAGAGCAAATGAGTACAGAGCAAATGTTTTTTTTTTAAATTAAAATATGTGTTTTGTATGTGCTGTGTAGCACATACATAAGTCCGGAGCTTTCAGCTTTCAACTGCTAGTCACGCGACTACTCGCGGCGGTAGCTCGCGCTGAGGCTATGTTTGCGTGCGCGTGGGTGCGAGGGTGCGCGTGCGCGCGTGTGTGCAAGGGTGCGCGTGCGCGTTCTGCCAAGTAAGTGTGTGGGGATAGGCTAAGTGGCATGCGGGCAAGTTTGTGGGTGCAAGTGTGCGCGTGCGAGGGCTAAGTGTTACTGGCTAAGTATGTGGGGATAAGTGTTAATGGCTAAGTATGTGGGGATAAGTGTTAATGGCTAAGTATGTGGAGATAGGCTAAGTGGCGTGCGGGCAAGTTTGTGGGTGTGTGGGTGGGAGGGTGCGCGTGCGAGGTACAATGTGGGTGTGTGGGTGCGAGGGTGCGCGTGCGGTGTCAGCTGTCAGCTGTGCGGTGAGGGTGCGCGTGCGGTGTCAGCTGTCAGCTGTGCGGTGAGGGTGCGCATGCGAGGTACAATCTGTCAGCTGTCAGCTATGCCGAGGTGGTGTCAGCTATGCCGAGGTGCGCGTGCGAGGATCTAAGGCCAAGTGTTTGTCTCTACTGCGCATGGCGGCTTCAGACAAACACTTGCCTTTTATAATATAGGATATATATATATATATTTATATATAAATTAATACATATCCATCTTTAGACATTTATATGTATGTATCTCTATGCTAAAACCCTTTGCATTCTTTTTTGAGATCTTGTAAGTTTTTTGAGGATATTTTTTATTAGATAGTGTTATTATCAGGGGTCAAGTCCTACAAAAAAAGTGTGTGAACCAAGACTTCCATCCCATCTCACAATTATTATACTCAAAATTAATATTGTTTTATATATATATATATATATATATATATATATTAAAAAAAGAAAAAACTTATAGTACCAACTGTTGCAATCATCTTCAATCTACTGTTAGCAAATATATAGCAGACTGAAGGTGCCAGGCGATAGTGAAATAATAATATACACAGCAAGAGAGGATGAGGTTCCAAAAAAGAACCAAGAAACTATCTTAGCCAGCACTGAATATGAATCAAAAATAATTAAATCCCAGAAAAAACAATGGTCACTCAAGACTCAATATACTGTACTATAATACAATATCAATCAATAAAATAGAATTTATTAATGCATAAACACCACAGTAGGTACAGAACCAGTCAGTATAAGAAGTAAAAAACCATCCCCGGAGGTGTAATGTGCAAAAACAATTCCTGAGATATAGCTCAATATATATTCAAACAGTCTCTGTTGAAATAGTGCACCCCAACAGAGGGGTAAGATGTAAGTTCTTCAAAGAGCCAAGTATGTCAAGTATGTCACACTCTTAAGGATCTGAGGTGATTTTAAATGAGGGAGCTATTGTCTTACTGAGGCACCCTGTATGTGTTATTTAAAGCCAACTGTGGTTATTATGGGTAATATCAAACTCTCAGGGGTGGTGTCATAGAGTATACTAGAAGAGCAATCCATGGATACCCGTATCAGGTATTCCCATCATACCTGATCCATCCTTAGACAGTCCGTGATGATTCTCTCTTGAGTGATATGTTTCCAGTGCTGTTGGCACCAAACTTGCAAAAAAATAGCTTCAGAGAATTTATCCTACTCACCTCTAAGGTGGAACTCCTCCATGCTGCAAACAAATACTGGAGCCGAATAGTTACAACCTCAAAACCGTTCCGGTTACCAACTGCCAGTAGATGCGGCGGTGCGGCTGCAACCCTATCTTTAATAGAACTCCACTAGGTGCGTTTCACCCACACTCTTCTTGAGTGACCAGTGTTTTTTTCTGGGATTTAATAATTTTTTACTCATAATCAGTGCTGGCTTAGATAGTTTCTTGGTTCTTTATCGGAACCTCATCCTCTCTTGTTGTGTGTGTGTGTGTGTGTGTATATATATATATATATATATATATATATATATATATATATATATATATATACACACACACTGTATTTAATCTATACACTTTGGTTAATAAAAGCAAATTAAATCCAATGAAGGGTTAAATGGTTGCCTTTGAACCTGAGAATCCTCCTCTGTCACAGAATCTCCCCCACTTAAGGTGCAATAGTCTGCTGAGGGAAGCTAAATAACCCCAGAGCAAGCCACACAGAAATGTAAGCACCATGTGTTACACATAGTGCAGGGTGATCACACATCAGGACCACTGACAGGCTTGTATTTAGTGTATTGTAGGAAGTGTTACTGCCCATTACTAGAGGATCTCACTATCCCTCTAACCAGACTGTACTCCAGCGCCTCCCACCAGCAGAAGAATTGTTTACTAAAACGTTTCTGTTCTCTGTCCAGAGGGAACTTAGTGCAGGAACTACATTCCCTTGCGTTCACCCTCGACTTGACCTCTGGTTATGAGTGTAACTGTAGATTGTAGTGTATTTTAATGTGCTTTGTACAACTTTTATGTTTCACAAAACAGTTAACCGGAGCCCTGAAGTTGCAGTTATCATTCTGGCATAATTCGCAATTGCACTCAATCGAACACGTTTACTTTGCATTTGTAATTAGTGGTAAACGCGACGAGCGCAAACGCCGGCGTTAAACCTCCACTCTTAATCTGGCCCAGTATGTGTTAAAATCCACTGTGATTGAGGGGGAATTGAGTAGAGGAAGAGGAAATGCTTGCACTGCACAATAAACAACATGTGTTGCTATAAAGTAAAGGATGAGGCAGGGCCATATGAGATTGAGCCAAGGGATCACATGCATCATACCAGTAGCCCACCATACAGACTTGTACAGGGGAAGTAAAAAAATAACTAAGAAGAAACCATTCAGCAAATACATCTTCAAAGCCAAATGTGCTCAGCATAATAATTGTATGGTACTGCTTTATATAACACAGTCATTTATACACAAGTGCTTTTGTTTACATAAAACCCAATTTGTTTTAATTTCATGATTCAGATGGAGCATACCATTTTAAACAAATTTTCAATAACACATTTTCTATATTCTCTTGGAATCCTTTGTTGAAGGAGCAGCAATGCACTACTGGGAGCTAGCTGACCACATCAGATGAGCCAATGGCAATAGGCATTTAAGTGAAGTCACTAATCTGCATCTAGCTCCCAGTATTGCATTGCTACTCCTAAACCTACCTAGGTATGCTTTTCAAAAAAGAATACCAAGAGAACAGAGCAAATTAGAAAACAGAAGCAAATTGTTTAAAAGCTGTATGTTCTATCTAAATCATAAAACAAAAATGATGGAATTTATTCCCTTTAAATTTGTATAGTAATGACTGTAGTTAAAGGGACAGTCTACTCCAGATTTTTTTATTGTTTAAAAAGATAGATTATCCCTTCATTACCCATTCCCCAGTTTTGCATAACCAACATGGTTATATTAATTAATTACTTTTTACCGCTGTGATTACCTTGTATCTAAGCCTCTGCAGACTGTCCCCTTATCTCAGTTCTTTTGACAGACATGAATTTTAGCCAATCAGTGCAGAGTCTTAAATAACTCCACAGGAATGAGCATGTTATCTATATGACACACATGAACTAACAGTGTCAAACTGTGAAAAACTGTAAAAATGCCCTGAGATGAGGCAGTTCAACAACTTAGAAATTAGCATATAAGCCTACCTAGGTTTAGCTTTCCACAAAGAATACCAACAGAACAAAGCAAATTTGATGATAAAAGTAAACTGTTAACGTTTTTTAAAAAGGCATGCCCTATCTAATGCATAAAAGTTTAATTTTGACTAGACTGTCCCTTTAATCCTAGCTAGCCCTGCATGTTTTCCTGACATATTTATTTTTCTCAGACACCAGAGTGCTTTAGTCACTCTAATAATAGACATTGCAGGAACCTATTAACCTTCAGTTAGATCAATTTCTCCAGTTTATTTAACCATTGTTTGTTGTTGTGTTATATACAGTCACTGTGTTTATTTTAGGAAATGGTGTCAGTATCCAAAGATCCTAGCACGTACAAATGTTTTGTAATTCTAAATAAGCTTATGTCACAACCCACTGGCAGCTGCTGAACAAGCACATCAGACACTTGAATTGTGCATGAGCTTCAGGCTTCAGGTGCATTTATGGAGATGCTCAGTAAAACAGATATGTGATAGTTAAAGGGACACTGTACCCAATTTTTTTATTTTGTAATTCAGAAAGAGCATGCAATTTTAAGCAACTTTCTAATTTACTCCTATTATCAATTTTTCTTCGTTCTCTTGCTATCATTATTTGAAAAAGAAGGCATATAAGCTTTTTTTTGGTTTCAGTACTCTGGACAGCACTTTTTTATTGGTAGATGAATTTATCAACCAATCAGCAAGGACAACCCAGGTTGTTCACCAAAAATGGGCTGGCATCTAAACTTACATTCTTGCATTTCAAATAAAGATACCAAGAGAATGAAGAACATTTGATAATAGGAGTAAATTAGAAAGTTGCTTAAAATTTCATGCTCAATCTGAATCACGAAATAATTTTTATGGGTACAGTGTCCCTTTAAGTATGAATTTGCTATAAAAATAAACAAACTGGGTACAACATATTCTTCTTATCAATAAAAGTATTAATTATTCAATAAATACAGAACATCATTTTTAGCCTGAAATGTTTGCTATTGGCCTTACATATACAAATCACTGTAACTGTATGTTTACATGTTGAGTATTTAGATACAGATCATTAATAATAATCTATAGCAGTTTGCACATTCTAAATCTAATCACAATAAAATCACACAGGTAAGAAGAGGCACCAATACTTGAACACAATCAGTAAATTAGTGTTTAGCAGAAAGAAACCAAAGGCAAGTTCCCTATCAATTGGCAGCAATCCACAGGTAACTGAATAACACATTAAGAAGCTGTTCTAATGGTGCAATTGTTTGTATCTCAGTGTGTTTGGTTGACAGCTGCATTGTGTAGTTGTAGGTAAGGGACCCAGGGAGGAGGAGACCTTGACCATTTGGCCAATTGCTGTAACTAACCCTTCCATTTTGCTTTTATTCTAGTTGTGTGCGAAAGCTGTGCAGCTTTGTGTGAGTGCTGTTTAGCACCCAAAACTGTGAGTTTGCAGGGCCATATGATGTGTACCCAGTCTGGTTTGATAGCGCAGAGTGGAGTCTTTTTCTGTGTTTTGTCTTTGTTTGGGGAAATTACAAAGAGCCTGTGGTACCCCTGTTTGTATATAAGCTTGTTTGGTTGAAGTCATGCAATTGTGTGGTTTTGGTAAGGGACCCAGGGAGGAATACAACTTGATGTGGATTTGAGCATATCACCATTTGACCAATTGCTGTAACTAATGCTTCCATATTGCTTTTATTCTAGCTATGTGCTTGTAAGAAAGTGACAGACTTTGTATGTGTTGTGTTTCTCCATATGAGTTCCTGAAAGCTGTGCTGCTTTGTGTGAGTGCTGATGAGCAATGAAGGACAGACTAAATAATTTTGTTTTGTAATTCTCCATATGAGTTCCTGAATGCTGTGCTGCTTTGTGTGAGTGCTGATGAGCAATGAAGGACAGACTTGAGTCAAGTGTGACTCCGAGGCAGCGGACTTTGGGTGATGGGGAGATAGTGGTGCTGCCAACAGTGATGTAAAAATAAGAAACTGGAGTAGAGTTGGGGGGGGGATTAGAAGTAGTTCGGTCTTGGACATGTTTATTTTAAGGTGGTTAGAGGCCATCCAGGAGGAAATGCCAGATAAGCAGTTGCTGATGTGAGAATTGACAGAAGGAGTGAGTGTAGGATTGGAAAGGTAGATCTGGGTATCATCAGCATAGAGGTGATAGTTGAAGTCATAGCTGTTGAGTTTACCCAGTGAAGAAGTGTAAATAGAGAAGAGTAGAGGACCCAGGACAGAGCCTTGAGGTACTCCAACAGACAGAGACAATGGAGAGAATGTGTCACCAGCAAAAGAGACGGAGAAGAATCTGTTAGAGAAATAAGAGTGAATCCAGGAGAGGGCAGTGTCACAGAGCCCAAGAGAGCTGAGAGTCCATAGGAGAAGGGGATGGTCAACAGAGTCAAAGGCAGCAGAGAGTTCAAGTAAGATGAGTATAGAGTAGTAGCCTTTGTTTTTAGCAGAAAGGAGATTGTTAGTAACCCTGATGAGGGCAGTCATAGTTGAGTGTTGGGGACGGAGCCAGATTGCAGAGGGTCAAGCAATGAGTTGGAGGATAGGAAGTAGGTAAGGCGATGAAAAATCAGTTTTTCTTGGATTGTTGAAGCTAGCGGGAGCAATGATATGGGGTGGTAGTTTGCAGGAGAGTTAGGGTCAAGGGAGGGTTTATTGAGGATGGGGGTGACATTTGCATGTTTGAAGTAGGCAGGGGATGAGCCGGTAGAAAGGGATAGGTTGAATATGTGTGTAAGAGCCGGAGTGAGGGTGGGAGACAGAGAATGTATTAAATGTGAAGGAATATGGTCAAGTGGGCAGGTAGTGAGGTGTGAGGAAGACAATAGGGAAGCCACTTCACTCTTAGCGGTTGAGAGGAGGGTGCAGAGAGTGGCAGAGGGGGTGACAGGGAGCGAAGTTGGGAAGTTGGGCTTGTGTTGGGATGTTTCTTTGGATGGTAAGTGTTTTATTGAAAAAGTAGTCAGCCAGGTCATGAGCACTGAATGCAGATGAGGGGTGTGGTGGAGGTGGGTAGAGGAGAGATTTGAAAATGGAGAAGAGTCTTTTAGGGTTTGAGGTGTGAGTGGATATAAGAGAAGAAAAGTAGGTTTGTTAAGAGAAGGGCAGAGGTATAAGAGTAAAGAATGAACTTATAGTGCATGAAATCAGGTTCAGAGCGGGATTTCCTCCAGACACGTTCAGCAGTGCGGGAGCATTTTTGCAGGTGGCGTGTTTGCTGGGAGTGCCAGGGCTGGAGCTGACGACGTGGGGCATTGCGAAGTTGGGGCAGAGCGAGAATGTAAAGTGAAGAGGAAAGGGTATTGTTATAGTGGGTTATAGCAAGGTCAGGGAAAGATATCATGGAAGTGTGAGGGAGGCGTATTTGAATAAGGTTGGAGAGTTGGGGCGGATCTACAGTGTGCAGATTTCTACAGGTGCGGGGGCGTAGGGGGGGGGGAGTAGATTTAGCCTGTATATTAAGATTAAAGGTGAGCAGATGGTTGTCTAAGATGGGAAATGTGTGACAGGCAACATCAGAGAGAGAGCAGAGATAGGAAAATACCAGATCAATAGAGTGTCCATCGCGGTGGGTAGGGAATAGGGATTGTTACACTGGCAATAGTCTAGAAAAGATAGGATTAAAGGGACATGAAACCCCAAAAAATTATTTCTTGATTCAGATAGAGTATACAATTTTAAAAAACTTTCCAATTTACCGGTACTTCTATTATTTAATTTGTTTCCTTCTATTATTATCCTTTGCTGAAAAGATTCTCACCACAACAGCACAATTATAGTGCGTCACACCAGCAATAGCAACATTGTGAGAAGTTTAAACCAGGGAGTGCAATAGCAGCTAACACAGACAATAACAGCTAACAGCAGCACAAGACAAAAACCCAAAAAATCTTTCTAACATAAAAGCCTTGCTTGATGAACAACCTAGACACAAGTTCACAATTGCCCAAGCTCCTATAAAAAACTGGGGCAATTAATCCAGGACTAAACGGCCCTGCAAGACATTAACACATTAACTCTGAACTGCCACACAAAGGAGGGTATGCCAGCAAAGAAAAACCCAAAAATTGAAACACTAAACAAAGCCAAAAAAATAAACCAATATCTCACACCTCTTGAGAGCACACCACAAAAATCTGAACTGGAGGGCACCCAACAAAAAACTCACCCAAATATGGATACGCAAATATGCACTAACCCACACACTGCTGCAGAAATAACAAAAGCAGATCTACAACTTCTAGCGACTAAAGATGACATTAAAAATGCGATGTCAGACATGAAAGAGATGTTCTCAGAGATGAAAAAGGACATTAAAAAAATAGACAAAAGAGTTAACACACTAGAAGAGAGTCATGAAATGTCAATACAAGACATACAACATTTATCACAGTTAACCTACAACCAAGAGGAAGTGATTAACAACTTAATGGAGAAGGTAGAGGACCTTGACAACAGAGGCCGCAGGAACAACCTCAGGGTCAGAGGTGTGCCACAATCAGTACAACCTGCGGCAATCCAAGGTCATTTACAAGCACTATTCCGGACTATATTGGGAACCAGTAACTCACCAGACATTATAATGGAAAGGGCGCATAGGGCATTAAGAGCAAAACCACCCGCAAAAGCTCCCCCAAGGGACATAATCGTAAAATTCTTAAATTACCTGGATAAGGAAGAAATTTTAAAGCACGCCAGACAGAAACAACAGATAACACAAGCGGGATTCCCCATCCAAATCTTCACAGACCTTATCCCTACCACACTGCAGAAGAGAAGGGAGCTACAATTACATAACTTCTGTCCTGAGATCGCAGAAAATTTCCTATAGATGGGGGTTCCCGGTGAGCATAATAGCGACACGTGGAGACAAAACCGCCATACTTCGGGGACCAGATGACTTAACCTCTTTTTGCGATATTCTGCAAATACAAATCACACAGCCTACAGAACCCATCAGCTTGTCAAGATCCAAACACCACGCAGATAGAAGAAAGGAAGACCAAGCTTCAAATCTCCTGCAGACGGAACAACAAGACTCAAATGAAAGCGTTAAACGAGGACATAGCAGCAGATCGTTTAGCCCAAAGGAGTTACAAGATGGAGCTCAAAAGACCAGGTTCACTCATAACAAGACAGATGAGTATCATATCTTTCCCAGTAGTCATATAGACAAAGATACCAGTCTGCTGGAGTCAAAGAACACATAGACAATTTATACATACAATTAATAAAGAAATGTTTAGCTGGGACATTTAAAATAATGGCATAGAAAGAAACTTTTACTCTTGTAAATGTGTTATAATGCACTCAATATGACAGCTATGACATTAGCCTCCAGGCCCTTGGAATGGGGGCTAAACATAGCAACGCCCAGGTTGGGCACAGTAGCCCTTGCAAAATAAGTAAAGTAAAGTAAGTTTGTTTAAAAAACCCGTTGGTTAATAGATATATGATATTTATGTTTGACAGTTCTAAGGTTGCCGTCCCAGAGGTGAAAGGTCCTTACCCTCTGGATTAAGTTTTAGACTAGTTTTAAAGGTTTACTACCAGACCACAGACAAGTTGTGCATAATAGTGTAACAGTGCTTAGTTCATTGTTTACCTTTTTTCTCTCCTCTTTTTTCTTTATTGCTTATAACCGAATAAGACATAAAGCCTTTGTGCCATCTTGAATATTAACCTATATTGTCTCTATCCTCTCTCCTTACCCCTTCCCAGTTGACTCCCTTCCCACAAAGAAAAACCAAAAGCGTCACAGCTCACAATCACAGAGGCAGTGGACTCCGGCGATTGAGACAGATCATAGCGGTAAAGTAGCCTAATATCACATACTCACCCACAGCATCAGAGCTAAACATGCACAAACAGATAGCTAGGCATACAGTGAACATTATCACTATAAATGTAAAAGGTTTTAATATCCCCCAAAAAAGGTCAATAATTTTGAATGACCTGTACAAACAAAAGGGCGCAATCATTCTCTTGCAAGAGACACACTACAAAAAAGGAAAGGAACCGAAATGGAAACACCATAGATACACTACTGCACACTTTTCATCTAGCCCGACAGGACGTGGAGGAACAGGTATATTAATTAGGCACGACATACCTTTAAAGATACTAAACATTGAAAAGGACACAGATGGGAGGTTTCTGATATTAACAGGCTTATTACATGGTAGGCCAATTACTTTAGCTAACGCCTATTTCCCAAACAAACAACAGTTAGCATTTATGCGCAGAATGTCAGCGTCAATTCTGGACAACACCAAAGGCACACTGATAGTAGGAGGTGACTTCAATGTCCCACTCAATCCAGCAGTAGACACATCAGAGGGAGTCACGAATATAGCCAAGAAAGACATAAGGGGCATAAACCATCAAATACAGTCTTTAAATTTACATGATGCGTGGCGCACCTTGCACCCGACGGTCAGAGACTACTCTTTCTTTTCTCACCCACACAAAGTATACTCCCACATCGACTATATTCTGATAGACTCAATAGGACTGGCCATGATAGATAACATATCCATCCTACCTATCACATGGTCGGACCATGCGCCTATTATATGTCAAATTGCTTGGCCAGACAGCCCAATTACTCCATATATATGGAGATTGGACGACAATTTATTAGAAAATCCACTGATAAAGCAAAACCTAGAGAGGTCACTGGTCGAGTTCTTCCAATTAAACACCCAACCTGACATTGCGTGGACACATATATGGGAGGCTCATAAGTGTGTTCTAAGGGGGGACATGCTGAAACATAAAGCAAATTTAATAAAACAAAACAGATACAAATATGAATCCCTTATAAAAAAAACTTACAGCAGTTAGAGACAACCCACAAAAAAGACCCGAAATGCGAGGATATACTAAAAGACCTCACAAAAACAAAGAAAGAACTTAATGCATTCCTTCACCAGGAGCAGCAAAAGAGAGCACTACTTCTGCAGTAGAAGTATTATGATCAGGGAAACAAGCCGGGCAGGCTACTAGCTAGAGCCCTAAAACGCAAGCAGCTCAGGACGCACATACACAGCCTCAGAAATAGATCAGGCCTGACAAAACACGATGGTGTATCAATAGCGGAAGAATTTTGCACATACTATTCGACATTGTATAACCTTTCATCAGCTAATAGTGGCCCAGAAAACATAGAAAACAAACAAATTGCCATAGAGAGATATTTAGAAAAAGTTACAATGCCCAAACTAAATGAAGAACAATCACGAAAATTAGACGCCCCAATTACGGTTACAGAGATACTGGCCGCAATAAAGTCACTGCCTTCGGGGAAAAGTCCGGGCCCGATGGCTTTAGCACCAAATATTACAAAAAGCTTGCCCCAATACTAGCACCAAAAATGGCACAGATGTTTGCCTCTCTGGAAACATCAGGTGGGTTCCCCAGAGAGATGCTGGAGGCATATATCACTGTCCTCCCAAAACCGGGCAGATCTCCAGATAGGCCTGAAAACTTCAGGCCAATATCCCTCCTGAATGTGGACATCAAGATATTCGCCAGAATTATGGCGGATAGACTGAATGTTGTTCTCCCATCTTTAATATCTTCGGATCAAGTCGGCTTCATCCCGGGCAGAAAGGCTAGGGATAACACCCTGAAGGTCATGCAGCTAATGACCCTGGCACGAAACACCCACCAAGAGATGGCATTGGTCTCGACCGATGCCGAAAAGGCCTTCGACAGGGTGGATTGGGACTTTCTCAAGGCCACTCTGCGAGGCATGAACGTTGGAGAGGGCTTCATTAGAAAAGTATTTTCGCTATATACAGACTCAACAGCCAAAGTTAAAACTAACACAGTTCTCTCAGACTCCTTTCACATTAGAAATGGCATGAGACAGGGCTGTCCCCTATCTCCCATCCTGTTTGTGCTGTCCTTAGAAGTCCTAGCATGCAAAATTAGAACAGAACCAAAAATTAAAGGCATACAAACTAATATGAGCACAAACTGTCGATGTACGCAGACGACATTTTGCTTACACTATCTGACCTCGAAAAGTCCATCCCAACACTTCTAAAAACACTAACAGAATACGGGGAGGTATCAAACTTTCACCTTAATCTTTCTAAGTCGGAGCTATTAAACATCAGTGCCACGACACAAACTATAGACAAAATCAAACGTAATTGCTCCCTCCGGATCTTACATACACAGATCAAATATTTGGGTATTTTTATGACCAAAGACCCCTCTAAAATACTCACAGCAAATTACAATATGTTACGGAAAAACATATTGAGTGACCTGTCAGGGTGGAAAAATAAAACACTGTCCTGGATAGGACGCATACACGTAGTAAAAATGAATATCCTCCCCCGCATACTATACACACTACAGACACTTCCTATAGCTTTACCCAAAGACTACATAAACCGACTACAAAATAATATCGACAAGTTCGTTTGGAATGGGGTGCAACCCAGAGTGTCAAGGAAAATTTTATACTTGCACAGGGAGAGAGGTGGCTTAGGGCTACCGAAATACATACATACAGAGTGGCAGCCTTACTGCAGAGAATTATAGATTGGAGCCACAATTCTAGTAATAAACAGTGGGTGCAGTTAGATAGGGAGGTACTAGGGCTAGAAAATGTAGGATGTATAGCCTGGCTGCACCCAGCGCAAAGGCCAGAGGCTATTCAAGATTTTCCGCTATTAAAAGAACTTTTTACCCAGTGGGACATGATAACCAACATAAGCACACACATCACATCAAGGCCCTCTCCTCTGACTCCACTCATACATAACCCGGATTTGCCCTTTCTGTCTTCGCTCAAAGCGCCCGCACCAAACTTATTACAATTGAAGGACTGCTCACTGAAAAGCATAGCCCCAATGGGAAAAGTAATACCCCAGCAAGAATGGATAAGCAAACTTGGCGATAATCCAATGACCTGGTACACTCGGGCTCAAGTGGCCCATTACTTAGCTACACACAAACAACACCAAGACATGGCGCATCAGCTAACGCTATTTGAGACACTGTGCACAGCGACTAACTATCCAAGACATACTTTATCGTCTATATACAAGATTCTCACGACTGATCCATCAAACACACTCCCAACCTATTGCTATAAATGGTCCACAGAGCTAGGCCTAAACATCACCCACAAAGAGTGGTTAGGGATATTCAGTAATCACAAAAAAGCTTCGTTATCAGCAAAGACACAGGAGATGAATTATAAATTTTTATCAAGATGGTACCTCACTCCATTGCGACTCAAAAAAATATATAAACACACTAATGGTCTTTGCTGGAGGGGTTGTGGTGAGTCAGCCGACATGTTACATATTTGGTGGGGCAGAATAAAACCATACTGGGAGAAAGTAATTGCACATATCAATAAAGTACTAGTGACTAATATACCACTGGCCCCAGGAGTGCTACTATTCCGCAAACTCCCAAACACTAGGGATGACATAAAACAATCACTCTTATATGTAATGATAAATAGCACCAAAATCCTAATCCCCAAGAGATGGAAATCACCCGAAATTCCTGACATTGAAACTTGGAAGGCACAGGTTGAGAGCATGCTTACCCTTGAGAGATACCATTTTCTCAGGACAAATAATCTAGAAAAAGATGAGTACATGATGATGAGGTGGAATGCAAACAGAGATGGATAAGATACATTTTTTGAATACCTTTAATTACCCCGGCATCTCATACGGAGACACATTGATGATAAGGGATAGATTAGATGAAACATAACCCAAAACATTCTCAGATTGGATCGCCGGAGTCCGTAGCAAAAGGCATATAAGGGGTCATACACCCATCCTACCGTACAACCACAACATAGGGCATCCAAGTCATAGTTAGCCAGATACAATTAGAGACACCATAACCAAACCACATTACACCCTCCCTTCCCCTTTAACCTTTCCCCACTTCCTCCCTCATTTTCAATTATAATTTTAATAAGGTACTTGTGTCTTTAGAAATCTACTATTAACAACTCTTTGATAGCATGTTTCTGGGCTCCCAGTTACAATGTTTCAATTACCATAAACATAACATTGAAAACGGAAAATGTAGAACTAATCATAATAGACAGACATCAATAGGGGCTGACGATAACAGCTTCAAGGTTTAATTCTTTATTACAGGGATAATCAAGATTGAGACATACCTGTCTGTGAATCCCACACTATTGCACCTTTCCCTATTTTTTTTTCTCTATGTATCTTCCAAAATTTACTTTGTAAGGGTACCTAATGTAAACCCATATTTGCAACCAAGATGTCTGTGAACCCTATATTTCAATAAAGTTCTTTTGAAAAAAAAAAAAAAATGGTATTCTCTATCTGAATCATGAAAGAAAAAAATTGGGTTTCATGTCCCTTTAAGTGAGCCTCAATTAATTTCAAACATGATCTCCCCTTTACAACATGGTCTCTAGGCAGCCTAATGAGCCTCCATGAATCTAGCCCATTCTGACTAGGACACATTGTAGATGCAGCAATGTTGACAGTACAAGATTTTCCCAGTAATTCCCAGATATTCCACACCTGCAGTTATTATTGCACAAGCAGTTGCCCCATGTTCTTGCTTAACCAGTTCTGTGAAAGCAGGGTGTGTCAGTCACTTTCAAAAAGTATTCTAAATTCTATTTCTTAACAAGCACTTACAGGCTGATTGTTGTACTTAAGTGTGTATATATATATATATATTTAAACTTAAAAGCTCCTTGTTTAGCATTGTCGTGGCAGTAAGGCTGACACTTCCTTTAAAATGGCCTGACACTCTTACATTGAAACATCTCATGCATGCTGTAATTTTACAAGTGCATGGTGACATGCAGATATCTGCATATGCGAATCATATATTGCTGCAAAGAAAAATATGTTATTGATATATGCACAGAAAATTTCAACTAGGAGGATATGAAATATAGTTATTTATACAGAAAGATAAGAGCTCTAAAGAGAATGAAAAGCTCAGTAGCTTATTCTAAGGCGAATTACCACCTAGGAGCAGCCTCTTTGAGCCCAATTGTGCTTTTCACAGAGGAAAACTTTCCTGAAGTATATCAGTCTGATCCCGCCTAGTAAGGTCAGTCCAGCCCCGGAATAGCAGGCAATTCTCCTCTGAATAAGGAACATGGGAAAATATAGTTATTCTCCTCCTGAGATGGTGCATCTACCTCTGAGATCTTAACTCACTGGTCAACTTGATTTTCTGCCTTGGGGCACACTCTTTCTTGGGGGTTCATTGCTTTTTCTCTGATTCCAGAAAGGCTCTCTGTAGTTACCCAGTTGGGATTTACTGCAGCCTCAAAAATAATGGATATTAGACATAGGGCCAGATACGCATTTAAACATAAATACACGCATACACATATATACATAACACACGGTTGTATACAGTAGCAAAGAAAAAGGGGTTGTGTTGAGTGGCGCTCTGGTGGGAGGTAGAGGATGTTAATTAACAATAATCAGATAGTAAAAAATCAGATGTATAGAAAAGAATATTTAATTCATATGAAATACTTAAAACAAAAAGATTGTATATGACAAATAAAATAATTGTCAGAATATGCGTAAAAAAGTTTGTGGCCACAACTATAAAACAAATTTGGTCCAAGAAAATACATACACAGTACACACAACTAATAAGTGAAATTATAGCATAACTCTATGACTCAAAACCGTTAAAATTAAAAATTGTTGAAGTCGGTATATTCTATTTTAGTCATTTTATATTACCATTCCATACATAGGCAGCTCACTAGGATGGAAATAAAAAACAGAGGACTGATTTAAATCTAATATCAGCTGCTTCTATTGCTTAGATACTTTGATTGACACTTGAATAAGGTTAATATAAATTAATAAAATACAATGTTGCTAATAGGCAGAGTGGTGGACAAAAGCTTTACGCAATGTATATAATTAATTTAGGACAGTTAGAAAGCCTTCTCTGTGTATGTATAAGTGGAACTGTTAATTTTATTGTAATTTTTGTTGTCTTTAATGCAACTTTAGTTTTAGCCCTAACCCTTTATGCAAGGTCTTCAGTCATGCTAACCAGACAAGCACCAATTTAGTTTGCGCTTGTACGGTTGCGCACAAGTTAATGTAATCTAGCCCATAAAGTGCCAAAAAATATAGCTGAGTAGGGAAGATTCAAATTCAAACCAGCATAAATGTCAGGTATATGTTATGCCTATGCCTTATTTCTCTTGTTAAGTGTATTCAGTCCACGGGTCATCCATTACTTATGGGATATATTCCCTTCCCAACAGGAAGTTGCAAGAGGATCACCCAAGCAGAGCTGCTATATAGCTCCTCCCCTCACATGTCATACCCAGTCATTCTCTTGCAACCCTCAACATAGATGGAGGTCGTGAGAAGGAGTGTGGTGTTTTATATTTAATTATTTCTTCAATCAAAAGTTTGTTATTTTTAAATGGCACCGGAGTGTGCTGTTTTTTTTCTCAGGCGGTATTTAGAAGAAGAATCTGCCTGCGTTTTCTATGATCTTAGCAGAAGTAACTAAGATCCACTGGCTGTTCTCGCACATTCTGAGGAGTGGGGTAACTTCAGAAAGGGAATCGCATGCGGGGTCTCCTGCAAATAAGGTATGTGCAGTAAAATATTTTTCTAAGGAATGGAATTGACTAAGAAAATACTGCTGATACCGAAGTAATGTAAGTAAAGCCTTAAATACAGTGGTAGCGACTGGTATCAGGCTGATTAATGTATGTGCAGTAATGTAATTTTCTAAGGAATGGAATTTGACTAAGAAAATGCTGCTAATACTGAAGTAATGTAATGAGCCTTAACTGCAGTAGAAGCGACTGGTAGCAGGCTTATCAATAACAATGCATATCTTTTAAAAAGGATGTTTAAAACGTTTACTGGCATGTTAATCGTTTTTGTGAGGTACATTGGTGATAAAACTTATTGGGGCATGAATTTTTCCACATGGCTGACTTATATTTCTGCATAGAAACAGTTAACTGGGGCTTCCCACTGTTGTAATAATGAGTGGGAGGGGCCTATTTTAGCGTTTTTTTGCGCAGTAAAAATTCAGTCACAGACTTCCTGCTTCTTCCTGCATGACCCAGGACGTCTCTAGAGAGCTCAGGGGATTTCAAAAGTCATTTTGAGGGAGGTAATCAGTCACAGCAGACCTGTGACAGTGTGTTTGACTGTGTTAAAAATGTTTATTTGCTATATTGATTATCCATTTTGGGTATTAAGGGGTTAATCATCCATTTGCTAGTGGGTGCAATACTCTGCTCACTTAATACATTTATTGTGAAAATTTGGTTGCTATAACTGATTTCGTTCATTGTTATTTCAACTGTGACAGTTTTTTGTGCTTCTTAAAGGCGCAGTAGCGTTTTTTATATTGCTTGTAAATTTATTTGAAAGTATTTTCCAAGCTTGCTAGTCTCATTGCTAGTCTGTTTAAACATGTCTAACACAGATGAATCTGTTTGTTCACTATGTTTGAAGGCCAATGTGGAGCCCCATAGAAAGATGTGTACTAAATGTATTGATTTCACTTTAAATAATAAAGGTCAGTCTTTATCTGTAAAGGAATTATCACCAGACAACGAGGGGGAAGTTATGCCGACTAACTCTCCTCACGTGTCAGTACCTTCGTCTCCCGCTCAGGAGGCGCGTGATATTGTGGCGCCAAGTACATCAGAGACGCCCATACAAATCACATTGCAAGACATGGCTACTATTATGAATAATACCTTGACAGAAGTATTATCTAAACTACCAGAATTAAGAGGCAAGCACGATAGCTCTGGGATAAGGACAGAGCGCACTGGTGATGTGAGAGCCATGTCCGATACTGCGTCACAGTTTGCAGAACATGAGGACGGAGAGCTTCATTCTGTGGGTGACGGATCTGATCCAGGGAAACCGGATTCAGAGATCTCTAATTTTAAATTTAAGCTTGAGAACCTCCGTGTATTGCTAGGGGAGGTTTTAGCGGCTCTGAATGACTGTAACACAGTTGCAATTCCAGAGAAATTATGTAGGCTGGATAGATACTATGCGGTGCCGGTGTGTACTGACGTTTTTCCTATACCTAAAAGGCTTACAGAAATTATTAGCAAGGAGTGGGATAGACCCGGTGTGCCCTTTTCCCCTCCTCCTATATTTAGGAAAATGTTTCCAATAGACGCCACCACACGGGACTTATGGCAGACGGTCCCTAAGGTGGAGGGTGCAGTTTCTACTTTAGCTAAGCGTACCACTATCCCGGTGGAGGATAGTTGTGCTTTTTCGGATCCAATGGATCAAAAATTAGAAGGTTACCTTAAGAAAATGTTTGTTCAACAAGGTTTTATCTTACAGCCCCTTGCATGCATTGCGCCTGTCACTGCTGCTGCGGCATTCTGGTTTGAGTCTCTAGAAGAGGCCATTCGCACAGCTCCATTGGATGAAATTATGGACAAGCATAAAGCACTTAAGCTAGCTAACGCATTTGTTTCTGATGCCATTGTACATTTAACTAAACTAACGGCTAAGAACTCCGGATTCACCATCCAGGCGCGCAGAGCGCTATGGCTTAAATCCTGGTCAGCTGACGTGACTTCTAAATCTAAATTGCTTAATATTCCTTTCAAAGGGCAGACCTTATTCGGGCCCGGCTTGAAAGAAATTATTGCTGACATTACTGGAGGTAAGGGTCATACTCTACCTCAGGACAGGGCCAAATCAAAGGCCAAACAGTCTAAATTTCGTGCCTTTCGAAACTTCAAGGCAGGAGCAGCATCAACTTCCTTCGCTCCAAAACAGGAAGGAACTGTTGCTCGTTACAGACAGGCCTGGAAAACTAACCAGTCCTGGAACAAGGGCAAGCAGGCCAGAAAACCTACTACTGCCCCTAAGACAGCATGAAGAGAGGGCCCCCTATCCGGAAACGGATCTAGTGGGGGGCAGACTTTCTATCTTCGCCCAGGCTTGGGCAAGAGATGTCCAGGATCCCTGGGCGTTGGAGATCATATCTCAGGGATATCTTCTGGACTTCAAAGCTTCTCCTCCACAAGGGAGATTTCATCTTTCAAGGTTATCAGCAAACCAAATAAAGAAGGAGGCATTTCTACGCTGTGTACAAGACCTCCTAGTAATGGGGGTGATCCACCCAGTTCCGCGGACGGAACAAGGGCAAGGATTTTACTCAAATCTGTTTGTGGTTCCCAAGAAAGAGGGAACCTTCAGACCAATTTTGGACCTAAAAATTTTAATAAAATTCCTAAGAGTTCCATCATTCAAAATGGAAACTATTCGAACCATCCTACCCATGATCCAAGAGGGTCAATATATGACCACAGTGGACTTAAAGGATGCCTACCTTCACATACCGATCCACAAAGATCATTATCGGTACCTAAGATTTGACTTTCTAGACAGGCATTACCAGTTTGTAGCTCTTCCCTTCGGGTTGGCTACGGCCCCGAGAATTTTTACAAAGGTTCTGGGCTCACTTCTGGCGGTGCTAAGACCGCGAGGCATAGCGGTGGCTCCGTACCTACACGACATTCTGATACAAGCGTCAAGTTTTCAAATTGCCAAGTCTCATACAGAGATAGTTCTGGCATTTCTGAGGTCACATGGGTGGAAGGTGAACACGGAAAAGAGTTCTCTATTACCACTCACAAGAGTTCCCTTCCTAGGGACTCTTATAGATTCTGTAGAGATGAAAATATACCTGACGGAGTCCAGGTTATCAAAACTTCTAAATGCTTGCCGTGTCCTTCATTCCATTCCACGCCCATCAGTAGCTCAGTGCATCGAAGTAATCGGCTTAATGGTAGCGGCAATGGACATAGTACCATTTGCGCGCCTGCATCTCAGACCGCTGCAATTATGCATGCTAAGTCAGTGGAATGGGGATTACTCAGATTTGTCCCCTCTACTAAATCTGGATCAAGAGACCAGAGATTCTCTTCTCTGGTGGCTTTCTCGGGTCCATCTGTCCAAGGGGATGACCTTTCGCAGGCCAGATTGGACGATTGTAACAACAGATGCCAGCCTTCTAGGTTAGGGCGCAGTCTGAAACTCCCTGAAGGCTCAGGGATTGTGGACTCAGGAGGAGAAACTCCTCCCAATAAATATCCTGGAGTTAAGAGCAATATTCAATGCTCTTCTAGCTTGGCCTCAGTTAGCAACACTGAGGTTCATCAGATTTCAGTCGGACAACATCACGACTGTGGCTTACATCAACCATCAAGGGGGAACCAGGAGTTCCCTAGTGATGTTAGAAGTCTCAAAGATAATTCGCTGGGCAGAGTCTCACTCTTGCCACCTGTCAGCGATCTACATCCCAGGCGTGGAGAACTGGGAGGCGGACTTTCTAAGTCGCCAGACTTTTCATCCGGGGGAGTGGGAACTTCACCCGGAGGTATTCGTTCAACTGATTCAGAACTGGATCTCATGGTGTCTCACCAGAACGCCAAGCTTCCTTGTTACGGATCCAGGTCCAGGGACCCGGAAGCGGTGCTGATAGATGCTCTAGCAGCCCCTTGGGTTTTCAACATGGCTTATGTGTTTCCACCTTTTCCGCTGCTGCCTCGACTGATTGCCAAGATCAAACAGGAGAGAGCATCGGTGATTCTGATAGCGCCTGCGTGGCCACGCAGGACCTGGTATGCAGACCTAGTGGACATGTCGTCCTGTCCACCATGGTCTCTGCCTCTTAGGCAGGACCTTCTAATACAGGGTCCTTTCAACCATCCAAATCTAATTTCTCTGAGGCTGACTGCATGGAGATTGAACGCTTGATCCTATCAAAGCGTGGCTTCTCGGAGTCGGTTATTGATACCTTAATACAGGCACGGAAACCTGTTACCAGAAAAATTTACCATAAGATATGGCGTAAATATTTATATTGGTGCGAATCCAAGAGTTACTCATGGAGTAAGGTTAGGATTCCTAGGATATTGTATTTTCTACAAGAGGGTTTAGAAAAGGGCTTATCTGCTAGTTCGTTAAAGGGACAGATTTCTAGACATGTGCGATTCGGTTCGTTTTGATTCGGAAATGCGGAAAATTCGGAAAATTCGGAGATTCGGATCGAACCGAATCTCTGAATTAAAATAGTGCCGAATCTACCGAATAAATCCGAATAACTTCGGATTTATTCGGATTTATTCGGTAGATTCGGATGGCCATGGATTACACTAGTATTGTACAGTATATTAGGTTATATCACTCTGCTATGGGTTACATCTAATGTACAGTACATAATACTAGTCTAATCCCACCTAACACTTACCGAAATTCCGAATTTCCGAACCGAATCCAGCCGAATTTATTTGAATCCGAATGAATCCGAAACAAATCCGAACCGAATTTATTCGAATACGAATGAATCCGAATCAAATCCGAACCGAATTAATTCAAATTTTTCCGAATTTGAATCGCTCCGAACCGAAATTCGAAAAAATCCGAATCGATCCGAACCGAACTGAACCGAATTTTTTCGCCATGCACATGTCTACAGATTTCTGCTCTGTCTATTCTTTTACACAAACGTCTGGCAGAAGTTCCAGACGTTCAGGCTTTTTGTCAGGTTTTGGCTAGGATTAAGCCTGTGTTTAAGACTGTTGCTCCGCCGTGGAGCTTAAACTTAGTTCTTAAAGTTCTTCAAGGTGTTCCATTTGATCCCCTTCATTCCATTGATATTAAGCTTTTATCTTGGAAAGTTCTGTTTTTGATGGCTATTTCCTCGGCTCGAAGAGTCTCTGAGTTATCTGCCTTACATTGTGATTCTCCTTATCTGATTTTCCATTCAGACAAGGTAGTTCTGCGTACTAAACCTGGGTTCTTACCTAAGGTAGTTTCTAACAGGAATATCAATCAAGAGATTATTGTTCCATCATTATGTCCTAATCCTTCTTCAAAGAAGGAACGACTTTTGCATAATCTGGACGTAGTCCGTGCCCTGAAGTTCTATTTACAGGCAACTAAAGAATTTCGTCAAACTTCTTCCCTGTTTGTCGTTTATTCTGGTCAGAGGAGAGGTCAAAAAGCTTTGGCAACCTCTCTCTCTTTTTGGCTTCGTAGCATAATACGTTTAGCCTATGAGACTGCTGGACAGCAGCCTCCTGAAAGAATTACAGCTCATTCCACTAGAGCTGTGGCTTCCACCTGGGCCTTTAAGAATGAGGCCTCTGTTGAACAGATTTGCAAGGCTGCGACTTGGTCTTCACTTCATACCTTTTCAAAATTTTACAAATTTGACACTTTTGCTTCTTCGGAGGCTGTTTTTGGGAGAAAGGTTCTACAGGCAGTGGTTCCTTCCGTTTAAGTTCCTGCCTTGTCCCTCCCATCATCCATGTACTTTAGCTTTGGTATTGGTATCCCATAAGTAATGGATGACCCGTGGACTGAATACACTTAACAAGAGAAAACATAATTTATGCTTACCTGATAAATTTATTTCTCTTGTAGTGTATTCAGTCCATGGCCCGCCCTGTCTTTTTTAAGGCAGATCTAAATTTTAATTAAAACTCCAGTCACCACTGCACCCTATGGTTTCTCCTTTCTTGTCTTGTTTCGGTCGAATGACTGGATATGACATGTGAGGGGAGGAGTTATATAGCAGCTCTGCTTGGGTGATCCTCTTGCAACTTCCTGTTGGGAAGGGAATATATCCCATAAGTAATGGATGACCCGTGGACTGAATACACTACAAGAGAAATAAATTTATCAGGTAAGCATAAATTATGTTTTTGTCAGGTTCATAGATTGTTATAGGAAACAATACTTGCTTGTATTTTTTAAACTTCATTTAGGTGTATTGTTGGCATATTGTGAAATTACTGTTAAAAACAAGATAAATTGTTTTGCACACAACATTTCATACCTAATCACGTTACAAAGGTTCCCCATATGCTTGCTGGCAAATTTCATTATTACCAATGGGTCAATAAGACCCAAGTCAGCCGTACACACACAGAAAATAATAATAATAATAATAATAATAATAATAATAATATATATATATATATATATATATATATATATATATATATATATGTGTGTGTGTGTGTGTATGTTATATTTTTATAACAAATTGATAGAATGAGAAAATGCAGATTATTTATAAGCAAATACAAAAGATATTGCTGAATTTTGGTACTCCTTAATACTCCATATGCATTAATTTCAAGCAGCATATTCTATTGAGTTTTATTTTAAAAAGGGATGAATATGAGTGGATGGCTTTAAGAGTATGGACGCTTGCATGTCCTGGTCTGTTTGAATCTAGCTGATAGTGTGACCCTGCTGTAAAACCACATGATAACAGAACTTTCTAACTGAGTGAAAATGCTTAAAATTTGAAAACCCAGTGAAAAGCTATGGGCAACACTTCACACAGATCTTCTGAAACATTGAAATATGTCCCTTTGTCTTAAATGCAACTTTAAAACTTTAAGCCTATTAGCTGTGGTTGAATACATGACCCTTGGCAATGCCTCATAGTAACTAAAATAATTTGTTTCTCTTTTTTTCCCTATAGAGGGGGAAATATTTAATTAACAGCTTCACATACATACAAACTAACAGGAAAAGCACAAAATGCAAAAGGATTAACAGGACACTTTGGCCATCATGACATATTATTTTTGTTCCCATCCCTTGACAGGTAATCTATAGTCGTTTTTTTCTTTTTTTTCTGGCTCATTTAACTGATAGTAGATCATTCATAGATTATTTAGGGCTAGATAAAAGTGGTGTGCTATCGTTATCGTTAACTTGAGCACTTATTACAAAGTTGAAAATAAACACGACTGCATCAGCGCAAACTGAAGTCCTTGCTTAAAGGGTTAGGGCTAAATAAAAAGTTTCCCCAAACACAAGATAAATATATTAAAATAGTGTTACACTCACATATAAATAAATATAAAGAAATAAATATTCATATAAGTATTAAAGAAAGTTATAAGGGTTAAAAACTATACGTTAAATGACAAGGTGTTTGAATGGAATACTCAGCGGTCCTGCTGTGTATTGATTAATTATGTTATTACTAGTCCTTAAGCCATTTTTTGCAGGGTACAGCGGTCCCACCCCTTGCACTCCCTCCCTGCCCCTCTCTTTTGCTCTCTCTCCCCCTTTCTTTTGTGATCTCTCTCCCCCCTCTCTTTTGCGCTCCCTCTCCCCTCTCTTTTGAGCTCTCTCTCTCCCCCTCTCTTTTGCGCTCTCTCTCTCCCCCTCTCTTTTGCGCTCTCTCTCTCTCCCCCCTCTCTTTTGCGCTCTCTCTCTCCCCCCTCTCTTTTGCGCTCTCTCTCTCTCCCCCCTCTCTTTTGCGCTCTCTCTCTCCCCCTCTCTTTTTCGCTCTCTCTCTCCCCCTCTCTTTTGCGCTCTCTCCCCCCTCTCTTTTGCGCTCTCTCTCTCCCCCCTCTCTTTTGCGCTCTCTCTCTCCCCCTCTCTTTTGCGCTCTCTCTCTCCCCCTCTCTTTTGCGCTCTCTCTCTCCCCCCTCTCTTTTGTGCTCTCTCTCTCCCCCCTCTCTTTTGCGCTCTCTCTCTCCCCCCTCTCTTTTGCGCTCTCTCTCTCCCCCCTCTCTTTTGCGCTCTCTCTCTCCCCCCTCTCTTTTGCGCTCTCGCTCTCCCCCCTCTCTTTTGCGCTCTCTCTCTCCCCCCTCTCTTTTGCACTCTCTCTCTCCCCCCACTCTTTTGCACTCTCTCTCTCCCCCCTCTCTTTTGCTCTATCTCTCCCCCTCTCTTTTGCGCTCTCTCTCCCCCCTTTTTTGTGCTCTCTCTATCCCCCCTCTTTTGCGCTCTCTCTATCCCCCCTCTTTTGTGCTCTCTCCCCCCTCTTTTGTGCTCTCTCTCTCCCCCCTCTTTTGCGGTCTCTCTCTCCCCCCCTCTTTTGCGCTCTCTCTCTCCCCCCCTCTTTTGCGCTCTGTCTCCCCCTCTCTTTTGCGCTCTCTCTCCCCCTCTCTTTTGTGCTCTCTCTCTCACTCCTCTCTTTTGCACTCTCTCACGCCTCTCTTTTGTGCTCTCTCTCCCTCCTCTCTTTTGCGCTCTCTCTCTCCCCTGTCTCTCTCCCCCTCCCTCTCTCTCTCTCTCTCTCTCTCTCCCCTCTCTCTCTCTCTCTCTCTCCCCCTCTCTCTCCCCTCTATCTCTCTCTCTCTCCACTCTATCTCTCTCTCTCCCCTCTATCTCTCTCTCCCCCCTCTCTCTCTCTCCCCCCCTCTCTCTCCCCCCTCTCTCTCTTTCTCCCCTCTCTCTCTCCCTCTCTCTCTCCCCTCTCTCTCTCTCCCCCCTCTCTCTCCCCTCTCTATCTCCCCCCTCTCTCTCTCCTCCTCTCTCTCTCCCTCCCCCTCCCCTCTCTCTCTCCCTCCCCTCTCTCTCCCTACCCTCTCTCTCTCCCTACCCTCTCTCTCTCCCTACCCTCCCCTCTCTCTCTCCCTCCCCTCTCTCTCCCTACCCTCTCTCTCTCCCTACCCTCTCTCTCTCCCTCCCCTCTCTCTCTCTCCTTCCTCTCTCTCACTCCCTCCCCCTCCCCTCTTTCCCCTCTATCTCTCTCTCTCCCCTCTATCTCTCTCTCTCCCCTCTATCTCTCTCCCCCCTCTCTTTCTCTCCCCCCTCTCTCTCTCTCCCCCTCTCTCTCTTTCTCCCCTCTCTCTCTCTCCCCTCTCTCTCTCCCCCGTCTCTCTCCCCTCTCTCTCCCCTCTCTATCTCCCCCCTCTCTCTCTCCCCCCTCTCTCTCTCCTCCTCTCTCCCCCCTCCCCTCTCTCTCTCTCCCTACCCTCTCTCTCTCCCTACCCTCTCTCTCTCCTCTCTCTCACTCCCTCCCCCTCCCCTCTCTCTCTCTCACTCCCCCTCCCCTCTCTCTCTCCCTCCCCCCTCTCTCTCCCCCTCCCCTCTCTCTCTCCCTCCCCTCTCTCTCTCCCCCTCCCCTCTCTCTCCCTCCCCTCTCTCTCTCCCCCTCCCCTCTTTCTCTCCGCCTCCCCTCTCTCTCTCCCCCTCCCCTCTCTCTCACTCCCCCTCCCCCTCTCACTCCCCCTCTCCCTCCCCTCTCTCTCTCCCTCCCCTCTCTCTCCTCCTCCCCCCCTCTCTCTCTCTCCTCCCCACCCTCTCTCTCTCTCTCTCTTCCCCCTCTCTCTCTCTCCCCCCTCTCTCTCCCCCCCTCTCTCTCTTTCTCTCTCTCTCTCCCTCTCTCTCTCTCCCCTCTCTCTCTCCCCCGTCTCTCTCCCCTCTCTCTCCCCTCTCTCTCTCCCCCCTCTCTCTCTCCCTCCCTCTCTTTTGCGCTCTCTCTCTCCCCCCTCTCTTTTGCGCTCTCTCTCTCCCCCCTCTCTTTTGTGCTCTCTCTCTCCCCCCTCTCTTTTGCGCTCTCTCTCTCCCCCCTCTCTTTTGCGCTATCTCTCCCCCTCTCTTTTGCGCTCTCTCTCCCCCCTTTTTTGCGCTCTCTCTATCCCCCCTCTTTTGCACTCTCTCTATCCCCCCTCTTTTGTGCTCTCTCTCTCCCCCCTCTTTTGTGCTCTCTCTCTCCCCCCTCTTTTGCGCTCTCTCTCTCCCCCCCTCTTTTGCGCTCTCTCTCTCCCCCCTCTTTTGCGCTCTGTCTCCCCCTCTCTTTTGCGCTCTCTCTTCCCCTCTCTTTTGTGCTCTCTCCCTCACCCCTCTCTTTTGCACTCTCTCATGCCTCTCTTTTGCGCTCTCTCTCCCTCCTCTCTTTTGCGCTCTCTCTCTCCCCTGTCTCTCTCCCCCTCTCTCTCTCTCTCTCTCTCTCTCTCCCCTCTCTCTCTCTCTCTCTCTCTCTCTCCCCCTCTCTCTCCCCTCTATCTCTCTCTCTCTCCCCTCTATCTCTCTCTCTCTCCCCTCTATCTCTCTCTCTCCCCTCTATCTCTCTCTCCCCCCCTCTCTCTCTCCCCTCTATCTCTCTCTCCCCCCTCTCTCTCTCTCCCCCCTCTCTCTCTCTCTCCCCCCTCTCTCTCCCCTCTCTCTCTCCCTCTCTCTCTCCCTCTCTCTCTCTCCCCTCTCTCTCTCTCCCCCCTCTCTCTCCCCTCTCTATCTCCCCCCTCTCTCTCTCCTCCTCTCTCTCACCCTCCCCCTCCCCTCTCTCTCTCCCTCCCCTCTCTCTCCCTACCCTCTCTCTCTCCCTACCCTCTCTCTCTCCCTCCCCCTCCCCTCTCTCTCTCCCTCCCCTCTCTCTCCCTACCCTCTCTCTCTCCCTACCCTTTCTCTCTCCCTCCCCTCTCTCTCTCTCCCTCCTCTCTCTCACTCCCTCCCCCTCCCCTCTCTCCCCTCTATCTCTCTCCCCTCGATCTCTCTCTCTCCCCTCTATCTCTCCCCCCCCTCTCTCTCCCCCCTCTCTCTCTCTCTCTCTCTCTCTCTCTCTCTCTCTCCCCCTCTCTCTCTTTCTCCCCTCTCTCTCTCCCTCTCTCTCTCTCCCCCCTCTTTTGCGCTCTCTCTCTCCCCCCCTCTTTTGCGCTCTCTCTCTCCCCCCTCTTTTGCGCTCTGTCTCCCCCTCTCTTTTGCGCTCTCTCTTCCCCTCTCTTTTGTGCTCTCTCCCTCACCCCTCTCTTTTGCACTCTCTCATGCCTCTCTTTTGCGCTCTCTCTCCCTCCTCTCTTTTGCGCTCTCTCTCTCCCCTGTCTCTCTCCCCCTCTCTCTCTCTCTCTCTCTCTCTCTCCCCTCTCTCTCTCTCTCTCTCCCCCTCTCTCTCCCCTCTATCTCTCTCTCTCTCTCCCCTCTATCTCTCTCTCTCTCCCCTCTATCTCTCTCTCTCCCCTCTATCTCTCTCTCCCCTCTATCTCTCTCTCCCCTCTATCTCTCTCTCCCCCCTCTCTCTCTCTCCCCCCTCTCTCTCTCTCTCTCTCCCCCCTCTCTCTCCCCTCTCTCTCTCCCTCTCTCTCTCCCTCTCTCTCTCTCCCCTCTCTCTCTCTCCCCCCTCTCTCTCCCCTCTCTATCTCCCCCCTCTCTCTCTCCTCCTCTCTCTCACCCTCCCCCTCCCCTCTCTCTCTCCCTCCCCTCTCTCTCCCTACCCTCTCTCTCTCCCTACCCTCTCTCTCTCCCTCCCCCTCCCCTCTCTCTCTCCCTCCCCTCTCTCTCCCTACCCTCTCTCTCTCCCTACCCTTTCTCTCTCCCTCCCCTCTCTCTCTCTCCCTCCTCTCTCTCACTCCCTCCCCCTCCCCTCTCTCCCCTCTATCTCTCTCCCCTCGATCTCTCTCTCTCCCCTCTATCTCCCCCCCCCCCTCTCTCTCCCCCCTCTCTCTCTCTCTCTCTCTCTCTCTCTCCCTCTCTCTCTTTCTCCCCTCTCTCTCTCCCTCTCTCTCTCTCTCCCCTCTCTCTCTCCCCCGTCTCTCTCCCTTCTCTCTCCCCTCTCTATCTCCCCCCTCTCTCTCTCCCCCCTCTCTCTCTCCTCCTCTCTCTCACACCCCCTCCCCTCTCTCTCTCTCCCTCCCCTCTCTCTCTCCCTACCCTCTCTCTCTCCTCTCTCTAACTCCCTCCCCCTCCCCTCTCTCTCTCACTCCCCCTCCCCTCTCTCTCTCCCTCCCCTCTCTCTCTCCCCCTCCCCTCTCTCTCTCCCTCCCCTCTCTCTCTCCCTCCCCTCTCTCTCTCCCCCTCCCCTCTTTCTCTCCCCCTCCCCTCTCTCTCTCCCCCTCCCCTCTCTCTCACTCCCCCTCCCCCTCTCACTCCCCATCCCCCTCTCCCTCCCCTCTCTCTCTCCCTCCCCTCTCTCTCCTCCCCCCCCTCTCTCTCTCTCCTCCCCACCCTCTCTCTCTCTCTTCCCCCTCTCTCTCTCCTCCCCCTCTCTCTCTCCCCCTCTCTTTCTCTTCCCCCCCTTTCTTTTGATCTCTCTGTCCCCTTTCTTTTGCTCTCCCTCCACTCTCTTTTGCTCTCCCCCTCTCTTTTGCTCCCTCTCTTGTGCTCTTTTTATCTCCCCTCTTGATCTCTCTCTACCCTCTTGATCTCTCTCTCACCTTTCTTATCTTTTCCCTACCACCTCTCTCCTCTCTTTTGAGCTGTTTTGAGCTCTCAAACGGCACAGCCTTTCACGGCCCGTCTGGCCCCGCCCATTTGCGTTCGGCCACGCCCCCTCACAATGAGAGAGAGAGAGAGAGAGAGAGGGGGCGTGGCCGAGCGCAAATGAGAGAGAGAGAGAGAGAGAGAGGGGGCATGGCCGAGCGCAAATGAGAGAGAGAGAGAGAGGGGGGGCGTGGCCGAGCGCAAATGAGAGAGAGAGAGAGAGGGGGGGCGTGGCCGAGCGCAAATGAGAGAGAGAGAGAGAGAGAGAGAGAGAGAGAAAAAAAAAAAAGAGAGAGAGAGAGCTTCAGACAAACACTTGCCTTTTATAATATAGGATATATATATACAGGTAGCCCTCAGTTTACGCCGGGGTTAGGTTCCAGAAGGAATGGTTGTAAATCGAAACCATTGTGAATTGAAACCCAGTTTATAATGTAAGTCAATGGGAAGTGAGGGAAATAGGTTCCAGGTCCCTCTCAAAATTGTCATAAGTAACACCTAATACATTATTTTTAAAGCTTTGAAATGAAGACTTTAAATGCTAAACAGCATTATAAACCTAATAAAATAATCACACAACACAGAATATATAATTTAACTAAGTTAAACGAACAAAAACATTTGCTAAACAGCATTATAAACCTAATAAAATAATCACACAACACAGACTTCACTTGTATTTTTCTGCAAACAGTTCTTTCTATGCATTCCAATCTGGACTGATTTATATACAGGAAGATCTTGTTCCTTTGAAATCTGCTCAATAGCTCAGGTCTGGTTAAACTGATTAATTTCCGCTTGCTTGGCTTTGCTGCAACACAAGCGGACAGCTCAACCTACTGGCTATTTTAATAAATGTACTGCTTCTCAATGCTTTTCAATAGCAGTCACATGACTGGAAAAAAAGGTTGTTATTCTGAAACGGTGTAAATTGAACCGTTGTAAAACGAGGGCCGCCTGTATATATATATATATATATATATATATATATATATAGATATATATATATATATATAAAACAATATTAATTGTGAGGTTGGAGTGCAAGTCTTGGTGAGTTCCCACACTTTTTTTTTGTAGGACTTGACCCTGGTATATATATGTATATACGTACATATAAACACATATATGCACATGTATAAACAATATTCATATATATGTTAGTGCTGTAGATCTAATGTGGTCCTATATATATATATACATATATACTTTGTAGCCCTTTCCACTTAAATCCAGTAAAAAAGAAAAATAATTTATAATGAATATTCTTATGAATTATGGTTTGTACTGTGTTTTAACATTCCAATATCCTTCACTTAGAAGAAAATGTTCTTTGTATTTCTAAATATTTATTTATAATTTTATATATATATATATATATATATATATATATATATATATATATATATAATTTGTTTAAATGTCTATAGCTGAATATATTCTTAAAGATAAAAAAATCATATAAATATATAAATAAATATAAGTATAAAGAAAATGTTATCCTATGTGAAGAATCACATCGAGTTAGTGCTGTAGGTCTAATGCGGTCCTATATATATATACATATATACTTTGTAATGCGGTCCTATATATATATATATATATATATATATATATATATATATATATACAAATATACTTTGCAGCCCTTTCCACTTAAATCCAGCAGAAAAGAAAAATAATTTATAATAAATATTCTTATGAATTATGGTTTGTACTGTGTTTTTTACATTCCAATATCCTTCACTTAGAAGAAAATGTTCTTTGTATTTCTAAATATTTATTTATAATTTTATATATATATATATATATATATATATATATATATATATAATTTGTTTAAATGTCTATAGCTGAATATATTCTTAAAGATAAAAAAATCATATAAATATATAAATAAATATAAGTATAAAGAACATTTTATCCTATGTGAAGAATCACATCGAGTTAGTGCTGTAGGTCTAATGCGGTGTCTGGTTAGCGAGCGAGCAATAGGTGTTTTTACTTTCAAGTTGATGTTTTACATTATGGCCCCTATTTATCAAAGTCTGGCGGACCTGATCCAACAGTGCGGATCAGGTCCGCCAGACCTCGCTGAATACGGAGAGCAATACGCTATCCGTATTCAGCATTGCACCAGCAGCTCACAAAAGCTGCTTGTGCAACGCCGCCCCCTGCAGACTCGCGGCCACCAGCAGGGGGTGTCAATCAACCCGATCGTACTCGATCGGGTTGAATTGCGGCAATGTCTGTCCGCCTGCTCAGAGCAGGCGGACAGGTTATGGAGCAGCGGTCTTTGTGACCGCTGCTTCATAACTGCTGTTTCTTTCGAGTCTGCAGGCTCACTAGAAACACGGGGCCTCAAGCTCTATCCAGAGCTTGATAGATAGGCCCCTATGTATATATGTATATACACACACACACACATATATATATACATATATATATTTTTTTTTTAAAGTCCAATAAACAGATCCACCAGCCCAAATTTTCTGGGCAAAGTGGTGCATTATCTGTCAGAAATTCCATGACTATATATATATATATATATATATATATATATATATATATATATATATAAAATCAATATAGTCCAGGTGTGTGCACTCTCATCATCCATCCACAACAGCCAGGGTGCTATAGAACTCTGTAATATTATGTTGAAATATGCAGTGTAGGGCTTAGCATAAGCCTGGAGCAGTCTAAGGGTTAAGGCTGTAGGAGAGTGGGTTAGAAGAGAGAGGGATGGTGCTGGGGTGCAACATTGTTGCTATTCAGGGTAGGCCCCTCCTTACCTGTAGAAAAGCTGAATCTCCCCTTGCAACTTCCTCTTCTTCTCCGGATCCTGACTGAAGCAGTTTTGTCATCATCAGTGCAGACATGCATCGTTCAAGACGTTCTATTTTGCCTCCCAGACGTTTTCATACTGATCAGGGAACTTCTGGACCTGCAAATGAGAACAGACAGATAAGTGTTCAATCTGTTAATATGGATGATGTAGATATTATTCCCCCAACTCAGTTCACTACTGTGGTTACAGCTCAGTTTCATAATCTAGAAGAGCAGGTGTCTGTTAGTAATGAGCTAGCTCCAGGGAGATATACAAATAACTCAGACATTATTAAAACTTTTTACCAGTGTTTCAGTGAACTGTATAAAGCTGAAGCATATGATATAGAAAGACAGAGGCAATTCTGGGATAAGATTAAGATCCCCAAAATCTCTTTAGAAACCCTGGCAGAAATTGACAAGCCTATTGTTGAACAAGAGATTTATACCGCAATTAAAGCAGCAAAAACAAACAAGGCAGCAGGTCCGGATTGTCTTTCTACAGAATTTTATAAGATAATTAAGACGCAAATCGCTTCAACCCTTACGAAATTAGTCAACTATTACTTTTTTAAAAATAACAAATGTTCCCCATATTTCGTGGCCGCGGTAATTTCGTTGATTAAAAAATAAAATAAAGATTTAGAGCTTCCAGCATCTTACAGGCCTTTATCTGTCTTAAACACGGATTACAAAATTATGACTTCAATTTTAGCTAGTAGATTAAAGCCTCATCTGGGTAAGATAATCCATTAAAATCAGGCTGGTTTTATGACAGGGAGAAACCCTACAAAATACTTGATTTTTTTTGGAACAAGTTCAGATCATCAAGAAAGGAAAATATACCGGACTTATCGTTATTAACGGTCAACGTGGAGAAGGCGTTCGATCGCATCTCTTGGAAACATCTATTTTTCACATTAGAACAATTTGGCTTAACCGGTCATATACTGGAATTTACGCAAATAATATATAGCTCTCCAATTTCTTCCTTATTAATCAATGGTGAGATCTCTCAGCACTTATTATTACAATGGGGCACCCGGCAGGGTTGCCCTCTATCGCCATTGCTGTTTAACATATCCCTAGAACCGTTTGCGATTCTGCTCCGTCAACAATTAGCTGGGATTCGTATAGGAGAACAAAAAATCGTATTATTATTGTATGCAGTTGATATAATTTTGTGTCTGAGTAATATTTCTCGAAGTCTTTCCCTGCTATTAGAATCTACGGAACTTTTCAGTGCAATCTTGGGGTATAAAATTAATATTGCTAAATCAGAATTATTATGGATTAACAAGAAAAAATAAGACATCAAACACCCATTTTGTGAAACAACTCAAATTACGTATCTCGGCATTAAATTAAGTATAAACCCGGAGGAATGGTATAAACATAATTTTAGCAAATTTTTTCAGGAATGCAAGGAAAGGATGGAAGGATGGAAAAATGTGCCTATTTCTTTATCAGCTAGAGCGACCCTTATAAAAAACATTATCTTTCCTAAAGTATTTTACCTTATTCAAAATATTCCGATTCCTATTAAGAAGATCGAAATAATTAAATACAATAAGGCATGTGCAAATTTACTTTGGAAGGGTACCAGAATTCGTATTTCGGCTATGCGATTAACATGTAATAAAGATGCGGCCGGGTTGTTCTTGCCGAATTTGCAATACTATAGTTTAGCAGCAAGGGTAAAGGTTGCAGTTGACTGGCTAACTGAACAAGATCAGGTTTCGGCAGTCTCTTGGGAAACTGCTTTAGTGAAACCATTTCGTCTGGATGCTATTTTACATTGTTCAATGACCGATTTACCTTCTTCACTTTTTTCGCTTATAACATTCAGAAATATTATCTCTGCCTGGCAAAAATTCTGTGTGTTTTTAGATTGTTCTCCATATGTCTCCAAATATGTACCTATTACAGGGAATCCAAATTTTGTTCCGGGGTTATCATCAGCAGTTTTTAGAGCATGGTCTTCCAGAGGACTGATATATGTTGCGCAATTAGTAAAATCAGATTTAACATTACTATCCTTCGCCGAATTAAGACATCAATTTGGCCTTTCAAATAAAGAATTTTATGCATATTTGCAGTTAAGGCATTTCATACTTGAGCTTAACCAAAAGTATGGAAGAGAGTGGACTCTTTTATTTCAACTACAAATTAATAACTTTAAAATGGGAATATACTCAATAGCCCCGTTCTATGCGCATCTTAATTATAGATCTTCCAATGAACAAATGGAATATATTGTAGCTAAATGGATTAAATTTCTGCCTGAGGTAAATAGTCAAACTATAACAAATGTATTCAAAATCATGGAAAAAAGTTGGGTTTTGACTTCATGGAGGGAAACGCAGGTCAAGATAGCTTTTATGTCTTATCTGACTCCTGCTAGATTGACGAGTTGGTATAAGATAATGGTCGTATGTCCTAAATGTTCCACCGTTAAGGCAGATCTTTTGCATTGTCTTTGGACTTGCCCTAAAATTACCCAATTTTGGTTGAAAGTAGCATATTGGATGCGATCAACTCTCAAACTAGTTATCATATACGAGCGATTGATGTAATTTTTTCTGGTGCAATCCCAAGTAACTCTTAAAAATGTTAAACTAATTAATATGATCATATTTTTGGGACATAATATGTTATTGAGAGCATGGAAATCTAAAACTTCACCTAACTTGAAAGAACTTAAGAATGCTCTGATTATACAATATATTCATGAGCAGATAAATCTACAAAACCCGTCAGACGGACGACTAGCTGAGTTTTTTAAGCAATGGAAAATATTCATTTTATCATTCCCTAAAGAGACCCAAATTAGGTTGGTCAGAGCATTTAAGGACACAGTATATGTCCAGTTACAAATATTGGCTGGTAATTTCCCCAGCGTATGGGGTGACGATGTTAGAGGCTCGTTGGAGAGTGGAGGGGTAGAGGGGAGAAGAGCGGAGTGATTTTTTTTTTGTTTTTTTCCTTTCCTTGGTGTTTTTTTTTTTTTTTTTTCTCAAATCAATGAGTCTTTTTGCATTATGGAAACCACAGGAGTCAGTCAGGGGACTTAGGTAATAAAAATGACCTAATATGTGCCTGGACAGGACAGGTGTTTTCTTTTGTGTTGTAGCGAATTAGCAGAGTTTATATGGTTTAGACAGAGAATAGAAAGGCAGAAAAAATTCTAAGGAAAAATACGGTTTTCTGTCAATTATTGAGAAATGTAATGTTTTTCTGTTTTGTTATTTTGTTGTGTGCAATGTAAAACTTAATAAAAATAATATTTTAAAAAAAAAAAAGTAATGAGCTTGCTCAGGAAAACCCCATGCTGCAAGAATTACAGTCACAGCAGATTAATTTACCTCTTGGCAGTGTTCATGCCTCATTCATTAGTGCTTTGCACCCCTCTGCGGTATCAGCAGTCTCAAGTCTATTGCATAATATTATTGCAGCAATGGCTGCATCTACCTCTGTCCTCCAGGGGTATGACATAATTGCCATTCCACCTGCCGACCCCCCTGTTCCTTCTGGGCCTCAATTAGCTCCACCTTTAGCCCCACTCGTTATTGGGCCTCAAACCCCTACTTCGATAACTCCCCTTCATACCGCCACACCACCCTTCTCTGACCATCAGGTCTTATCGACCCCCAGTAGGCCTAACCTCACACCACTTTCTCATACAGACCCCCATGCTCCCGCGACTTCTGGCGGTACCCTGCCCGGATGGGACAGGGCCTTGTCAGCCGCCGCTTCTACCGCCACACCACTCCTCCCTAACGTGGCCCCTCAATTGACCACAAGGCCTCCGGTTGCGATAGCCGGGCCTTGCGGACTTGCTGCACTCCAGTCGCGTGGTCCGGGGCCTACTTCCGGTGAAAACGCCATGTCCGTGATGTCACCGGAAGTGGCCAGCAACACTTCCGGTTTGGCGAGAACCCACGCGGTCGCAATGGACGTCCACTCCCGGTGTTACACAGGATGCAGATGAGCACCGAGAGTCGTCCTTGGCCGTGGATGGGTTGTTAATAGGGGGCCGGATGGGCGATAACAGCGCCAGCGGTCAGCGCAAGCGGGCGGTAAATGCTGGGGATTATTCTCAAGGGCCTCAAAGGGGTCGCTCCCATCTTAGGGGCGGTAGTGCCACGCAGACAGGCAATAGAACGGGAAGGGGCGCTCGCAGTGTTTACCCTTCAAGGGCAAAGAGGCCATTAGATTTTGTGCAAGGGGGAATTAAAAGAAATTCAATAACGACTCAAACTGCCAATCAGCAGGCTGGTCCCATTAACACTCAAAGGTCAGATGGTAGCTTACATATAACGGAACCTCAGCAAGCTGTTTTCAATATTAACTCTCAAAGGGCTGATTGTGGTTAATTCACACGGCTGCACAGTCGCATGGTGTAATGATTAATCCCCAAAGGTTTGATTGTGGTTTGCATGTGAATCATGGCAGGGAATATCATGAATCATCTTCCATTGGTGTGAATGCAGGCATGCATGGTGTGAATGTACAGGCAGCAAGTCAGGGACATCATACCCCTATGGCAGGCATGCATGGTGTGAATGTACAGGCAGCAAGTCAGGGACATCATACCCATATGGCAGGCATGCATGGTGTGAATGTACAGGCAGCAAGTCAGGGACATCATACTATGGCTAATGCTGCAAACAATACACATGTTGCTAATGTACTTCAGACTGCTAATGTTATTGCACCACCTCCTGCTATTGATAATCCAGACACACCCAATGTACAAAGTGCTCGCGAATTGTTATCTATTTTGCAGGGAGTACTTTGCTCAAAAAAGCCAACAAAGGTCCAGCAACCCGCCACCGCAGTAATGGACACGGGGGATGCGGGAGTAGTAGCAAGCACTTCCAATGGACAGCAAGGGTCATCCGACGCCGTCACTCTCCCCAATCAACAACCAGGCCAGGGCGTTACCACTGTGGATCAGGGACTGCCCGCCAATACTCATGGTGAGAATATTTTGTTTACACATGATGACCATTCTTCTTCTGACTCATCCACCTCTGACTCAGGGTCAGGTAGTGACTCTTCCATGGGTTTACAAGGGTCAGGGCAGAATAAAATGTTTAAAATGATTAAGAACATTTTAAAGAGGGGGGTTGCGCCAGATAAGAAGCAGGATAGTGCAAACATTCTCACTCTGCCACTTCCAGCTCCCTCTAAAGAGGTAACAGCTGAACCCCTTCCCCCCAGGGCCATTTCAGAAAGGCGAGTAGCCCTTTATGGGGATGCAAGTCCAGGGAAAATCTATTCTCTGCACAGGCACTTATGCAAAAAAGTGGTGAGCAGAATACACTGTGTCAAATATATTTGATCTTTCGGTGGAGGCTTATAGGCAGAGGGAAAAGAGCGCTGGCGGAACAGGGTCAAAAAAAATTTAAGCGCCCTGAAACTTTTGATGAGTGGCTTCAGTGCTTCAGAGTGTTCTCCTCCTGTTATATAGAGAAATACCCCTCTCAGAGTTTGGCTGAAATACACTGACACCATTCATTGGATTCAGCGTAACCACAGTGAGGGAGTCTGGAGGGAATATGATAACCAATTATGGCAGAGAATGGACCCCAAAGGGGGTGCCTCCGCTTCTGTAAGCACCCCGCAGCAGTCATTTCATCCCAACAGAAGTAGGAAAAGGGGGGGAACATGCTGGCCCTTTCAAGATAAAAAATGTGACAAGGGAAGCGCATGCGCCTTTAGACACGTCTGCAGGTCCTGCTCTGGTCCACACCCGGGCAGCGAATGCAATAAGCGAAGGGACAATACCACAACCAATAAGCCCTCTACCGCCAGCCTGGGCCAAAAAGGCGGAAACGCCAGTTAAGGTATATGCAATGACACCCTGGTTGTGGGCCTACCCAGATCAAGCTTCAGCTCGAATGTTATGGGAGGGGTTTTCATTTGGCTTTAAAAAACCAACTGTCAGGCTCATTAGGGGTAAAAAATTTAATAGGAATCTTATTTCAGCCTACCAGCACCCTAATGTAGTGAAGGAAAAAAATAATAAGGAGGTGGCTTTAGGCCGCATGGCCGGACCCTTTCCTTCCCCACCTTTAAGCAATTTGGTGATTTCTCCACTGGGGGTGGTTCCTAAAAAAGATCCAGGGAAGTTTCGTCTCATTCAGCACCTGTTGTACCCTAAAGGTAGCTCAGTCAACGATGCCATTGACCCACAACTCAGCTCAGTGCGTTATCAATCCTTTGATAGCGCGCTAGATCTGGTTAGGAGGGCGGGTCCAAGTGCTTTATTAGCGAAACTAGACATTGAATCGGCATTTAGGCTTTTGCCACTTTTCCCTTCAGTTTTCCACCTTATGGGTTGCAAGTTTTCAGGTTTGTACTATGTGGATCGTTGCCTGCCCATGGGCTGCTCTTTGTCATGCACCTTGTTTGAGGCATTTAGCAGTTTCCTTCACTGGGTAGTGGCTTCAGACGTAGGCAGCGATACCATAGCACACTACCTTGATGATTTTCTCATCGTGGGGAGGGCAGGTTCTGACGAATGCATAACTATAATGAACAGAATGCGCAGCATTATGAGCCATTTCGGGGTGCCCCTGGCCGAGGGCAAATCTCAAGGCCCCACTTCATGTTTAGTTTTCCTAGGGATCGAGATTGATACCATTGCTATGCTCTGTAGGCTGCCATCTGATAAAGTTCAGTCCATGCTAGAGTCGGTTAGAGCGGCTGTCTCTAATTCAGTCATTTCTCTCAAACAGCTACAATCGTTATTAGGTCTGCTTAATTTTGCCTGCAGAGTTATCCCCATGGGTCGGGTTTTTAACTAGAGAGACAGCTTAGCGGTAGGTTCAACCCAAACTAAAAAATAACCCTAGGGGGTGATTTGTTAGCAGATCTGGTAGTTTGAGAAAAATTTCTCACTCATTTTAACAGGGTATGGGTTTGGCGGACACTTCCCATGTCGAGCCAGTTATTGCATCTCTTCACAGACGCAGCTGGATCGCACGGCTATGGGGCTTACTTCCATGGAGAGTGGAGCGCTGAGCCTTGGCCAAGGTCCTGGGCCCCGACGGGCCTTACTCATAATCTAACTCTCCTGGAGCTATTCCCTGTGGTCTTGGCGGTCGAGCTGTGGGGTAGGAAATTGGCAGACAGGACTGTTGTGTTCTGGACAGACAACATCAGTGTTGTATACGCAATCAGTAACTTGTCAGCCACCTCTGCGAAGGTGATAACTTTGTTGCGTCACTTGGTGTTGCGCTGTCTGGAGCTTAACATCCAGTTCCAGGCTCGTCATGTCCCCGGGGTGAACAAAGTAGTGGCTGATGCCCTGTCACGTTTTGAATGGGTGACATTTAGGCAGTTAGTTCCCAGGGTAGCTGCAATTGGTTTACGCTGTCCTGATTTCCTTTGGCAGCTCGTCCTTCCTGGATAGCCTTGCTTCCGTTGGTTCGCTCCTCCTTAGCACCATCCACTTGGCATGCTTATGTCCGAATGTGGTCTGAATGGGACAATTTCTGTGCATCCAGGGGAGTCGATGCTGCTCAGGGGTCTCAGGAAACGTTACAGGATTGGCTGGTGAGTTTGCACACTTCTGGGGTTCGTCAGGGGGCAATGCAGTCCAAATTGGCCGCTCTATCATTTTTTTACAGGGCTCTATCCATCCCTGACCCAACTAATTCCTTTTTTATCAGGCAGGTAGTCAAAGGTTGGGGCAGATCCCAGCAGTGGAAAACTGATACTCGCGAACCCATTACTCGCCAGCGCCTGGAACGTTTGGTCAGATTTTGAAGCTCTGCTCTTCAAAACGGCATTTAATTTGGCCTCTGCCGGGGCCCTTAGAGTCAGTGAGTTAGTAGCACCCTCTAAGCAGAAGACCGGATCGGGGATTCAATTACAGCATGTCAGGGCAGCCCCTGGGTCCCTCCTTCTTTTTCTTCCATGTTCCAAAACAGACCAGGAAGGAAAGGGAACCTGGATCTCCGCACAGCCACAGGTAGACAGCGCATGCTGCCCGGTTAAATGGGTTAACTTTTATTTGCCACAAAGACCACAAGTCCCGGGACAGTTCTTGGTCCACGCGGATGGCAGATCCCTCTCCAAATTTCAGTTTGGTAGGGTTTTGAAGCTGGCGGCAGTTCAGGCAGGGCTAGACGCTAGCAGAATGGCTCCACACTCTTTTTTCGCATAGGGGCAGCGACGAATGCGGCGCAATCGGGTTCCTCGAGCGAGGACATAAAACGTATTGGGCGTTGGCGCTCCAATTGTTTCAAAACCTATATCCGCCCAATTGTTTAATGTTTTGAATGTTAATTCCAAATACTAAAATGTTTGTCTCCACAGGCACGTCGTGTCAGGTTAGCGCGCAAGCAATAAGTGTTAGCTTTTTTTTTGTTCTGTGCACTCTATTAAAGTCTATGGGAAGAAGAAGTTAACGCGATCGCAATATCTGAAGCTCCGTTGTTAGTGTGCATTGCTTTTTGCTCGCCCACATTTGACTTTCAACTTGTAATATGCAATGTAACCTGCACATGTTAAAGGTTTATTTTGAGCGGTGTTTATGCATGAAAAAAAATTAGCCTAATTGGCCCAATTTTGAGAAAGGATTTATTAGACCCTGAACTATATATATATATATATATATATATATATATATATGTATATATATATATATGTATATATATATATATATATATATATATATATATATATATAAATATATAATATTAACATTAAAACCCTCAGACATATAACAGTTTGGAAAGACACCCTCTTCCATAAAATGTCAGTTTGATAACATAATTAAATTGGATTAATTTTTGTTTTTTTACATTATACCCTTTAAAGGGATAGCTAACCTCAATTTTCTTCATGATTTATATAGAACATACAATTTTAAACTACTTTCCAGTTTACTTCTATTACCAAATTTGCTTCATTCTGTTATCCTTTGCTGAAGGAACATCATTGCACTACTGGCAGCTAGATGAACACATCTAGTTAGCCAATCACAAGAGACAAATGTGTGCAGGCACCAATCAGCAGCTAGCTCCCACTTGTATAGGATATGTGCATATTCTTTTTCATACCAAAAGAACAAAGAACATTTGAAAATAGAAGTGAATTTAAAAGTGTCGTAAAATAACATGCTCTATCTGAATTATGAAAGTTTAATTTTGAATATCCTATCCCTAGTGAATTGTGAAAGTTGAATTTTGACTTAATGTCATGATAATCCTTTATTTCATGTATCTATTTTAAAGTTTTATAAGATCCAGGGGGGTAGTTATCAAGCCGTCAACCTCAAATACGCTGCGTATTCCGCAGCGTATTTGTGGCGAGGCTGATACGCCTTAGTTATCAAAGGCTCGAGACCGGCAAAAGTAGAATTTTGTGACGTAAGCTTCGATCCGCCGGACTCAGTCCGACACAGATCGATTCTTACGTCACTCCAGATGTTCCACACACAAGTGCGGCACATTCTCACTACTTTTGCTAGCTATCAAAAAACTAGCAGGTACGCTCGGCACTTTTACGGCCCAGCGTACCTGGTTTTCAAAGCGCCAGCCTGGAGGCGGCGGATCCCATAGGAATCAATGGGAGTCTGACCATAGCGAAAGTACAAGTTCGCTGCTGCCCGACATCCCATTGATTCCTATGGGAGCTGTCTACACCTAACACCCTAACATGTACCCCGAGTCTAAACACCCCTAATCTGACCCCCCCTACACCGCCGCAACTACATAAAGTTATTACCCCCTAAACCGCCGCTCCCGGAGCCCACCGCAACTATAATAAATGTATTAACCCCTAAACCGCCGCTCCCTGAACCCGCCGCAACCTATATTAAATGTATTAACCCCTATCCTGCCCCCCCTACACCGTCGCCACCTATAATAAATTTATTAACCCCTATCCTGCCCCCCACTACGCCGCCGCCACTGTAATAAAATTATTAACCCCTAAACCTAACCCTAACCCTAACGCCCCCTAACTTAAATATTAATTAAATAAATCTAAATAAATTAACTCTTATTAACTAAATGAATCCTATTTAAAACTAAATACTTACCTTTAAAATAAACCCTAATATAGCTACAATATAAATAATAATTATATTCTAGCTATCTTAGGATTTATATTTATTTTACAGGTACCTTTCAATTTATTTTAACCATGTACAATAACTATTAAATAGTTATTAACTATTTAATAGCTTACCTAGCTAAAATAAAGAGAAATTTACCTGTAAAATAAAAACTAACCTAAGTTACAATTACACCTAACACTACACTATACTTTAATAAATTATTCCTATTTAAAACTAAATACTTACCTGTAAAATAAACCCTAAGATAGCTACAATGTAATTAATAATTACATTGTAGCTATTTTAGGATTTATATTTATTTTACAGGTAACTTTGTATTTATTTTAGCTAGTTAGAATAGTTATTAAATAGTTATTAACTATTTAATAACTACCTAGCTAAAAGAAATACAAAATTACCTGTAAAATAAATCCTAACTTAAGTTACAATTAAACCTAATACTACACTATCATTAAATTAACTAAATAAACTACCTACAAAGAACTACAATGAAATACAATTACATAAACTAACTAAAGTGCAAAAAATAAAAAAAGCTAAGTTACAAAAAATAAAAAATTAAGTTACAAACATGTTAAAAATATTACAACAATTTTAAGCTACTTACACCTAATCTAAGCCCCCTAATAAAATAACAAACCCCCCCAAAATAAAAAAAATCCCTACCCTATTCTAAATTACATAAATTTCAAAGCTCTTTTACCTTACCAGCCCTTAAAAGGGCCATTTGTGGGGGCATGCCCCAAAAAGTTCAGCTCTTTTGCCTGTAAAAGAAAAATACAACCCCCCCCCCAACATTAAAACCCACCACCCACATACCCCTAATCTAACCCAAACCCCCCTTACAAAAACCTAACACTAATCCAATCAGCCAATCAGATTGAGCTCGCATTCTATTGGCTGATCGGAACAGCCAATAGAATGCGAGCTCAATCTGATTGGCTGATTGGATCAGCCAATCGGATTGAACTTGAATCTGATTGGCTGATTCCATCAGCCAATCAGATTTTCCTACCTTAATTCCGATTGGCTGATAGAATCCTATCAGCCAATCGGAATTGAGGGGACGCCATCTTGGATGACGTCCCTTAAAGGAGCCGTCATTCGTCGTAGTCCGTCGGTGAAGAAGGTGGTTCCGCGTCGGCGGAAGGAAGATTCAAGACCCGGCTTGGAAGATGACTTCGCCCGGATAGAAGACCTCTTCAGCGCCTCTTTGAAGATGACATCGGCCGGATCGAAGACTTCTTCAGCGCCGCCTGGATGATGACTTCATCGGATGGAAGATTTCTTCAGCGCCGCTTGGAGGATTAACTTCTTCCGCTCCGGATGTCCTCTTCAGTTCCATCGGTGGCTCGGTTGAGTGAAGACGACTCAAGGTAGGATGATCTTCAGGGGATTAGTGTTAGGTTTTTGTAAGGGGGGTTTGGGTTAGATTAGGGGTATGTGGGTGGTGGGTTTTAATGTTGGGGGGGGGGTTTGTATTTTTCTTTTACAGGCAAAAGAGCTGAACTTTTTGGGGCATGCCCCCACAAATGGCCCTTTTAAGGGCTGGTAAGGTAAAAGAGCTTTGAAATTTATGTAATTTAGAATAGGGTAGGGATTTTTTTTATTTTGGGGGGGTTTGTTATTTTATTAGGGGGCTTAGATTAGGTGTAAGTAGCTTAAAATTGTTGTAATATTTTTAACATGTTTGTAACTTAATTTTTTATTTTTTGTAACTTAGCTTTTTTTATTTTTTGTACTTTAGTTAGTTTATGTAATTGTATTTCATTGTAGTTCTTTGTAGGTAGTTTATTTAGTTAATTTAATGATAGTGTAGTATTAGGTTTAATTGTAACTTAAGTTAGGATTTATTTTACAGGTAATTTTGTATTTCTTTTAGCTAGGTAGTTATTAAATAGTTAATAACTATTTAATAACTATTCTAACTAGCTAAAATAAATACAAAGTTACCTGTAAAATAAATATAAATCCTAAAATAGCTACAATGTAATTATTAATTACATTGTAGCTATCTTAGGGTTTATTTTACAGGTAAGTATTTAGTTTTAAATAGGAATAATTTATTAAAGTATAGTGTAGTGTTAGGTGTAATTGTAACTTAGGTTAGTTTTTATTTTACAGGTAAATTTCTCTTTATGTTAGCTATGTAAGCTATTAAATAGTTAATAACTATTTAATAGTTATTGTACATGGTTAAAATAAATTGAAAGGTACCTGTAAAATAAATATAAATCCTAAGATAGCTAGAATATAATTATTATTTATATTGTAGCTATATTAGGGTTTATTTTATAAGTAAGTATTTAGTTTTAAATAGGAATAATTTATTAAAGTATAGTGTAGTGTTAGGTGTAATTGTAACTTAGGTTAGTTTTTATTTTACAGGTAAATTTCTCTTTATTTTAGCTAGGTAAGCTATTAAATAGTTAATAACTATTTAATAGTTATTGTACATGGTTAAAATAAATTTAAAGGTACCTGTAAAATAAATATAAATCCTAAGATAGCTAGAATATAATTATTATTTATATTGTAGCTATATTAGGGTTTATTTTATAAGTAAGTATTTAGTTTTAAATAGGATTCATTTAGTTAATAAGAGTTAATTTATTTAGATGTATTTAATTAATATTTAAGTTAGGGGGGCGTTATGGTTAGGGTTAGACTTAGGTTTAGGGGTTAATCATTTTATTACAGTGGCGGCGGCGTAGTGGGGGGCAGGATAGGGGTTAATAAATTTATTATAGGTTGCGGCGGGTTCATGGAGCGGCGGTTTAGGGGTTAAACTATTTATTTAGTTGCGGAGAGGTGCGGGATCAGCAGGATAGGGGTTAATAACTTTATTATAGAGGGCGGCGGTATAGGGGGGGCAGGATAGGGGTTACTGGGTATAATGTAGGTGGCGGCTGTGTCCGGGAGCGGCGGTTTAGGGGTTAATACATTTATAACACTTGCGGCGGGGTCTAGGAGCGGCGGTTTAGGGGTTAATAACGTTATTTAGTTGCGGGGGGCTCCGGGGGCGCCGGTATAGGGGGTAGAACAGTGCAGTTTAGTGTGAGTGCTTAGTGACAGGCTAGCAATAAAGCTGGGAAAAAGCCGAAGGGCAGCGAGATCGGATGAGTGATAACTGTCACAGTCCGCTGCTCATCGCCCCGCGGCTTTTTGACAGCTTTATTTGATAACTTAGGCGAACATATTCAAGGTCCGCGGCGGCGAAGGTAGGCGAGCTTAGGCGGACGTATTGGGCCGGCGAAGCCAGAAAAGTAGACGGCTTGATAACTAGCCCCCCCATGCCCTGATAGAGCTCTATTTACCCCTCTAAGGAGAAAAAGAATGTGAAGGTTTCAAAATATGATTGACAACAAGATTCATCACTAAAAGCTGCAATATTTAATACATTTATACATAGAAGTAAAGGAAATTTCAGGAAGCCTGCATCCTCAGTGCACAATCTATGACTAGGGAGTGGATTTAATAAGCAGCAGATTTATTCGCCCGTAGTTTCTGGCGATCCAGAAATGTAAGTTCAGAAGCAGCGGTCTTTTTAAGTGGCGGACTGCAAATCGTCCCGATTAGATACAATCAGAATGATTGACACCCCCTGCTAGCGGCTGATTGGCCACAAATGTGCAGGGTGCAGCATTGCACAAACATTTCTTGTGATATGTTTGTGCAATGTTAAATGCCAACAGCATATGGTGTCGATATGTAGCGATTCTGGGCGGACATGATTCGCAGTAGCCCAGCACTTAATAAATTGACCAATAGGAAGACTCTTGCATGCTCATTATCAAGACAAATTAAACTCTAGGCAACAAAATTAAGTCTTCTAGAGAGAGGAGCTCATGTCATGACTAATTCAGGATCATAACTAGTTAGTTTTCTTAAAACAGTTTGTACCGTGCTGCTTCTGCTTTAAGCAGACTGGGGTTGACTACTTGCTTTTACAATTTCCAAGAACCTGATCATTTTCACTGATGAACTGCAGCATTGATAATCCAATGATCCAAATCTACCTGCCATTTTGGGATTTTGTCCTTCTAAGAATTTCTTTAAGGCTCTCCATCAAATTAACTGAATAAAAGCCCGCTTGTATTGCAGTATTTCAAATAATAAAATTACTTCTACTTTATTTCCAGTTGCTATTCATATTTGACATAGTAGTTATTGTTATTATTTATTTTTATTATCATTTATTTGTTTAGCGCCGCCAAATTCCGTAGCCCTGGGTACAGTGATAGGGGTATACAATGACAAGGATTTGTGATAAAATACAAAACATAACAAAATAAATAAATCTAGTACAGGAGGAAGAGGGCCCTGCTCCGGAGAGCTCACAGTCTACAGGTTGAGGGTGCAGAGACATAAGCTGGGGGTAGCTTGTCACATCGGTTGTATTTGCAGCAGTGAGTCAGGCAGTTCATGTATTAGTTTGGTTAGGATGAGGGATGGAGGAGAGATGGTAAGCCTCTCTGAATAGGTGAGTTTTCAAGTAGTATCTAAAGCTATACAAGGTTGGAGACAGTCTTATGGAGTGGGGCAGAGAGTTCCAGAGGACAGGAGCAGCATGTGCGAAGTCTTGGAGATGGGAGTGGGACATAGGGATAACAGGATTGGAGAGACATAGGTCAGAGGTTGATCCAAGAGGACGGGATGGGGAATATTTCACAATGAGAGAGGAAATATAGTTGGGAGTTAGACTGTTAAGTGCTTTGAAAGTTAGGGTTAATACTTAAAATTGTATTCTGGAGTGTATGGGGAGACAGTGTAGAGACTGGCAGAGTGAAGCAGCTGATGTAGATCGGCAACTTAGGTGGATGAGTCTAGCAGAAGCATTCATAATATATTGGAGTCAGGAGAGGCAATGTTTTGGAAGGCCATTTAGGAGTAGATTGCAATAATCAATGTGTGACAAAATGAGGGAATGAATAAGTATTTTTGTAGTTTTTGACTACGGAAGGGACAAATTCTGGTATTGTTGCGTAGGTGTGAACGGCAGGATTTGGTAAGTGCTTGTATATGTGGGTTGAATATGAGTTTTGTAAGGCTTTCAGAGGTTGTAACAATTATCTGATTTTAAATTCCTGAATACCCAATCAATTCCTATAGTTGCCCCTCAGTCTCACACCTGACCACAGACTCTATGGATATTATTTAGAGTCCTGATATGCTTATAGACAGAGGGATGATATAGTCAGTTTATAGGACAAATAGCTTAAAAGTAAAACTTGATATATATATATATATTGTTTACTACTGTACTCAGGGGTAAGGATAAACTGTATAATACTGAAAGTCAAAGCAGAGTAAACAGAGGATATAATGAATCTCCAATTTGTCAACTGCATTGTATGTTATGGAATAAATAGCACAGGTTCAGATAATATGTAAAGATGAATACTTAGAATCACAGGTAAGCATGGTTGTTAAAATGCACACAACATCTGGGAACGTATAGTTAGGTACACAGCATGTTAGTTTACACGCAGCGTGTGGCAACAAGAGATAGTTTGCAGCAAAGTTCCAGAGCATACGATGTAAAAGCTCACAAGGAGGATAGGCATTCTTAAGTATAATAGTACTGCGAAAAGTGTAATCTTGGTATACAAACAAGGAGAAGCAATTAAACTGTACTGTACTTCAGATGCAGTAAAAGGAAGAACAGAGTGTCCGGACTGAGGTGTGCAGGCTCAGCTGAGTGACGTCATGGGCACTGCTAGAAAGCAACGTGGAGGTGAGGTCGGAGGATCCTGAAGCGGCAGGGAATGTAAGTGTCTCTATCTATTGGGTTCTTGTAAAGTGCGGCTATTCACCCGTAAGGGTCTCAAGGCACTGAGGGTTGCAGTTCAGTCGAAGAGCCAGGTCTTGAGGTCCTTTCTGAACTTAGTTAGGGCGGTAGCTTGTCTGAGGTGCAGCGGGAGGGTGTTGCAAGTCTTGGCTGCCAGGTGAGAGAAGGATCTGCCTCCCACTGTGGTTTACCTGATGAGGGGGATGACTGCGAGGGCTTGGTCGGCCGATCAAAGTTGTCTGGAGGGGGTGTAGAAGATAACGTGGTGGTTCAAGTATTCGGGCCGATGTTGTGGAGGGCCTTGAATGTGTCGGTGAGAAGCTTGAAGGTTATTCTTTAGTTGATGGGGAGCCAGTGCAGGTGTTTGGTAATGTGGCATTGATGAGGGATGTCGAGGATTAGTCTGGCCGAGGCATTCTGGATGCACTGTAGTCTCTTTTGGAGCTTGATGGTGGAGCCGGTGTAGAGTGCATTGCCATAGTCCAGTCGGCTGCTGACAAGGGCATGGGTGACAGTCTTCCTGGTCTCGGTTGGGATCCATTTGAAGATCTTTCACAGCAGGTGAAGTGTGTGGAAGCATGCCGACGGTGTTGATTTGTCAGTCCATGGAGAGCGATGAGTCCAGGATGACGCCTAGATTTCGTGCATGGTCGGTGGGGGTTGGAAGGTGTCCGAGGGCTGTGGGCCACCAGGAGTTATTCCAGGTGGATGTAGTGGGACCGAGGAGGAGGACTTCGGTCTTGTCTGCGTTCAGTTTTAGGCAGTTGTAGCTCATCCAGGTGGTGACTGCTGTCAGTCCTTCAAGGACGTTTCTCTTGGCGGTGGTGGGGTCCCTGGTGAGTGAGATGATTACCTGGGTGTCATCGTCATAGGAGACGATGTTGAGGCTGTGTTGTCGGGTCATGGCGGCGAGAGGGGCCATGTAGATGTTGAATAGGGTGGAGCTCAGCGAAGAGCCTTAGGGTACACTGCAGCTGATTTCTGTGGGCTTGTAGGTGAATGGTGTGAGTCTCACTTTCTGGGTTCTGCCGGTGAGGAAGGAGGTGATCCATTCCAGGGATTTGTCACGTATGCCGGCATTGTGTAGGCGGGTGCGGAGGGTAAGGTGGGAGACAGTGTTGAATGCTGCTGAGTGGTCTAAGAGAATAAGGGCGGCGGTCTCTCCAAGGTCGAGTAGGGCCAGGATCATTGGAGTCAGCCGTGTTTTTTTTCAGTAGGGGTTTTAATTCTGCGTGCTTCCAATCATCCGGGAAGGTGCCGGTTTCAATGGAGCAGTTGATGATGCTGCAGAGCTCGGGGGCAATGGTGTAACCCACTTTGTTGAATATGTGATACGGGCATGGGTCTGAGGGTACTCCGGAGTGGATGGATCTCATGATTCTAATGGAGTCCTCTGTGGTGAGGGGGCTCCATATGGTCTGTGGGGGTAGGTGGTGGTGTATTTGGGTGAGGTATCAATGGGAGTTGGTGGGTAGGTGGCAGTGGGTGAGCTCTGGGGTGCAAAGCTGTCATAGATGTTGACAATCTTGCGGTGGAAGTACACTGTGAGGTTATCGCAGAGGTCCTGGGAGTGCGGGATGTTGTTGGTGTCGCTGTTGGGATTGGAGAATTCCTTGATGACTGTGAATAGTTCCTTGCTGTTGTGGACGTTGGCATTGATTCTATCTTGGATGGCTGTCTTCTTGGTGGTTTTGATGAGGTGTTGGTGGGTAGTGATGGCTTCTTTGTAGGCTGTTTTATTTGCAGGGGTCTTGCTGGATCTCCAGGTCCTTTCCAATCGCCTGCAGTGGCGTTTGGAGTCCTGGAGGGCTGGGATGAACCAACTAGCCTTGGTTTCTTGAGAGGGGCGAGAGTGTTGTTGCAGTCTGTGAGCCAGTGGTGGAGGTTGCGGGCGGAGGAGTTGGAATCTGTGGAGGTATCTGGGGGGGGGGCTTGTTCAGGGTGGAGTGCAGTTGGTCTTCTGTGATGTTGTTCCAGTTTCTGTGGGGTGGGTGGTGCTGCCGGAGGTGTGTGGTGGGTTTGTTGAAAGAAAAGTGTATGCAATAGTGATCGGCCCAATGGAGTTCAGTGATGTGGTTGACTGAGATGTGGTTGCCTGCCGAGAAGATAGGGTCGAGGGTGTGTCCGGCTAAGTATGTTGGGGAGTTGACGAGTTGCTTTGTGGGAGATCTTGTATCCGTTGGGGATGGCGATGGCGATGTCAGGCATTGATGTGGGGTTCAACCAGGTTTCGGAGAGGAAGGCAACATCTGGGGAGGTGGAGTTGAGCAGGTTTCAGATTTTGACGGCGTGCTTGTGGACGGAGTTGGTGTTGAGGAGGATGCAGTTGAGGTGGTTGAGGTTGTTTTTGCGTGAGGTGACTGGCAGGTTAGTGGTTCGAAGGGAGGAGAAGGAGCAGTTGTGGCAGGTGAAGGGTCCTATGGTGTTCGTTGGGGATGCATGGTGGCAGGCGGATGATCTACTGGTGTTGAGATGGAGGAGGGTGCTGGCATCATAGTGGCGGCGGGTAAGTCTCTCATTACTTGCTGAAAATACAAAGCCATTACAAAGTTTGGCAAACTGGAAACTGTAAAGGTAATGGTGAGAACTTCAGTTAACAGAGAGCTGCAATCGGCTGGGAAATTCAAATATTGAGAGGCTAGTAGCTGATGTATAGACAAAAGACGTTAGTCCACAACAGCAAATTACCTAGCAAAGAGGTAGAGGAGGAGGGGTCTTAAATAGGGATTTGTGAAAGGTTTAAAGGCATACACCCAAATATGCGTGACAGAACACCCCCTTCAAAGAGACGCTCTGTGGATCACGGTCTAGGGCGATTGGGATGACTCCTATGGAACTGTGACACTAGACGAGGGGCTGTCAAGTTCAGAGACGGTTCCCATGAATCCTCCTCTGTGTCAAAACCTTTTCAATGGACTAAATACTGTAAGGCCTTATTGTGATAACGAGAGTCCAGAATAGCTTCAACTTCATATTCCAAATCATCTAGAGGAATAACAGAAACTGAGGACTGTTGGGTATGAGGTCTTACAGGATGATAGGGTTTGAGTAGAGAAACATGGAAGGTTGAATGGCATTTATAAGAAGGAGGTAGTTGGAGAGTGACGGCATTCTGGTTAATGACTTTCAATATCGGAAAGAGACCGATAAATCAACTACCAAGTTTCTTGCTGGGTATTTGGAGTTTTAGATACTTAGTAGAGAGCCACATACGTTGTCTCCAGATTTATAGTCAGGAGCAGGTGTTCATCTGAGATCATAATAAAACTTATCTTTAGCTTGTGCTTCTTGCAGAGTTTCTTTGAGAATAGAAAACCTGTGTGCTATGGTATTGATTGTGTCGTTAACGAAAGGTAAGGTGCTTTCACTCCTATGATACAGTTGATATGAAGGGTGGAACCAGTAATTACCATAAAACGGAGTGAGTTTGCTGGAGTTGTTAACAGTATTGTTGTAGGTGAATTCTGCCGTTGGTAACAAGGACATCCAATTATCTTGTTGAACAGTGCAATAACAACATAAGTATTGTTCTAAGGTCTGGTTAGTCCGTTCTGTCTGCCCATTTGTCTTGGGGTGGAATGCAGTGGAGAGTCTCCTTTCAATCTGTAGTGTTTGACAAAGTTGAGACCAGAATTTTGAAGTAAATTGTGTTCCCCTATCCGTGGTCACGGAATTGGGCAGACCATGAAGTTTAACTATGTGTTTACGGAACAGATGGGCAGTTTCAGCGGCAGTAGGTAGACTTAGAACGGGGATAAAACAAAACGAGGATGGAGGTAAGTCAACAATAAAGTCCATGGCTATAGCTTGCCAAGGTCTCTCTGCAATGGGCATAGATAAAAGAAAACCATATGGATGGATCCTTTGATGTTTTGAAGTGCAACAGATAGAACAGGTTTGAATATAGTCAGTGACAGTGCGGATCATCTTCGGCCACCAGAAATCTCTTTGTACGAGATGTAAGGTCTTCTTAATGCCAGGATGACCCGACAAGAGAGAGTCATGTGCAGATATAAGTATATCATCCCTAAGAGAAGGAGGGACATATAGTCGTTGATTATAGTATAACAGTCCATCTGAAGATTTTCTGAGTGGTAGAGAAGATGATGAGGAGTTTTTTCTTGATGTGACTTTATATGCTCAGCAGTATGAGTGGTAAGAGCGATAAAACGGTCTTGGGGTATTACTGAACAGGGTGAGAGATCGTATGAAGGTTTAGGGTCTTGAGCGATCGTATGAAGTTTTAAGGTGTTTTCTGGACAAGGCGTCTGCCTTCATGTTCTTGCTATTGGGTCTATAAGTAATTAGGTAGTTAAACCTTGAAAAAAGAAGACTCCATCGGACTTGTTTTGAACTTAGAGTTTTGTTAGTTTTTAAATATTGCAGGTTCCTATGGTCCGTGTAGATAATAATGGGTTGCAAACTGCCTTCGAGTAGATGCCTCCAGAATTCCAGAGATGCCTTAATGGCAAGCAATTCCTTTTCACCTATAGTATAATTGTATTCAGCATTATTCATGAGCCTAGAGAAGAAGGAGACTGGATGTAAGGATTTCATTGCGGATATCCTCTGAGAAAGAATGGCATCGATGGCGTAGTCTGAGGCATCTACATCCAAAAAGTATTGTAACTTTGGGTCCGGGAATTGTAAGACATGGGCTATAGTCATTTTTTCTTTTAATAAGTTAAAAGCCTGTTCAGCTTGAGAATTCCATGAATACTTGCATGCCTTTTTTTGTAAGGGTAGTGAGGGGTTTAACTATATAAGAAATTCCTCTGATAAATTTTCTATAAAAATTGGCAAAGCCAAGAAATTTCTGAACCTCCTTTTTTGAACTAGTGATAGGCCAATTGGTAATAGCTTCATCTTTCTTACTCTTCATGTGTATTCCGGATGGGGAGATGTTATACCCCAAAAACAAAATGAAGTTAGTATTGAAAATGCACTTTTCACCCTTGGCGAAAAGAGAATGTGCCCTTAATCTGGAGAGGACTAGACCTACATGTTCAATGTGATTTTCTAGACAGTCTGAATATACTAGGATGCCATCTAAATAAATCACCATACAGATGTCCAAGAGATCACGAAAAATGTCATTCATGTAACACTGAAAGATAGCAGGGGCGTTGCACAGTCCAAAGGGCATGACTGTGTACTCGAACAAGTCATGCCTTGTTCGAAACGCAGTCAACCATTCATCTCCCTTTCTCATCCTGACTAGATTATAAGCACCCATAAGATCTAATTTGGTGTATATCTTTTCTCCCTGTAGTCGCTCTATCAGTTCGGTGATTAACGGTAGCGGGTATCTATTCTTCCTAGTACGTTTATTCAACTCCCTGTAGTCATTTATTGGTCTGAGGCTATTATCCTTATTCCTTATGAAACATATGCCAGCACCTGCTGGCGAGGTTGAGGGTCTGATAAACCCCTTTTTTAGGTTGTCGTCCAAATACTACTAGAGGTGTTTAAGTTCGGATTCTGACATAGGGTAAATATGCCCGTAAGAAATGGAAGAACTGTGGAGTAAATCAATGGGACGTATTGTCTGTGGGGAGGTAAATTCTGTGCCTCTACCCTATCAAATATCTGAGTATTCCTTATAACAGGTAGGGAAGTCACAATCCAACAACTGCATAATAGTATGTTTCATATTAGGTATACAAGTTTTACTACAATAATCAGAGTCAAAGTGAATTAAATTCTTACCCCAATAAGTGGGCTGATGAGTTTTTAGCCAAGGTAACCCTAAAGAAACAGGGAATAGGGGTGTGGTAATAACCTCAAATATACAAGATTCAACATGAGTAGAAGAAACAGTTACTTGAATAGGTACAGGTATTGTGTGTTATGGGACCAGATTTAATCAATGAACCATCAACTACAGTGAGTGCTAGTGAATTCTTTTTCTTTATTAAAGGAATCTTATAGTGCACAATCTCATAATCTATGAAATTGCTGGTGGCTCCTGAATCAATCACTGCTTGCGTTATTGTATGATGAAGATCCCACTGTAGGGAGACAGAGAGGGATAAATGTGAAGAGGACATATTGTTGGGATATGAAGAATGTAGATGACTTGGATTCTTACCATTTTTCTGTTTTAGGAGACTAGGACAGTCCTTCACCCCGTGATCCTTTGCAGCACAGTAAAGGCAAAGATTGTGTAGCCTGCGTCTGGCTTTTTCTTCAGCTTTTAATGGCCCTTTTACAAAGGTAATGTCCATAGGCTCTTCAGTACTCCTGGTGGAAGGTGAAGGTGTGTAGGAATAGGATTTCCTGGTCATAGGTTCAGTTGATCCTCTCTCTGATCTTCTCTCTCGCAGACAATGATCTATTGAAATACATAATAGTATAAGGGTCTCTGAATCTGATGGTAGGATAGCACAGGCCAGCTCATCCTTTATTGGGTCGGATAAGCCCAAATGGAACTGGTTCCTTAGGGCTACGGTGTTCCATTGGGTGTCAGGTGCCCAGCTTTTAAAATCAGTAACATACTCCTCCACGGGTCTTTTACCCTGACGGAGAGCGTAATTGGAGTTTACCACAGTATTTTGTTTATCTCGGTCTTCATAAAGAATAGACATTGAATCAAAGAAGTTATCAAGGGAGTTTAATATTGGGTCGTTGTTTTCATAGAAAGAGTTAGTCAATTGTCTGGGTTCTACAGAGAGGTAGGATATGACAGTTAATACCTTGATTTATCGTTAAGATAAGTTCTTGGTTTCAGAAAAAGAAATAAAGTGCAGGAGTTTTTAAACTCTGTAAATTGTGCTCTTATTCCTGTAAATTTCTCAGGTGGGCATATCTGTGGTTCTGGAATGTTATCCACAGAGGGATTCTTAGGTGGGAGGTGATCACTTCTAATCTTTCTTAAATGTTCATGTTCAGTCTGGATCTCTCTAAGACCCTGTAACATCAAATCCATGTTATGGGACAGGGTATCCACACGATTTGATAGCTCAGTGAGGTCCATAGTTGATTGGGAATTCTGGTTTTAAATGGCTAGGTAATATGTAAGGCTTTCAGAGGTTGTAACAATTATCTGATTTTAAATTCCTGAATGCCCAATCAATTCCTATTGTTGCCATCCTGACCACGGAATCTATGGATATTATTTAGAGTCCTGATATGCTCATAGACAGAGGGATGACAATATAGTCATGTTATAGGACAAATAGCTTAAAAGTAAAAGTTGATATATATACAGTATATATTTACTACAGTACTCAGTTAAGAATAAACTGTATAATACTGAGAGTCAAAGCAGAGTAAACAGAGGATATAATGAATCTCCAATTCGTTAACTGCAATGCATGCCATGGAATAGATAGCTCAAGTTCAGATAATGAGGGATATTTATCAAGCCATCAACCGGAAATACGCTGGAATTTTGCAGCGTAATTTTGGCGAGCTTGATTCGACCGATTTATCAAAGCCTAAAGACCAGCAAAGTTGAAATTTGTGATGTAACATTCGATTCACCGGTCTCAATCCGACACAGATCGATGCTTACGTCATTATAGATGTTCCGAATAGACATTCGGCACTATCCGACAACTTTTGTAAGTTATCAAATTTCTAACAGGTAGGCTCGCCACTATTCTGGCCCAGTGTACCTGGTTTTCAATCCGCCACCCTGGAGGCCGCGGATGACATAGGAATCAATGGGAGTCTGAAAGCAGCGAAAGCTTATGTTTGATGCTGCCAGATAGCCCATTGATTTCTATGGTAGAAAACAAATTACGCTTACACCTTACACCCTAACATAAACCCCGAGTATAAACACCCCTAATCTGCCGCCCCGACATCAACGCTACCTACATAATATTATTAACCCCTATTCCGCTGCTCCCGGACCCCGCTGCAACTAAATAAATCTATTAACCCCTATCCTGCCGCTCCCGGACCCCACCGCAACTAAATAAATGTATTAACCCCTATCCCGCTGCTCCCAGACCCCGCCGCAACTGTAATAAAATTATTAACCCCTAAGCTGCCAGCCCCCCACATTGCCATAAACTAAATTAAGCTATTAACCCCTAAACCTAACAACCTGCTAACTTTACATTATAATGACCTCATCCCTATCTTATAATAAATTTAAACTTACCTTTTACTATTAATTAACCTACCCTAACTATTATCCTACAATTCCATAAACTATATTAAACTATTAATTAACCTCCCCTAACTATTATACTAAAACTTCATTAAACTAAAAATTAAATTAACTATATTACATATTTAAAAATCTAACCCTACTCAAGTTATTTAAATCTACTACTAAAAATTACTAAGTTACACAAAATAAAAAAGAAATGATCAAATATTTAAACTAATTACACCTAATCTAATAGCCCTATAAAAATAAAAAAACTAGCCTACAGTAAACTACCAATGGCCCTTAAAAGGGCCTTTTTCTGGGCATTGCCCTAAAGAAATCAGCTCTTTTACCTGTTAAAAAACTACAAATACCCACCCAACAGTAAAACCCACCACCCACACAACCAACCTCCCAAAATAAAAACCTATCTAAAAAACTTAAGCTCCCCATTGCCCTGAAAAGGGCATTTATATGGGCACTGTCCTAAAAAGGGCATTCAGCTTGTTTACTGCCCAAAGTCCCTAAGCTAAAATTAAAATCCACCCAATAAACCCTTAACTCCGCTCACAGTTTTCGAAGACCAGACATCCATCCTCATCCAAGCGGCAGAACTCCTCATCGAAGTCGGCAGAAGTCTTCATCCAAGCGGGCAGAAGTCTTCATCCAAGAGGGCAGGAGCCTTCATCCAGACGGCATCTTCTATCTTCATACATCCGGCGTGGAGCGGCTCCATCTTCAAGACATCCGGCGCAGAGCATCATCATCTTACGTTTCTGGAAGAATGAAGCTTCCTTTAAAGAATTACTTTCAGTTATAATTTTTAAGCTAAACAACTAACATATTAAAGTTAATAAACATTAATTAAAACCTACTGACCTATATTTTCTCCAAAACAAAGTTTCATAACGTTCTAAAAGTTATATCTTTTATTCGCCAATGATGTCACGTTATCCTGCCCACTATTTTCAGCACTGCATGTTCTAAAAACTTAAACCAATAACTTTGTGTTTAAAGCGCCATTTTGAAACCTAGGTATTGTAAGCGGATTGGTACAGAGCAAAGGATACCCACGGAGTGGGTTTGGAAAACAATTACATTTGCAGACAAGATTTCTGATATACGGTAGAGATACGTTAATGAAATGCTATTGATAAAAAGCGTATTTGGGGTAGTTAGTTAGTAACAGGCATAGAAAATATTTACTTACAGTGGCCCTTTAAAGAAAGTCATCCAAGATGGCATCCTTTGAATTAAAGGGAAAAACAAATCTATTGGCTGTTGCAATCAGCCAATAGGATTGAGCTTGCATTCTTTTGGCTGATTGGAATAGCCAATAGAATGCAAGCTCAATCCTATTGGCTGATTGGATCAGCCAATAGGATGAAAGCTCAATCCTATTGGCTGATTGCAACAGCCAATAGGATTTATTTCCCTTGAATTACGATTGGCTGATAGAATTCTATCAGCCAATCGGAATTCAAGGGACGCCATCTTGGATGACATAATTTAAAGGAAACTTCATTCTTCAAGAGACGTCGTAAGAAGAGGATGCTCCGCACCGGATGTCTTGAAGATGGAGCCGCTCCACGCCGGAAGAAGATAGAAGATGCCGTCTGGATGAAGACTTCTGCCCGCTTGGATGAAGACTTCTGCCTGCTTGGATGAAGACTTCTGCCGGCTTCAAAGAGGACTTCTGCTACTTGGATGAGGATGGATGTCCGGTCTTCCAGAACTGTAAGTGGATCGTCGGTGGTTAGTGTTAGGTTTTTTAAGGGTTTATTGGGTGGGTTTTAATTTTAGCTTAGGGACTTTGGGAAATAAAAGAACTAAATGCCCTTTTAAGGGCAATGCCCATACAAATGCCCTTTTCAGGGTAATGGGGAGCTTAGGATTTTTAGATAGGTTTTTATTTGGGGGATTGGTTGTGTGGGGAAGTCTTTTACCCTGATTGAGAGCGTAATTGGAGCTTTCTGCAGTATTTTGTTCATCTCGGTCTTCATAAAGAACAGACATTGAATCAAAGAAGTTATCAAGGGAGTTTAATATTGGGTCGTTGTTTTCATAGAAAGAGTTAGTCAATTGTCTGGGTTCTCCAGAGAGGTAGGATATGACAGTTAATACCTTGATTTTATCGTTAGGATAAGTTCTTGGTTTCAGAGAAAAAAATAAAGTGCAGGAGTTTTTAAACTCTGTAAATTGTGCTCTTATTCCTGTAAATTTCTCAGGTGGGCATATCTGTGGTTCCTATAGTTGCCACTCAGTCTCACACCTGACCACCAACTCTATGGATATAATTTAGTGTCTTGATATGCTCAGGGACTGAGGGATGGCGAAATAGTCATTTTACAGGACAAACAGCTTAAAAGTAAAACTTGAGATATATATATATATATATATATATGGTTTACTACAGTACTCAGTTAAGAATAAACTGTATAATACTGAGAGTCAAAGCAGAGTAAACAGAGGATATAATGAATCTCCAATTCGTTAACTGCAATGTATGTTATGGAATAGATAGCACAGGTTCAGATAATGAGGGATATTTATCAAGCCATCAACCGCAAATACGCTGGAATTTTGCAGCGTAATTGTGGTGAGCTTGATTCGACCCATTTATCAAAGCCTACAGACTGGCAAAAGTTGAAATTTGTGATGTAACATACGATCCACCGGTCTCAATCTGACACAGATTGATGCTTACGTCATTACAGATGTTCCGAATACACATTCGGCACTATCCGACAACTTTTGTAAGTTATCAAATTTCTAACAGGTACGCTCGCCACTATTCTGGCCCAGCGTACCTGGTTTTCAATCCACCACCCTGGAGGCCGCGGATGCCATAGGAATCAATGGGAGTCTGAAAGCACTGAAAGCTTATGTTCGATGCTGCCAGATATCCCATTGATTTCTATGGTAGAAAACAAATTACGTTTACACCTAACACCCTAAGATAAACCCTGAGTCTAAACACCCCTAATCTGCTGCCCCGACATCGCCGCCACCTACATAATATTATTAACCCCTATTCTGCTGCTCCCGTACCCCGTCGCAACTAAATAAATATATTAACCCCTATCCCGCTGCTCCCGGAGCCCACCGCAACTAACTAAAAGTATTAACCCCTTTCCCGCCTCTCCTGGACCCACCGCAACTAAATAAATGTATTATCCCCTATTCTGCTGCTCCCAGACCCCACCGCAACTGTAATAAAATGATTAACCCCTAAACCGCCAGCCCCCCACATCATCATAAACTAAATTAAGCTATTAACCCCTAAACCTAACAACCCTCTAACCTTACATTAAAATTACCTCATCCCTATCTTATAATAAATTTAAACTTACCTTTTACTAGTATTAATTAACCTACCCTAACTATTATCCTACAATTCCATTAAACTATATTAAACTATTAATTAACCTACCCTAACTATTATACTAAAATTACATTAAACTAAAAAATAAATTATCTATATTACATATTTAAAAATCTAACCCTACTCAAGTTATTTAAATCTACTATTAAAAATTACTAAGTTACACAAAATAAAAAAAGAAATTATCGAATATTTAAACTAATTACACCTAATCTAATAGCCCTATCAAAATAAAAAGCCCCCGCAAAATAATAAAAAAAAAACCTAGCCTACAATAAACTACCAATGGCCCTTAAAAGGGACTTTTGCTGGGCATTGCCCTAAATAAATCAGCTCTTTTACCTGTTAAAAAAACTACAAATACCCACCCAACAGTAAAACCCACCACCCACTCAACCAACCCCCAAAATAAAAACCTATCTAAAAAACCTAAGCTCCCCATTGCCCTGAAAAGGGCATTTATATGGGCATTGCCCTTAAAAGGGCCTTCAGCTCGTTTACTGCCAAAAGACCCTAAGCTAAAATTAAAACCCACCCAATAAAACCTTAAAAAAACCTAACACTAATCACCGACGATCCACTTACAGTTTTCGAAGACCAGACATCCATCCTCATCCAAGCGGCAGAACTCCTCATCGAAGCCGGCAGAAGTCTTTATCCAAGAGGGCAGAAGTCTTCTTCCAAACGGGCAGAAGTCTTCATCTAGACGGCATCTTCTATCTTCATCCATCCGGCATGGAGCAGCTCCATCTTCAAAACATCCGGCGCAGAGCATCCTCTTCTTACAACGTTTCTTGAAGAATGAAGCTTCCTTTAAATGACATCATCCAAGATGGCATCCCTTGAATTCTGATTGGCTGATAGATTCTATCAGCCAATCGGAATTAAAGGGGAAAAAATCCTATTGGCTGTTGCAATCAGCCAATAGGATTGAGCTTGAATTCTATTGGCTGATTGGAATAGCCAATAGAATGCAAGCTTAATCCTATTGGCTGATTGGATCAGCCAATATCATGAAAGCTCAATCCTATTGGCTGATTGCAACAGCCAATAGGATTTTTTTTAGTTGAATACCGATTGGCTGATAGAATTCAAGGGACGCCATCTTGGATGACGTCATTTAAAGGAAACTTCATTCTTCAAGAGACGTCGTAAGAAGAGGATGCTCCGCGCCGGATGTCTTGAAAATGGAGCCGCTCCGCGCAGGATGAAGATAGAAGATGCCGTCTGGATGAAGACTTCTGCCCGCTTGGATAAAGACTTCTGCCTGCTTGGATGAAGACTTCTGCCGGCTTCGATGAGGACTTCTGCCACTTGGATGAGGATGGATGTCCGGTCTTCCAAAACTTTAAGTGGATCGTCGGTGGTTAGTGTTAGGTTTTTTAAGGGTTTATTGGGTGGGTTTTATTTTAGCTTAGGGACTTTGGGCAATAAAAGAACTAAATGCCCTTTTAAGGGCAATGCCCATACAAATGCCCTTTTCAGGGTAATGGGGAGCTTAGGTTTTTTAGGGTGGTGGGTTGGTTGTGTGAGTGGTGGGTTTTACTGTTGGGGGGGTGTTTGTATTTTATTTTTACAGGTAAAAGAGCTGATTTCTTTGGGGCAATGCCTCAAAAAGGGCCATTGGTAGTTTATTGTAGGCTAGGGTTTTTTTTTATTTTGGGGGGGGCTTTTTTTGATAGGGCTATTAGTTTAGATGTAATTAGTTTAAATATTTGATAATTTCTTTTTTATTTTGTGTAATTTAGTGTTTTTTATTTTTTGCAACTTTGTGTTTTTTATTTTTTGTAACTTAGTTGTTATTTTTTTTGTAACTTAGTAATTTTTAATTGTAGATTTAAATAATTTGAGTAGGGTTAGGTTTTTAAATATGTAATATAGTTAATTTAAGTTTTAGTATAATTAAATTTTAGTATAATAGTTAAGGTAGGTTAATTAATAGTTTAATATAGTTTATTTAAATTCTACAGGTACGTTTAAATTTATTATAAGATAGGGATGAGGTAATTATAATGTAAAGTTAGCGGGTTGTTAGATTTAGGGGTTAATAGTTTCATTTAGTTTATGGCGATGTGGGGGGCTGGCGGTTTAGGGGTTATTAGGTTTAGTAAGTGGTAGTGATGTGGGAGGCCAGGGGATTAGGGGTTAATACATTTATTTAGGTTGCGACGGGGTCCAGGAGCGGCGGGATAGGGGTTAATAAATTTATTTTGTTGTGGTATTGTCCGGAGCATTGGGATAGGGGTTAAACATTTAATATAGTGGCCGCGTCTAGTGACAGGGTATAAATAAAGTTGGGAAAATGCCAAATAGCAGCAAGATTGATGACTCTTAGTTAACTAAAGTCCGCTGCTCATCTCCTCTTACTTGGTGCGCGGCTTTTTGACAGCTTTTTTTATAAATAAAGAGAGTGTATTCAGGTCCGCGGCCGCGATGTTAGGTGATGATAGATGAGAGTATTGGTGCCGGCGAATGCAGCATCGTTGACGGCTTGATAATTCGGCCTCAAGATGTAAAGATGAATACTTAGAATCACAGGTAAGCAAGGTTGTTAAAACACACACAACGTCTGGGAACGTATAGTTAGGTACACAGCATGTTAGTTTACACGCAGCGTGTGGCAACACGAAATAATTTGCAGCACAGTTCCAGAGCATACGATGTAAAAGCTCACAAGGAGAATAGGCAGTCTTAAGTATAATAGTATTGATAAGTGTAATCTTGGTATACAAACAAGGAGAAGCAATTAAACTGTACCATACTTCAGATGCAGGAAAAGGGAGAACAGATTGTCTGGACTGAGGTGTGCAGGCTCAACTGAATGACGTCATGGGCACTGCTAGAAAGCAGCGTGGAGGTGAGGTCGGATGGATCCTGAAGCGGCAGGAAATGTAAGTCTCTTGTTACTTGCTGAAAATACAAAGCAGTTACGAAGTGTGGCAAACTGGAAACTGTAGAGGTAATGATGAGAACTTAACAGAGAGTTGCAATCGGCTGGGAGAACCAGATACTCAGAGGCTAGTAGCAGATGTATAGACAAAAGACTTTAGTCCACAACAGCAAATTACCTAGCAAAGAGGTAGAGGAGGAGGGGCCTTAAATGGGGATTTGTGATAGATTTAAAGGCATACACACAAATATGCGTTTCTGATTCAAGTGTGAACCCAAGGCAGCAGACCTGGGGTGAGATGTTAAGAATAGAGTCTCCAACCATCAGAGAAATGTCAGGTGTTAGATGTCTTGAAGAGGGGGAAATAAGAAGCAGCTCAGTTTTGGACAGATTGAGCTGGAGGTAGTGCGAAGACATCCAAGAGGAAATAACAGAGAGGCAGTTGGAAATCTGGTTGAGTAAAGAGGGAGAGATATCAGGAGAGGAAAGATAGATGTGAGTATCATCAGCATATAAGTGGTACTGGAATCCAAAGGAGGCTATAAGTTTTCCAAGGGAGGATGTATAGAGAGAGAAAAGAAAGGAACCCAAGACAGAGGCTTGTTGTAATTTAACTAAGAGAGGTGTAGGATCACAAGATATGTTGCTAAAGGAAAACGAGCAGTTTGAAAGATATGAGGCAAACCTGGAGATGTCTCGAATGCCAAGTGAATGTAGTATTTTTAGGAGGAGAGGATGGTCAACTGTGTCAAAGGCAGCAGACAGGTCAAGAAGAATCAGGAAGGAGTAGTGGCCTTTTGATTTAGATGATAACAGGTCATTTGATATTTTAGTAAGAGCGGTTTCTGTTGAGTGTTTAGGGTGGAAACCAGATTGTAGGGGATCAAGTAAGGAGTTAGTTGAGAGAAATTGAGTCAGCAGATTATAGACCAGACGTTCCAATAATTTTGAAGCAAAGGGAAGTAAGGAGTACCGGTCGATAGTTAGAAGGGGTGGAGGAGTCAAGCGAGGGCTTTTTTAGTATTGGTATGATTAACACATGCTTGAATGTATCAGGAAATGTGCCAGTGGTGAGAGATTGGTTAAACAGATGGGTTAGGGTAGGGGTTAGTGAAGCAGAGAGAGAGAGGGAAGACATTGTGAAGGAATAGGGGTACAGAGACTTCTTCCTCTGTTACAGGAGGGAAGTAGCATAGAGTTTTGTTAATAGAAGGGGTGGGTAGGATTGCTGGGTTTGAGGGGTGTGAGGTGCAGATATCTTTTCTAATGGTGTCAATTTTATTTTTGAAGTGATCAGCAATAATCTGAGCAGTGAGGTTGGTAGTGGGTGGGGTGCATGCCTATGTAGAAGGTAGTTAAAGTTTGAGAACAGCTTTCTGCGGTTGGATGCGTGAGATGACACCAGGGAGGAGAAATAGACTTGTTTGGCCAGGCTGAGCACAGAGTTGTAGGACTTAAGGATGAATTTATAATGCCGGAAATCAGCACAGGTGCGTGATTTCCTCCACTGCCGTTCAGCAGCCCCTGAACATCGCTGAAGATATCTGGTCTGTTTGGTGTGCCACGGTTGCCATTGAGTAATTGATGTATGGCGAGCAGTGGAGGGTGCATCTTTGTCAAGTGTGGATTTTAGTGCAGAATTATACTGTAAAGCCACAAGGTTTGGGCAAGAGAGGGATGATATGTTGGAGAGCAGAGGATTCAGTTGAGTGTAAAAGTCTGTGAGATCCAAGTAATTTTAATTCCTGCAAGGTAACAGTTTTTGGGGGCTTGCAAAGATGTAGTAGGTAGAATAAGAGAGAAAGTTATTAGATGGTGGTGAGAGAGAGGAAAGGGGAAGTTAAGGAAGTTGGAAACGGCACAGATATTAGTGAATACTAGGTCTATGGAGTTGCCTTCACAGTGGGTTGGAGAAACTCCACTCATCACTGGCTTCATTTGGAGGAGCTAATCAAGGTTTAAGGCAACAGACAACAAGGCTAACCACAGTCATAATGTTAGTATAAAATCCATGATTTGCAGTTATTATTAGTTAAAGCCAATTAGTGAAAGCCATGTAGCAGGGTTTGCCTTGAGAACTCTACAGTGTGCATTTCCAGATCTGAATATTAGAAAATCCACAATTTGCAAAGCTAAATTAAATGAAAAGGGGCATACTAACTAATGAAAATGTATCTCAAAGTTGTTTTACTACGTAGAACTAAATGTTTGATATAAAAATCAAGGGTGTTTACTGTCCCTTTAAACTTTCATGATTCAGATAGAGCATGGAATATTAAGATACTTCTCAATTTGGTTCGCTTACAAAATTGATTTCCTTCTCTTTATTGAAAAGCATACAAAGGTATGTCTTGCCTTGCCTTGACCTTCTACTGCATATTGAACACTGAGGGGCCTATTTAACAAAGGTCTGTCAGACCTGATCTGACAGACAGACCCGACAGTGCGGATCAGGACCCTGTCAGACCCGACAGTGCGGATCAGGTCCGACAGACCTTGCTGAATGAGGAGAGCGATACTCTCTCCATATTCACCATTGCACCTGCAGCTCTTGTGAGCTGCTGGTGCAACGCCGTCTCCTGCAGATTCACAGACAATCGGCCACCAGCAGGGGGTGTCTATCAACCCGATTGTACTCCATCGGGTTGAATTGCGGCAATGTCTGTCTGCCTGCTCAGAGCAGGTGGACAGGTTATGGAGCAGCTGTCTTTCTGAATTTCAGTAGCTCTCATCCTATTGGCTGATTTGAACAGCCAATAGGATTTCAGTAACTCTCATCCTATTGGCTGATTTGAATTTAAAAAATCAAATCAGCCAATAGGAATGCAAGGGACACCATTTTAAAAAGGCTCCCTTGCATTGAAGATTCAGTATACGGCGGCGACCATATGAAGAGGATGCTTTGCACCGGATGTCTTCAGGATGGATCCACTCAGCTCCACCAGGATGAAGATAGAAGACACCGCCGGAATGAAGATAGAAGGTGCTGCCTGGATGAAGATAGAAGACGCCGCCTGGATGGATGAAGACCTCACTGCCTGGATGAAGACTTTGCCATCTGGATGTCCGGACTTAAGAAACTGTAAGTGGATTTTCGGGGGTTAGTGTTAGTTGTTTTTTGTGGGTGTTTGTTTTTTTTAGATTAGGGTTAGATTAAGGGCAAGAAAAAGAGCTGAATTCCCTTTTAAGGGCAATGCCCATACAAATGCCCTTTTCAGGGCAATGGGTAGCTTAGGTTTTTGTTAGAGTTAGTTTTTTATTTTGGTGTTTGTTTGGGTTGTGGGTTTTACTGTTGGGGGGGTCGAATCCAGTTAAGACCGCTGCTTCTTAGCTCCTATTTCCGGCGAGCCTGAAGGCTCGCGCAGAAATAGGGTGAGTTGGCCCCATTCGGGGCATAGTAAATCGACCCCAATATATTTATATATACATCTAAAATGGTGTATCTGACCATTTCAGAGTGAATTATTCACAACATAATATAATTATTTAAAATGTTTTGGAATATTGTCAAACATGTAAAAGGGTCAGTTTTGCACTTTATTAACACCGTTTATATGCTGAATTTGATGTGTCATTTTGTTGTCGAAATAAAGTACAAAACCTATGGTAGGAAGGATTGTAATCATCAAAGCCATTGCTTTCCATGCATCATATAGAAACATGCAAGGGGCGCAAATTGAAAACATAGAGAGCTGAAAAAATGGCCTATAAATGGCATCAGAAAGAGCGGAATGAAGCACTGTTGATGAACTTTTTGCCTGTGTAACTATTAAGCTTTCTTATCCCTATGTACATTGGCTAATGACACTTTTTGATGAATTTCTTGCTCATATCATGAGACAAATCATTTGTTGCTATATTATAGCCCCCATTTATGAAATGCCTGATGGAGAAGGTTTGCCTCCCCCCCTCAAACCATGTCTGGCCTGGTATTGCACCGACTTCTCTCCCACAACCAATCATATCGACCAATGCTTTAAACGGGGTCCTATGCCTCTTGTGCTCCTAAGTCCTAACTAGAACTTTGTCCTTAACATCTTTATCTGTGCGGTTAAGGTTCACTTACTTCTTTTTATAAAAGATGGATAGAAGAATTGTATAGGCAAATTCTTGGCTTGAGAAAAAAACTTCAAACTAAATTATAATCCATTCATCAGATTGTAATGCAAAAAAGTAAGAATTGGGCAAAAGAGCTTAGTCTTGTTCGAGTGGACCCAAACCCTTATGCTTATCAGATGAACCAGAAGGAGATCTTTGTCTCAACTCTTGATCAAACATTTCCTATGAGAGCTAACTAGGAAAATCACAATCTAGAAAAATATTACAAAGTAACATTGTAACATGGTAGATGAAGTTGAAAGAAGACAGAAGTCCATTGTGTTCTGCCTACACAGATCCTTCCTGATTTAGAATAAAGAAGCTGTCTGTATTCATAAGGTTATGTAAATCTTTCTTCTGCAACAAAACTATCAGAGGAACTAATCACTATAGAAATCTCTCTAGGCGACCTGGTAAGCAGAGAATCCCTGAATTATCTCAACCTCCTGAACCACATAAAAAATCTCCAAATGGTTTGATTCCTCTAAAACAAAAAAAAAACAAAAAACAGCTCAAGTTCACAAATGGGCATAGACAAGACGGCAAGAATGAACTGGATGTTTTAAACATTAACTAGACTTATTAAGCAATGCTCACAGAAATGAAAAAGCTGAGGGCATAGTTTCCATACTATATTTCCAGTTTCAACCTTGCCATCTGCAATACCATCAAAATTTGGAATGAAAATAAAACACAAAGATGTCACCTGAGTCAAATTATGTTGTGAGAGTAAAATGTGTATCACAATGTAGAAAAAAATAACACATGCATCATAATTTAGCATGAGAATGAAATGTGCATCGTGATGCAGACAAAAATAACACATGCATCATAATTTAGCATTACATTTTGTAAAAATAATGCAAAAATGTCACAGTAAGGTAGAGCAGGTAAATCATATAGGGTCCGATGATCTAAAGGTCTCTGGGCTGGCAAGATTATTAAAGAATGCTTGCCAGTACTATTTCCCTGGTGGAATGATATAAAGTAAATATACTGCATTTTTGTATGGGGGGAGATGCGGACATTACAAAAATACACAATAAAATTGGTATTTTAAAAATTTTACAAAATCAATAATTGAACCATTCACACACAAATATGCAGAATCTTTTTGTGTTTGTTAAGGTGCATCAAAATAAATACAAACTTACCTCATCCAGCCGGGAGAAGTCTTCATCCAAATGGCAAGAAGTCCTCAATGGAGCCCGGAGAAGTCTTCATCCAAGCAGCAAGAAGTCGTCCTCAAGGCAGGCAGAAGTCTTAATCCAGACAGCATCTTCTATCTTCATCCTTCCGACGTGAAGCGGCTCCATCTTCAAGACATCTGGCGCGGAGCATCCTCTTCTTTCGATAGCTATTGAAGAATGAAGTTTCCCTTTAAATTACATTATCCAAGATGGCGTCTCTTGAATTCCGATTGGCTGATAGAATTCTATCAGCCAATCGGAATTAAAGGGTAAAAAATCCTATTGGCTGATTCAATCAGCCAATAGGATTGAGCTCTCATTCTATTGGCTGTTCCAATCAGCCAATAGAATGCAAGCTAAATCCTATTGGCTGATTGGATCAGCCAGTAGGATTAAAGCTCAATCCTATTGGCTGATTGCATCAGTCAATAGGATTTTTACCCTTTAATTCCGATTGGCTGATAGAATTCTCCACGTCAGATGTCTTGAAGATGGAGCCGCTCCATGTCAGAAGGATAAAGATAGAAGATGCCGTCTGGATGAAGACTTCTGCCCGTCTGGAGGACAACTTCTTGCCGCTTGGATGAAGACTTCTCCTGGCTTCGTTGAGGACTTCTTGCCGCTTGGATGAGGACTTCTCCTGGCTTCATTGAGAAATTCTTGCTGCTTGGATGAAGACTTCTCCCGGCTGGATGAGGATGGATGTCCGGTCTTCAAAAACTGTAAGTGGATCTTCGGGGGTTAGAGTTAGGTTTTTTTAAGGGTTTATTGGGTGGGTTTTATTTTTAGATTAGGGACTTTGGGCACCGTAAAAGAGCTAAATGCCCTTTTAAGGGCAATGCCCATCCAAATGCCCTTTAAAGGGCAATGGGGAGCTTAGTTTTTTTAGGTAGGTTTTTATTTGGGGGGTTGGTTGTGTGGGTGTTTGGTTTTACTGTTGGGGGGTTGTTCGTATTTTTTTTTACAGGTAAAAGAGCTGATTTCTTTGGGGCAATGCCCCACAAAAGGCCCTTTTAAGGGCCATTGGCAGTTTATTGTAGGCTAGGGTTTTTTTTATTTTGGGGGGCTTTTTTATTTTGATAGGGTTATTAGATTAGGTGTAATTAGTTTAAATATTTGATAATTTCTTTTTTATTTTGTGTAATTTAGTGTTTATTATTTTTTGTAATTTAGATAAATGTTTTTTTTAATTTAATTTATTTAATTTTAATGTAATGTTAGGTTTTAGTGTAAGACAGGTTAGGTTTTATTTTACCGTTAACGTTGTATTTATTTTAACTAGGTAGCTAGTAAATAGTTAATAACTATTTACTTACTAGTCTACCTAGTTAAAATAAATACAAACTTACCTGTAAAATAAAAATAAAACATAAGATAGCTAAATGTTACTGTTAGTTATATTGTAGCTAGCTTAGGGTTTATTTTACTGGTAAGTATTTAGTCTTAAATAGGTATTATTTAGGTAATAATAGTAATTTTTATTTAGATTTATTTTAATTATATTAAAGTTAGAGGTGTTAGGGTTAGGGTTAGACTTAGGGTTAGGTTTAGGGGTTAATATATTTATTTAGTGTTAGTGATGTGGGAGACCAGAGGTAAACATTAGTATAGTGGCAGAATAGGGGTTAATAAGTGTAGGTGGGTTGCAGCGACATTGGGGGCGGCAGATTAGGGGTTAATTAGTGTAGGTAGGTGTCGGCAATGTCGGGGGCAGCAGATTAGGGGTTAATAAGTTTAATGTAGGTGTCGGCGATGTTGGGGGTGGCAGATTAGGGGCGTTTAGACTCGGGGTTTATGTTAGGTTGTTGGGTTTAAAAATAAATTTTCTTTCCCCATAGGAATCATTGGGGCTGCGTTATGGAGCTTTATGCTCTGTCATTGTAGGTGTTAGGCTTTTTTTCTAGCTAGCTCTCCCCATTGATGTCTATGGGGAAATCATCCACGAGCATGTAACAGCAGCTCAAAGCAGCGCTGGAATTTGTGTGCGGTATGGAGCTCAACGCTGCCATATTGCCCACAAATGCTGTTTTTTGGAAAGCCTGTAATAGCAGCGCTCTTAAAGGTGAGCGGTGGAAATAACTTGCAAGTTATTAGCGAGCCACTTATAACACAAAACCCGTAATCTAGCCGACAGTTTTTTCTCACCAACTAAAAGGTGGCAGGATTTTCTCAAAGCACTCAAAATATTTATAACCCTAATAGACAAACACATGCTTATGAAAATATTGGCAATTGTAATATGCTATACACAGAGAGCAGCGTAATGCGATTTATATTGGCTGCTGGATTTAATTTTTAAGATGCAGCCCCTGCTCACTGCTAACTTCACACTATGGAGCAGAGTGTCCCTTTACAGAGAGCTTCATTAATTTATAGAGGAGCCATTTTGCCACTTGCAGGGACTGCCCCTTTTTTACAATAATTCCACAGAGCGGCCACTGCAAGGGACATCGTGAAAAACCACATCTGAAATTGCGAGGGTTAGGTCATCGTGCCCTAGACAGAATTCAAGACTGCAATAATTAGCAACGCGTGACTGCACTACATCAAAGCTATTGCTTTTATGCAGCATTTTATAACGTGATTTTATGCCAAGAAGCTTGTTAATGATTCAGCAAGATTCACAAAGACACAAGCAATTTACCTTATTCTTTGGTCTATATTATACCTAAAAATTCAAAGTGACATTTGAAATAAATGTTAGAACGAAGCAAAGCGGAGCAGGCAATAAGTCAAGCATGTTTATTATCAACCTCACCAAATGTGGTAATGTCTATGCAAAATGTTTCAAAAAGGTCATGAGTGTTTAAATCATTTAAATTTGCTGTGTGACAGCAAAGCAACATAAACATGCAGACCACATTGGTCCCTTTTTTACGGCTTGCACTCCATAAATAAACACCATTTTTTTACATTTTCTGACTCATCTATTCATGGCTGCTTTGTATGATTAGTATCCCCTCGCTTGCCTTTACACTGAGTCAAACTGGCAGACAGCCTGTGCTGCTTCCTTGTTGAAATGCTGCATGCCCCTTGTCTTTCCATCTGCTATGCCAAGAAACAGTCTCAGATAATCTGTCTTTAGCCTCACTGAGCAGGCTTCAAACACGGAGACATCACATGTGCCTCAATACCGTCTTTAACCTTAAACAGTTTTTACCATAATTACCCTGCAATACAGATTCAGATTATTGTTCTATTTGTATAACTCTATATATTTTGTATATCTCTATATATTTTGTATATATCTTATTGTATAGTTCTATATTTGGAAAAGAGTTGCATAGCTGTTTTGCTGTGCCTGGGGTACCGATGATCTAAACTTCCTTTTTTCCGACAGGTTTTTTCTCACTGACCCTTGAAGGGGCTGACTTGGGGGAATTATTATAAAAAAGGGGCAATCCCTGCGAGTGGCAAGATTTCTCCTATTGAAAGTAATGGTGCTTCCTGGAAAGGGACACTTCGCACAGAGTGAGCAGGGGGCGTACATTAAAAATTAAATCTTGCAGCTAATATAATTCACATTATACGTTTTGCATCTTACAATCACCTATACTTTCATATGTATGTGTTTTTCTATTAGGGTATTAAGTATTTTGAGTCCTTTGATAAAAGCTCACCATCTTTTAGTTGACAAGTAAAAACAGTGAGATCTGCAGTGTAAAAATCTTTAAAGAATTATGCTGGGCTTAGAGAGGCAATTTCATATAGGCCCATGGAATGCCCATGTTCAGTCCATTTTACAAATAAACAGCAATTACGTTTTGTAGTTTATACTTTTAAGTACGAATTTCTTGCTTTTTTTTGCACATTCAGTGTACTTAAATTACGATTTATGCTGTTCATAGTTAACATAATTTATTCATGTTTAATAGACATACAAAATTAAATTTTTGATAAAATAGGATTTTTGGTGAACAATTTCGTTATGATTTTTGATGCACTTAACAATACAATTTTTCCCTACTTATCTTTGTGTGAATGGTTCAATTATTCATTTTGTATGACGTTTAAAATATGATATATAAATATCATTGCACCAGGGAAATAGAAGTACTGGTGAGCATTCTTTAATATTCTCGCCACCCCAGAGAGATTTAGATTATCGGGACTTAATTTATCTCACTTTGTATCAATCAACCACCATCCAAAACATTTGCTGTTCAGATACAAGTGTTGCAATAAAAATTAACACTGTTCAACAAGTTATTACCTATGTATCAAGGGCAATGCACAAAAAATGTAATATAAAAAACCAGTTGAATAAATATAAAATGTTTCTAGAAAAACTCCAAAAGAATATTGTGTATGAATTTCAAATTTTAAAATTGCAATGTAAAAATTCTCCAGATGATCCAATTTCTTAACAAATTGTATAAAATCACATTATGGGGCCGATTTAACAAATGTCAGACAGACATGATTCGCTGTAGCGGATCATGTCTGCCCGACATCACTAAATGCTGACAAACGCTGCACATTCGCTAGCAGGGGTGTCAATCATCCCGATCGTATCTGATCGGGATGATTGCTGTCCGCCGCCTCAGAGGTGGCGGACGAGATAAGGAGCTGCTTCTTATCTTTGTTTCCGGCAAGCCTGAAGGCTCGTACGGAAACAGCGGCATTCGCAGCATGTTAAATCGGCCCCTTTGTCTAATAATAAAGGTTTCCTATGCAGCCCAATAAAAAATCAATCAGGCTAAATCACAAAATTATCAGCCAAAAGTCAAAATTAAATGGTTATGATTCCAATAGAACATACAAATTTAAACCACTTTCCAATTTACTTCTATTATCAAATTTGCTTTGTTCGTTTGGTATCCTTTGTTGAAGAGTAAATCTAGGTAGGCACTGATAAGGGCTTTGGAGCATGCAAATATCTTAAGCAGTCTAAGACATTGATGGAAACACTGTTACCAGATCACTAATGACAAGTGCACATTTACAAGTTTATATAGGATTACTCTTTAACAAAGAATCACATCAATATGAAGGACTACTGACAATCACATCAATATGAAGGACTAATTACAATCACATCCATATGGACTACTGACAATCACATCAATATGAATGACTAATGACAATCACATCAATATGAAGGACTAATGACAATAACATCAATATGAAGGACTACTGACAATCACATCTATATGAAGGACTACTGACAATCACATCAATATGAAGGACTACTGACAATCACATCTATATGAAGGACTACTGACAATCACATGAATATGAAGGACTACTGACAATCACATGAATATGAAGGACTACTGACATTCACATCTATATGAAGGATTAATAACAATCACATCTATATGAAGGACTACTGACAATCACATCAATAGGAAGGACTAATGACAATCACATCAATATGAAGGACTACTGACAAACACATCAATATGAAGGACTACTGACAATCACTTCAATATGAAGGACTACTGACAATCACATCTATAGGAAGGACTAATGACAATCACATCAATATGAAGGACTACTGACAATCACATCTATATGAAGGACTAATGACAACCACATCTATATGAAGGACTAATGACAATCGCTTTAAATAAGATTAGAGAGGAGTCAAGGTACATTACTACTACCAGAGAATCTCAGGATCTCAAACTTATTGTACTATGCAAGGACCAACCTTATTATCAGACGCCGCATTTATCTCTAGCAGGTTTCAGAGCACTTTGTTGTCAGCATGGATGCCTGTAATACAGATGAGTTGTCATCTGCTGCCTGCTAACGTTAATACTGCAAGCTCTCACAGCGGCCACTTTTGAAAACCCTTAGCAGGGCGAACAGACATTCCCGCTCCTGGGTCTACTTACAAGGTGGTGCGGCCGGCCGGCCACCCAGAGCAAGACCTAGGTTTCATGAAGTCTAAGGGTGATGTTTGCCCTGGTTTTGAGTGGCAAGGGCAAGAACACATGTCTTATAGTTTGGGCAGGAACATTGTTTGTTGTAAACCCATGGTTGGAGAGATCTCTGATTTAGAGCAGCCTGCAGGTACCAATACTAGATGGAAGTCCAGAACCGGTTACACCCCGGGACTATACAAAAGGAACCTCAAGAGTCTGTCAATTACTCGTAAATCTAGAGTGTGGTAAATATTTTCTACAGAAAGTGACTGAGGCAAATTAATATAGGTGTAAGACTTTATTTGCTACTACACCCTTTTGTCATCATTTGCCCTGTTTTTGTTTTAACATGTTTAAAACTTATACTTGAATGATTTTTTTTTTCTCATTATAATGACTAATGTCCAGAGATCTGAGGACTTAAGGCAATGCACTAATTGCTTTGCTCAATCTGTAATGCATCCTGTTGTGAATATATTTGATGCAAGGTAAATTTATTAAACTGTTTTTTTTTTTTTTTTTTATTTGCTATATACTTTTATTCCTATATTTAGCAGTTACCTGTTTGAATAGAGTCAGAGTACTTACTGTTCTCTAAAATTATGACAGAAGGCTGAGGTTACTGCAACTTTACACTCACTCAAGAATATTTGGGGAAGTATAAAGCAGCCATTTATATTGTTAGTTTATGTAAGGCTTTCTTCTCCCTCATTATAATGAGACAACTGTCATATTATTTGCAGGCGAGATATCCACTTGCTACATGGACGTTTTATTCTTTAAATACAAGTGTCTGAGCTGTAAGATAACCAACGCAGTTGTACAAAATCATGCACTTCCTGTTAGCTTCACATGAAATTGAAACAACTTTTACTTAAAGGGACAGTCTACTTGAAAATGTTTATTGTTTAAGAAGATAGATAATCCCTTTATTACTATTCCCCAGTTTTGCATAACCAACACAATTATATTAATATACTTTAGCCCTCTGTGATTACTTTGTATCGAAGCCTCTGCAGACTGACCCCATATCTCAGTTATTTTGACAGACTTGCATTTATTGGAGTGAGCATAATGGTATCTATATGGCACACACGAACTTGTGCTGTTTAGTTGTGAAAAACTGTCAAAATGCATTGAGAAAAGAAAAGAGGTGGCCTTCAAGGGCTTAGAAACGAGCCTACCTAGGTTTATTTTTTAACAACAAATAGCTCGAGAACAAAGCAAATTTGATGGTAAAAGTAAATTGGAAAGTTGTTTAAAATGGCATGCCCTATTTGAATAATGAAAGTTTAATTTTGACTAGACTGTCCCTTTAAATGCAAACACAATCACCTAGATTACGAGTTTTGCATTAACAGGGGTGCAGTACTAACAAACAGTTTTCCCTCACTGCTCACCTACAGACAATGCTGGTATTACGGGTTTTTAGAAACCCAGCGTTAGCCGCAGAAAAGCTATCGGAGAGCAAAATTTTGCTCCACATCTAACCTCAATACCAGCGTTGCCTACGGTAGTGGTGAGCTGACTAAATGTGCTTGTGCATGATTTCCCCATAGACATCAATGGGGTAGAGCCGGCTGAAAAAAATATAACACCGGCAAAAAAGCAGAGTTCAGCTCTTAACGCAGCCCCATTGATTCCTATGGGGAAATACTTTTAATGTCTACACCTAACACCTTAACATGAACCCCGAGTCTAAACACCCTTAATCTTACACTTATTAACCCCTAATCTGCCGCCCCCGACATCACCGACACCTGCATTTTATTATTAACCCCTAATCTGCCGCTCCGGACACCGTCGCCACTTACATTATAGCTATTAATCCCTAATCTGATGCCCCCAACATCACCGACACCTACATTATATTTATTAACCCCTAATCTGCCACCCCCAATGTCGCCGCCACCTATCTACACTTATTAACCCCTAATCTGCCGCCCCAAACGTCGTCACCACTATAATAAATTTATTAACCCCTAAACCTAAGTCTAACCCTAACCCTAAGACCTCCTAACTTAAATATAATTTAAATAAATCTAAAAAAAATAACTACAATTAACTAAATTAATCCTATTTAAAACTAAATACTTACCGATAAAATAAACCCTAAGCTAGCTACAATATAACTAATAGTTACATTGTAGCTAGCTTAGGGTTTATTTTTATTTTACAGGCAACTTTGTATTTATATTAACTACGTGCAATAGCTATTAAATAGTTATTAACTATTTAATAGCTACCTAGTTAAAGTAAATTCAAATTTACCTGTAAAATAAATCCTAACCTGAGTTACAATTACACCTAACACTACACTATAATTAAATTAATTACCTTAACTAAATACAATTAAATATAATTTAATTTTTTTTCTAAAGTACGAAAAAAACCAAACACTAAATTCTGGAAAATATTAAAATAATTACAAGTTTTTTAAACTAATTACACCTAATCTAATCCCCCTAATAAAATAAAAAAGCCCCCCAAAATAATAAAAAGCCCTACCCTATACTAAATTACAAATAGCCCTTAAAAGGGCCTTTTGCGGGGCATTGCCCCAAAGTAATCAGCTCTTTTACCTGTAAAAAAAAGTACAATACCCCCCAACATTAAAACCCACTACCCACACACCCAATCCTACTCTAAAACCCACCCAATACCCCCTTAATAAAACCTAACACTAACCCCTTGAAGATCACCCTACCTTGAGAAGTCTTCACCCAGCCGGGCTGAAGTCCTCAACGAAGCCGGGCGAAGTAGTCCTCCAGATGGGCAGAAGTCTTCATCCAAGCCGGCCAGAAAAGGTCCTCCAGATGGGCAGAAGTCTTCATTCAGGTGGCATCTTCTATCTTCATCCATCCGGCGCGGAGCGACTCCATCTTCAAGACATCCGAAGCGGAGCATCCTCTTCAAACAAAGTCCAACTGAAGAATGAAGGTTCCTTTAAATGACGTCATCCAAGATGGTGTCCCTTGAATTCTGATTGGCTGATAGAATTCTATCAGTCAATCGGAATTAAGGTAGATAAAATCCTATTGGCTGATGCAATCAGCCAGTAGGATTGAGCTCACATTCTATTGGCTGATCCAATCAGCCAATAGATTACCAGCTCAATCATATTGGCTGATTGGATCAGCCAATATGATTGAACTTCAATCCTATTGGCTGATTGCATCAGGTAATAGGATTTTTTCTACCTTAATTCCGATTGCCTGATAGAATTCTATCAGTCAATCGGAATACAAGGGACGCTATCTTGGATGACGTCATTTAAAATAAATACAAAGTTGCCTGTAAAATAAATATAAATCCTAAAATAGCTACAATATAATTATTTGTTATATTGTAGCTATATTAGTGTTTATTTTACAGGTAAGTATTTAGTTTTAAATAGGAAGACTTTAGTTAATAAGATTTAATTTATTTCATTAGATTAAAATTATATTTAATTTAGGGGGGTGTTAGGGTTAGGGTTAGACTTAGCTTTAGGGGTTAATACTTTTATTATAGTAGCGGCGAGGTCCGGTCGGCATATTAGGGGTTAATACTTGAAGTTAGGTGGCGGCGATGTTAGGGAGGGCAGATTAGGGGTTAATAATATTTATTATAGTGTTTATGAGGCGGGAGTGCGGTGGTTTAGGGGTTAATACATTTATTAGAGTAGCGGCGAGGTCCGGTCGGCAGATTAGGGGTTAATAAGTGTAGGTAAGGTAGCGGCGATGTTGGGGGGGCAGATTAGGGGTTAATAAATATTATGTAGGTGTCGGCGATGTTAGGGACAGCAGATTAGGGGTACATAGGGATAATGTAGGTTGCGGCGGTGTACGGAGTGGCAGATTAGGGGTTAATTGTGTAATGCAGGTGTCAGCAATAGCGGGGGCAACAGTTTAGGGGTTAATAAATGTAAGGTTAGGGGTGTTTAGACTCTGGGTTCATGTTAGGGTGTTAGGTGCAGACTTAGAAACTGTTTCCTCATAGGAAACAATGGGGCTGCGTTAGGAGCTGAACGCTGCTTTTTTGCAGGTGTTAGGTTTTTTTTCAGCCCAAACTGCCCCATTGTTTCCTATGGGGGAATCGTGCACTAGCACGTTTTTCCAGCTAGCCGGTACCGTAAGCAACGCTGGTATTGAGGGTTGAAGTGGCGGTAAATTCGGCTCAACGCTCCCTTTTTGGAGCCTAACGCAGCCTTTCAGAGAACTTTCAATACCAGCGTTGTTTAGAAGCAGCACTACAAAAAAAAACACGCGTAGCTAACACACCCCTTTGGCCGCAAAACTCTAAATCTAGGTGATTATTTACTATTCAATGGCAAACAAAGAAAAAAATAGATATGGGGGGGGAGACATTAATTTAATTGTGTGTTGCTATTTTACGTTTATTATTTTTAGAAGCAATGCAATTAGTTTATTAGCAGTAAATCACTGGCTGAAACATGAAATGTTTATCAGAAAGGCACAAAGATTAACATAATAAATGGCATTAGAATTAGTGTCATGTAAGAGTTCTAAAACATTTTCTATATTTCAGTAGTTGGCTACTATTGCTTAAAAGCCTTTTAATAGGATTAGAAATTCAAAGCAACTCATATGTGATACAGACATTTTTTCAGAAAGAATTTCATGGTTCAGATCTTTGGTTGAAAGGCATGCGGATAGAGAGTTATTGGGTTTGGTAGTTACTTGCTGTAATATAAATAATGGCTATCAAGCAGATCTAGAATCAGCTACAAAACTTTGAAAACATCCAAATGTTTTCTTATTCATGTTTTAAGAGAGTGTGGCACACAATTATAGCTATCATAGGGGTCAATCCCAATTCCGTAGCAAAACCTATCTACTGATTTTCTACAGAGAAGCACTATTTACGTCTATGGTATCTTTGTAGATATATACTTTGATAAGTTTGTATGAAGAATTGTGACCGAGACCATAGTTAATGAAACAAGGACCTAACACAGAAATGTTGCTACTTTTATGGTGTTAGAGATATGGGGGCAAATTTATTAAAGTGCGGACGGACATGATACGATGTAGCGTATAACGTCCGCCGCACATTGATAAATGCTTACATGTGAATTGCATGTGCAATGCCGCCCCCTACAGATTTGCGGCCAATCGTCCGCTAGCAAGGAGTGTCAATCAGCCTGATCGTATAGGATAGGGCGGATTAATGTCTGCAGCCTCATTAACCCCTTAACGACCAACGACGTATGGGGTAGTCCTCTAAAAAAATACCCCGTACGTCGTCGTCCTTGGAAAGCGGTGGAAGCGATCCTGCTTTCCGGTTATTGCAGTGATGCCTCGATATTGAGGCATCCTGCAATAACTCTTCTTAGCCATCCGATGCAGAGAGAGCCACTCTGTGGCCCTCTCTGCACCGGACATCAATGGCCGCAATCGTTGGTGGGTGAGAGCCGATGTGGGATGCGGGTGGGAGGCCATTGATGGGTGCCTGCAGTAAGAGGGGGGCGGGATCGTGAGTGGGATTGCCGGGTGCAAGCACAGATGTGCATGGGGGGCGGCGGGCGGGCGCGTGCATGGGGCGGGAGCGAGTGGGAACCGCTACACTACAGAAAAATGTAATTGTAATAAGTGGGAGAAAGGGGGGAGGGAATGGGTAAATAAAAGATCTAAGGGATCTGGGAAGGGGTGGGGGGTTGGTCTTTGGGGGGAAGCTACACTACATAAATAAAAAAAAAAAAAAAATCTATTTTTGTAAACTGGGTACTGCTAGACAGCTGCCAGTACCCAAGATGGCTCCCAATAAGGTAGAGTGGGAGGGTTAGAGAGCTGTTTGGGGGGGATCAGGGAGGTTGGGGGCTAAGGGGAGATCCTACACTGCAGCATAGGTAAATATGCTAAAAAAATACCTTTCTGCCAGTACTAAGATGGCGGGGACAATTGTGGGCTGGAGGAGGGAAGAGAGCTGTTTGGGAGGGATCAGGGGGTGTGATGTGTCAGGTGGGATGCTGATCTCTACACTAAAGCTAAAATTAACCCTGCAAGCTCCTTACAAGCTCCCTAATTAACCCCTTCACTGCTAGACATAATACACGTGTGATGCACAGCGGCATTTAGCGGCCTTCTAATTACCAAAAAGCTATGCCAAAGCCATATATGTCTGCTATTTCTGAACAAAGGGGATCCCAGAGAAGCATTTACAACCATTTGTGCCATAACTGCACAAGCTGTTTGTAAATCATTTAATTGAGAAACCTAAACTTTGTGAAAAGTTTGTGAAAAAGTGAACAATTTTTTTTATTTGATCGCATTTGGCGGTGAAATGGTGGCATGAAATATACCAAAATGGGCCTAGATCAATAATTTGGGTTGTCTACTACACTGCACTAAAGCTAAAATTAACCCTACAAGCTCCATAATTAACCCCTTCACTGCTGGGCATAATGCACGTGTGGTGCGCAGCGGCATTAAGCGGCCTTCTAATTACCAAAAAGCAATGCCAAAGCCATATATGTCTGCTATTTCTAAACAAAGGGGATCTCAGAGAAGCATTTACAACCATGTGCCATAATTGCTCAAGCTGTTTGTAAATAACTTCAGTGAAAAACCTAAAATTGTGAAAAATTTTACGTTTTTTTTAATTTGATCGCATTTAGCGGTGAAATGGTGGCATGAAATATACCAAGATGGGCCTAGATCAATACTTGGGGTTGTCTACTACACTACACTAAGGCTAAAATTAACTCTAGAAGCTCCCTACATGCTCCCTAATTAACCCCTTCACTGCTGGGCATAATACACGTGTGGTGTGCAGTGGCATTTAGCGGCCTTCTAATTACCAAAAAGCAACACCAAAGCCTTATATGTCTGCTATTTCTGAACAAAGGGGATCCCAGAGAAGCATTTACAACCATGTATGCCAACAACAAGTTGTTTGTAAATAATTTCAGTGAGAAACCTAAAGTTTGTTAACAAATTTGTGAAAACGTGAACATTTTTTTTTTTATTTGATCGCATTTGGCGGTGAAATGGTGGTTTGAAATATACCAAAATGGGCCTAAATCAATACTTTAGGATGTCTTCTAAAACAAAATATATACATGTCAAGGGATATTCAGGGATTTCTGAAAGATATCAGTGTCCCAATGTAACTAGCGGTAATTTTGAAAAAAAGTGGTTTGGAAATAGCAAAGTGCTACTTGTATTTATTGCCCTATAACTTGCAAAAAAAGCAAAGAAAATGTTAATCGTGGGTATATCTAAACTCAGGACAAAATTTAGAAACTATTTAGCATGGGAGTTTTTTGGTGGTTGTAGATGTGTAACAGATTTTGGGGGTCAAAGTTAGAAAAAGTGTGTTTTTTTCCATTTTTCATCATATTTTATAATTTTTTTATAGTAAATTATAAGATATAATTAAAATAATAGTATCTTTAGAAAGTCCATTTAATGGCGAGAAAAACGGTATATAATATGTGTGGATACAGTAAATGAGTAAGAGGAAAATTACAGCTTAACACAAACACCACAAAAATGTAAAAATAACCTTAGTCCCAAACGGACAGAAAATGGAAAAGTGCTGTGGTCATTAAGGGGTTAAAGGCATTTTAATTGACAAAGTCTAGCAGTGAATAAATGTTGTCATATTTATACAGCTCTCTGGCTCTTTTTTCAACTAGAAAGAGCATGTCATTTATTTATATCTGTCTTGATAATTAATTATAATAATTTGTTCTTTTTCAACTTTAGCCTCAGATTACATATATATTATGTTTCACATACATATAACCTTACATTGTCTACACTTTATCCACTTAACACAAAAGTAAGTACTGAGTTCATTATACGATATAACCTAGTCTCATTAGTCTTCTTTCAGTTTCTGTAGCTATAATATTCTCCCATTCAAAACATACCAAATTGATAATGCTCTTGTGTTCATAATTATATAAATGGAATATAATTAATTACCTTTCAGTTAAAAAACACAGATATTGTTTCTTCCTTTGATATTGCAATTTTACAATTTAAAATGTGTTTAGTGCTTCTATGTTAGCTATTTGAATGTGTTGGTAAATATGATAATCTTTCAGAGATAATCCTTGCTGTTCATGTGGTTAATTTACTGTTAATTTAAAACAGCCTTTATCACATATAGCAGCTTTTCTTTCTATAAGGATGTTTTATAATATAGAGTCATGCTGTATCTGGTAAGGACACAGCTGTCAAATTTATTTTTATTCATTTAAAGTAGATGCAAATTCACCAATTAGATGTAGTCCTGGTTTTGAGACAATTAAACTGGATATCACCCACTCAAAAGCCTGTTGGGTGCGAAAGTGTGTTGTCTTTAGATGAATACTGTGTATGATACCAGAAAAGGAGCTCTCCGAGTCCTAGAAGGATATACCTCTTAGTGCATAAGAAACTAAAAGGTACAGCCACTGGACTGGTGTAGTAAGAAAGTAAGTCAAGCTTCCCCAAGGTAAGACCTTTTTGTGTTCCTTACTCTTTGTAGCTCCATTAGCATTCTACTTGTTGCTGGCAAAATGGACCTGGGCTCCAATACATAGTTTAATGTGCATCTCCATCATTGCACTCACATATTTTATATTTTTTTTTCCTCATCTAAGGCCAGATTAAGAGGGGAGTGCTGATTAACGCTCCCGCTTGAGCATTAGTTGCGCTAGAAGTAAACTTTTTGTGCGCCTTGGGTTGTGCTCGTATTACGTGTTGAAAGTAAAAGGTTATCGCTCTCGCTCTAACCCAACGCACGCAAATCGAAAATATGAATATTTCAAATTCCAATGTTCTGCACATAGCAGAATATGCTCTATTTATTCTTAAATATATATATATATATATATATATATATATGATGGGGTTTTTTGGTACAATGTATATCTATACATAAATATATATATATATATATAAACTTTCAAAAAGAGACAGCACTCATTGGTCTTAAAAAAGTAAAAATTAACTTTTAATAATTTAAAGGGTTAAAAATAGGTTATTAGCATGACGTTTCGATGCCTTACTGGCATCTTTATCAAATGTCCCAAGTGTAAAGAGAGTTGCTCCAGAGAAGGCACATCAGCTATGTGATGTCCCAGTGAAAGTATGAAAAGACTGGCTATACTGCCCCAATTTATAGCAGCTGAGATTGAGGCTAATTGCAGCTGTGTTCCAAAGCCTCTTCACGCCGCAAACAGAGGCATCCACCACACCCACATTGATATTGATTGGACTGTTCACTTTTCAATATCGCGACTCCAGCGGATGACAAGCACATGGCTAATTATCATATACATCAAATCGATCATCACTCTCCGCCCTCAAGAGTTACGTCTCACGAATCAGAGGGCTGCAGAAATCTGAAGAGTAAATGCACACGCCCACTCATGCCGCATCAGAAGGGACCAAAGCCAATCACTAGCCATCACAATGTGTGAACGAAAAGGGCTGTGAAAACAGATGCTTTGTCCGAATTCCTCTGTCACTGCTGTGCCATTCTGGGGAATCAAGCTCCACATATAGCGGGACATCCTGTGACGCATGTTTGCGCCTCCCTTTGCGTTATCATGCATATAGCCAGAGATGATAACTGTCCGTAACTATATCAGACAGAGTGGATTAGGGTGTTTACACATATATTCATGAAGTAGGTAATATATGCTCCACATATAGCGGGTAATCCCCATAGACTAAAACAATTGCATCACTGTAGAAAAAAAACACAATGGGTCAGATGTAATACAAGCAGGTGTTAAAAGGATGTCAGAATAATTGATGCTGCAGGCTTGTGCTCAGGTAGCCCAAGTGTAGATATCTATGAATATGAAGACAGTATGTACTCCAGCCATTCTTCTATGAACATGATAGATCTCTGTAGGTATATTATGTGATGGCTGTCCTCTGATATATAGCGCAGTATCCAAACACTGAAAAAATGGCAAGTCAAAGAAAAAAATAGAAAAAGGTGAAAAAATAAAAAAAGTGAAAAAAGTGAAAAAATATATATAGATGAGAAAGCAAGAATATGGAAGTCCCCCTTCTTGTGATAGATGAAATGATATAGTTGTTAACTGATGGATAGAGCAATCAAAGTCTAATCAGCCAATGAAGGGTCCAAAGTCAAGTTTAATGTTCAGCCCCTTCGGGGACACAGTGTCCAACATGTAAATCCATCTGGATTCCAACTGTAATAACATTCTGATTCGGTCACCCCCCCTCCTTTGTATTGGCAAATGGTCAATAATCATGCATCGCAAACTTGACAGGTTATGCTTCTGTAAGGCAAAATGTTGGGTAACAGGAAGATCAGATTTGCCTTTCTTGAGTGCCTCTCTAATTGAGAATCTGTGGTTGCCCATCCTGTCCCTTCATTGTCGCATCTTCACGCTTTCTTTATGGTTCACCGTTCCAAAGGGGAAACTTGTTCTGTTTTTATATATATATATATATATATATATATATATATATATATATATATATATATATATATATAAAGAACACTGGAAAGTGAACTATTCATATTTTCATGTTGTATTAGTGCACTTGAGAAAATGTGATCGGGTTTGCATGCGAGTTGGGTGTTCTATTTTTTGAAACTTTTTGCACTCCATTGAAGTATATGGGGAAACATGTTAATGCGTCGTGATATTCTAACCAGCTTTTTGCATGTGTAGGGTTAGAGCTCGAGTAAAATTGTTTTACTTTTAACTTGTAATTTGCATGCTACCCGAGGTGCACAAACAGCTTACTCCTAGCACAATTAACGCACAAGTGGGAGTGATAATCTAGCCCAATATTTTTATTTGGAATTTGGGAGAAATGTAGTCAGTAGTACATAGAAGGGTAGTAGAAAAGTAGATGGTGCTGGTCTGCAAAGTGATTTTTCTCTAATGATGAAGAGAAAAACAGGGCTTGAGGTGTATATAGGGACCAAATGAATATGGGTGCAGTATACTCACTCCATATATTGCAATAGTCCAGCTTCAAAAACGTATGCCTCCAAGTTAGGGTATGATGTTTTCATATAATGCCTGCTGCTTGGCTGTGAATAGATGGAGACTCAAGTGACAAAAAATCCGATGTGCAAAGGAAAAACAAAGTAGTAACTTACTCCATATAACAGAAGATCCAGCTTGTTACAGCAAAGAAGAATGTCAGCAGTCTTCCAATTTTCATAAAAAGATATATTTTTATTAGCTCAATGCGTTTCAACGTTTAAACATCTTTGTCAAGAGCAAGATTAAAAACAAGAATAAAAATGATAAAGACAAATGACTGAGTATGCCTGCTGTATCTGAAAAGCCGGTTTATATACAGGTGTACTGATTATCCAATTTCCTGTTCTAAGCAGGAAGTTGGATTTACAATGTGCCTTAAATAAAAAAACAATAATAATGTATTGGTGATGAACCAACTTTCAAATCAAAGCAATCTATAATAATAAAGCCGATTTTAAAAGATCAATGTTGATAAATAAATTTGGCGATTTTTTTTATGTTCAGTTCAACATCAATACGATTTTTAACCAATCAAATTTTAGATTTGTTGCGTTAACCAATCAAAAAAACGTGTATTACAAGTCCTCAAACAGGTAGTTCCCAGTATAAAGTTCCAATTCAGGTCCGATATGTCATCACGTGATTTGTATATCCAATCATAGTTGTGCCCCACAATGAAGAGCTAGTGACGTATCGGAGTTGTCATGGTGATTCTTGGTTGGTCCGGATATGTAGTTACATGGTATTGGTGTCCAATCTAAATGAGGCTGTATAGCAAAAGCCTAATCATCTGTGTTTACGAGTGGAATGATTCCTGATTGATACGTTCTTGTATGAGGGAGTGTCTTTAACATTAAAAGTCTGTAAAAATATTGCAACTAAACAGATTTCTGTAAAAAAATAAAACAAAATGAACAGTACATGCTCTTCATTTAATGTGACAAGTATGGGGACGAATATATTCGCTACTTATGTTAATCCTGAACACAAAAAGTATATTTCACGGTATATCTCAATTAGGGAAGACATTAAAAATAAGATGACATGCACATGAATATTCTTAGGAACCTTTAGTTATATTTTATTTAATTTAGTATAAAACAATATTTAAAACTTAGATAGATATAATTCAGAGTAAAAATCGCTCCAAAAAGTGTTATATCAAAAATCAAAAATATAAATCCTGATCTTTCCTATATGAAATTCATATGGTGCTCCAGTTATAAATCGTCTTAGGAAATAATATGTGAGAGTAAATAATATATTTCTCTTTATCGTTGTGTTAAATAAACTAGTGTAACTATGGACAGCTAGATATACATATGTATCTTTTAAGTGAAAAGAATATTTCGAGTAAAAAATTTATTTTCAGTATATTGTGAAATATCTGTGTCAGAAAAATACTGAATATGTTATGAATAATATTGTAGTTAGAAACTGATAAGTGCATCTAAATGTGAATATATTTTAAACTAAGTGTATGTGTTATAATTTAGTGTTTAAATATAAGGAAAAAGGAGAAAAAAGGAGAAAAAATACAATGAAATGGAAAATAAAAAATAAAAATAAGAATAAAAAATAGAAAATAAAAATAGAAATAATAAAATGAATAAATAAATAAAAATAGAATAAAAAAAAAAAATGAAAATGTTAATAAAAAAGTTAATGAAAAATAAAAATAAAAATAAAATAGAAAAAAATAATAAAAATAAAAATAATATACGTGAAATAAAATAAAAAAAAAGAGGATGTGAATGTGATATTAGTCTAGAATGACAGAAATGTAAATAGGGGGGGCGGTGAATACAGAAATAAAGTTGTTATATGAATGCTGCTATCTTGATGTCCTTGTTTAGACCCCAATTATTATATGTCTTCATGGTGTGAATCCATCATAATTCTCTTTTGTCCATTTGTGTTTCGATTTTACCTCCTCTCCAATGTATGGATACTTTCTCAATCCCTAACCAAAGAAAATTGTCTTTTTTGAAATCTTTGCAAGAGTTGCAGTCTATGGGTACCCCATGATTATCATGTTTTTTTTTTTCTATTTTGTTGAGATGTTCTAAGATTCGTGTTTTTAAAAATCTGGTGGTTTGTCCCAAATATTGAATTTTACAATTACACTGTAAAAGATAGATGACGTTGGTGGTTTTGCAGGTTATGAAATGTTTGATTGTAAAAGTTTTTCCTGTCACAGAAGAGGTGAAGGTTTTATTTACTTGCTTAGTGTAATTACAACCTTTACAGTGGCCGCAAGTATAGAAGCTTTGAAGGTTAGCAATAGATAAAGGGTGTTCTGGGTTCAGTCCTTTTATTAATGAAGGAGCTAGTTTTTTGTTTTAAATTGTGGCCTTTTCTAAAAGTAATTTGTGGTCTAAGTGGTAAGATATCATTTAAAATGTCATCACTTTTAAGGACATGCCAATGTTTATTTATGATGTTCTTAACTTGATAGTGACCTGAATTATAGGTAGTTATAAAACAGGGAAAAGTGTTCTCTTGTATGGACTTATGTGATTGGCCTTTTAATGTCAATTCTCGATTGAGATTCTTAATATGTTGTCTATCTATTTCCAATTGTTCAGGCTTATAGCCCTTCTGTAAAAATCTGGTTTTAAGCATAGTGGATTGTTCTTCGTAATCTTCCAATGTATTGCAATTGCGCCTGATGCGTTGAAATTGACCTTTTGGAATTGTTCGAAGCCATACAGGGTGATGTTGGCTATCATGTCTAATGTATGTATTGGTGTCACATTTTTTAAAGAAGGTTTTGGTGTAAATATCCCCCTCTTTCACGGAAATAGATAAATCTAGAAAAGTGGCTTCTGTTTTATGTATGTCTGGAGTGAGAATGATGTTCATGTCATTATTGTTAAGGTGACTAGTGAACACTTGTAGTGACTGTAGATCACCCTTCCAAATGCATAGCACATCATCTATATATCTCCGCCAGGACACCAGGCTCGCCCCAGGTACCGCACTGGACCATACATACAGATGTTCAAAGTGGTCCATGTAGATGTTAGCATAACTCGGGGCGAACCTGGTGCCCATGGCGGTACCACAGGTTTGTAGAAAGTATTTATGATCGAACCAAAAGAAATTATGGCTTAACATGAAATCAATAGCTGTAATGATGAATTCTAGCAGAGAGGGTGTTAAATTGGAATCCTGTTTTAATTTCCATTCTATTGCTGCTATTCCCTTCTTATGGTCAATTATCGAATATAGGGAAGTGACGTCTAAAGTTACCCAGTAATAATCTGTTTCCCATTTGATATTATTTATTATATTTAGAGCATGTGCAGTGTCTTTCAAGTATGATTTGGAATTTTGTGCATATGGCTGTAGTAAATGGTCAATAAAAGATGATAAATTAGCTGTTAAGGAGTCAATACCACTAATGATGGGGCGTCCTGGGTGGTGGATAGGATTTTTGTGTAGTTTGGGCAAAAAATAAAAAATGGGGGTTTTGGAATTACTTTTAAACAGAAAATCAAATTCTTGTGCAGATATGACTTTTTTGTCTAGAGCTTGAGTTAGAACTACGTGTATCTCTTTACAAAATAATCTTTTAGGTGATTTGTCTAAGACTCTATAGGTGGTATTGTCTGTTAATATATTGTATGCTTCCTGTAAATAAAATTCCCTATCCATTATGACCACCCCTCCACCTTTATCGACTTCCTTAATCACAATATCCTCTCTTTTATTGAGTTGTTTTAAGATTCCTGCTTCAGATTTAGTTAAATTGTGAATCTTTGGTTGTTCCCTTATGTTCTCAATATCTTTAGGGATTAATTTGCCGAATCTATACTTGATCCCTTGCAATGGCTAGGGTAGAAACGAGATGGATTTTTAAATTTAGATCTCGGTTCAGGTGGATTATAGCTAACTGTATCCTTCTTGGCAAAAAAACGTTTAACTGTTAAATTTTTGATGAATTTCTGGGCATCAATGAATAGTTGAAAGGTATTTACACCTTGTGTAGGAATGAATTTGAGGCCTTTGGCAAGGATTAATTTCTCCTGTTCTGTAATAGTTTTAGATGATATGTTATAAACCCCTATTCCATCTGTCTCCTTCGTCTGTGTCTTTCCTCTACCTCCTCTCCCTCCCCTGTATGATCTGGTGTTCGTTCTCTTTTCTTTTGATTGGATCTGTCTGTTTGTTGTACATACTGATTGGTCTGTCTGTCTGGTCTGATCAGTGAAAATCTGTTTGGATGGAACCAATGTTGTTGATTGGATGTGTGTGTAGATCCTGTTTTGTGTCTGTCTCGATTGGATTGGTTTTGAAAAGGATGGCTATGTTCTGTATTTTCTCTGTTGTGATGTCTACCCTCTTGGTGATATTGATCATGTGATTCATAATGGTTCCTAGAATTAAAATTATTTCTACTATTTTGATGATGTTGATTGTGGTACTCATAGTGATTCCTAGAATCAGAATTATGTCTATAGTTATCTCCTGTATGGTGTATTGAACGGTTGGGAAAATTGGGTTTGGTGTAGTTATTATAAGTAGGTTCTTTTCACTGTTTGGCATGATGTTGATTATTCTCCCTTGATTGAGAGGTGCTTCGATGGTGAACCTGTGTGTGTGAATATGTCCTAGGTTTTTCCCAAGGTTTTATGTTGGAAGGTAGTCTTCCCCTATTAGAGGAGTAACTATTAGTGGATTTATTACTCGTTTGTATATGAGAGTTAATATTAACTGACTGTAATTGTACATATTGTGTACCATTGGCAAAATCCTCTTTGTCTCTCAGATATTTGTTATACTTAGAGTCCCCAATTTGTTCATCTAGTTCTTTAGCTCTTCTTTTGATCTCCTCAAATTTTTCACTACAGACTTTATTAGATAAAAATGGGTCTAATTCAGTTTCTAAAGCTATTATTTCTTTTTCTATGTGTTTTAAGTTAATTTCTTGTAATTCATATAGTAAGCTAACCAATTCGGTAGAGCATTTATGTAATGCTGCATTCCACTTATCCATAAATTCTTTATCATTAGTTCCAAAAGCTGGCACTTTATAAACTCTTAAACCTCTTGGTACAATGCTTTCATTTAAATACCTACTAAGAAAGGTGGTTTCCCACCATTTTTTGGTTTCTTTAGAATAGAGTTTTTGTAATTTATTCAAAATGGATTCCCAATTAGGGGTTTCCTGTTGGTTATCTTTAAAATTATTATTGTATTTATTTTGTCTTGCTGCCCTCCAATCATTTAGAGTGTTCTTAGACATGTGGGAGAAATATACAATACGAAATACAAGCAAAAAAAAGAAATACAAATGTGTTAGATGTTGACAAACACTGGAAAATAAAAAATTAAGAACTGATACTCTCCTTTTAGGATCCTAAAAGGAGAGTATCAGTTCTTAGTTTTTTATTTTCCAGTGTTTGTCAACATCTAACACATTTGTATTTCTTTTTTTTTGCTTGTATTTAGTAGTACATAGAATACAACAAAAAAATGTTAATTTTACTAAAAAAATACATATAAATAGTAAAACAAGAGAAACTGATAATTTTGCAGTGGTCTCTAATTTTTTTTTTTTTGTTGAAGGGCTGTATATATATATATATATATATATATATATATATATATATATATTCATATAGAAATATATATATTATATATATATATATATATATATATATTGTAAAAATATATACAGATAAATATAGAAATATCTATTTAAAAAAAAGAAAATTTTCTTCTAAGTGAAGAACATAGGAATGTGAAGTATTCCTAAAATACATTCGGCTTTGGTGCAATTGGTTTAGCAAAGTTTTGGGTTAGTGCGCAAGCAATAAATAGAAAAGGATTCTTTAGTGTGCCCCATAGAAGTCTATGGGGAGAGGGCGTTAGCGCAGTTGCAATATCCAAAGTCCTGAAGTAAGCGTGCCTAAGTCTTTCACTTGTAATACCAGCACTATCCTGGGAGCAGTTCTGAGCAATAAAAATGTATTAATCCATTTAAAATCTAGACCATGGTAAGTAGAGTTCTAGGGAGAATGCATAAAGCAGTATAGGCAGCCGCCTTAATATGAATCAGCAGGGGGGCGCAAAGTTAGAGAGCATCAATCTGCAATGATATTTATTTTTTTAAACATTTTTTCGTCAACATAACATTTTGTTTTTAGTTGCTGCAGAGCATCTGCAACATGGGATTAACAATCTGAAACTTCAGATTGTCCGGCGTACCCCCTCCCCTTTTAGAGATCTCTGCTACATTTCCCGGTGTTCACTTCTGACATTGGTTACAGTGGGGGCAGGGTGTCTTAGAGCTGCAGAGAGTTACTGAAGTTCCACCGGGTATTTTTGCAGATGATCACCATATAACACTGCCTGCCAGACCAGACGACATGATGAAAGAACAACGTACTGAGTTTTTGTAAGCATGTTTTTGGAAGCATATAGACAGTACCTATTCTGTTTGCTTTGATGATATTGCATCAGGACTGAGGGACAGATGTTGCTGGTAAACAGCACTGCACAGCTAATGATTGTGGAGCAATGCTAGTCTAAATTGTACTTTACAATGGGATATGAATCTATTTTATAATATCACGAAAAGATAATCCTTTAAATATAACATAAATCTATAGTTACTTACATTTTTTGTTATGTGTATTTTAACTAGCCAATCCCATTGGTGTCCGTGTTTTTAAGAACATAGAGCTAATATACAAATTGGTGGCTGAGCTTAGGGGGATCATATATTTTAGAAGTGCATGGCAATGAACTAGGAATAGAATTGCAGTCAGTTCCATCTCACAATACAGACAACCTTTCAATTTTTGTGAAAATGTGATAATGTGATATGGTTTTTGAAGTCTGCCCTCTCACCTACGTTCCACAACATTCTTATGACTGCTTGAGTGTTTAATTCTTCTTTTACTTATGTATCAGCTAGATTAAGAGTTTGGCGTTATGATTGAAAAAAGCAGCATTATGGCCCATGGCTTTTTCCCTAACGCTGCTATTACAAGTCTTGTCGGTATAGGTGTACTGCACATCTTTTAGCCTGACACGCAACGTCAGTACCGCACTTTTAAAAAAGTCCTTTTTCAATGGGACTCCCATAGCGTCGGTATTACGAGTTTGCTTGGGAGGCCAAAAAGTGAGCGGTACACCTTATACTGACAAGATCCGTACCGCCATCTAAAGTCAGTAGTTATGAGTTTTACATTATAAAGCTGTACCATAAAACTCATAACTAAAGTATTAAAAAGTACACTAACACCCATAAACTACCTATTAACCCCTAAACCGAGGCCCTTCCACATCGCAAACACTATAATAAATTTATTAACCCCTAATATAACGCTCCCTACATCGCTGCCACTATTTCAATTTATTAATCCCTATTCCGCCGCTCCCCGACATCGTAGCCACTATATTAAACCTAGTTACCTCTAAGCCGCCACCCTCCCGCATCACAAACACTATCTAAATATTATCAACCCCTAATCTGCTGTACGCCCACACCACCGCTATAATAAACCTATTAACCCCTAAACCGCAAGCCCCCCACAATGAAATATACTAAAATAAACTATTAACCCCTAAACCTAATGACCACCTAACTTTATATTAAAAATAGTTTCCTTATCTTAAATTAAATTAAAACTTACTTGTCAAATTAAAAAAAATAATTTAAACTAACAATTAAACTAAGATAATTATTAAGTCTAATGACTGATAATATAAATGTCTGTGACTACTCGTATAGATATGTCTATAATGAATTAACCCCTTAATGACCGGACCATTTTTCAATTTTCTTACCCTTAATGACAATGGCTATTTTTACATTTCTGCAGTGTTTGTGTTTAGCTGTAATTTTCCTCTTACTCATTTACTGTACCCACACATATTATATACTGTTTTTCTCGCCATTAAATGGACTTTCTAAAGGTACCATTATTTTCATCATATCTTATAATTTACTATAAAAAAATATAAAATATGAGGAAATAATTGAAAAAAAACACACTTTTTCTAACTTTTACCCCCAAAATCTGTTACACATCTACAACCACCAAAATACACCCATTCTAAATAGTTTCTAAATTTTGTCCTGAGTTTAGAAATACCCAATGTTTACACGTTCTTTGCTTTTTTTGCAAGTTATAGGGCCATAAATACAAGTAGCACTTTGCTATTTCCAAACCACTTTTTTTCAAAATTAGCGCTAGTTACATTGGAACACTGATATCTTTCAGGAATCCCTGAATATCCCTTGACATGTATATATTTATATTTAGAAGACATCCCAAAGCATTGATCTAGACCCATTTTGGTATATTTCATGCCACCATTTCACCGCCAAATGCGATCAAATAAAAAAAATTGTTGACTTTTTCCCAATTTTTTTAACTAACTTTAGGTTTCTCGCTGAATTTATTTACAAACATCTTGTGAAATTATGGCATAAATGGTTGTAAATACTTCTCTGGGATCCCCTTTGTTCAGAATTAGCAGACCTATATGGATTTGGCGTTGCTTTTTGGTAATTAGAAGGCCGCTAAATGCCGCTGCACACCACACGTGTATTATGCCCAGCCGTGAAGGGGTTAATTAGGGAGCTTGTAGGGAGCTTTTAGGTTTAATTTTAGCTTTAGTGTAGTGTAGTAGACAACCCAAATTATTGATATAGGCCCATTTTGGTATATTTCATGCCACCATTTCACCGCCAAATACGATCAAATAAAAAAAAAACTTAAATTTTTCACAATTTTAGGTTTCTCACTGAAATTATTTACAAACAGCTTGTGCAATTATGGCACAAATGGTTGTAAATGCTTCTCTGGGATCCCCTTTGTTCAGAAATTGCAGACATATATGGCTTTGGTGTTGCTTTTTGGTAATAATAAGGCCGTTAAATACTGCTGCGCACCACACTTGTAATATGCCCAGCAGTTAAGGGGTTAATTAGGTAGTTTGGGGTTAATTTTTAGCTTTAGTGTAGAGATCAGCCTCCCACCTGACACATCCCACCCCCTGATCCCCCCCTGACCCCCCTCAAACAGCTCTCTTCCCTCCCCACCTCACAATTGTCACCGCCATCTTATGTACTGGCAGAAAGTCTGCCAGTACTGAAATAAAAATATTTTTTTTTATTTTTTTTATTTTTTGGCATAAAGTCTGCAGTGATAGATCCCCCCTTACCCCACAACCTCCCTGATCCCCCCCTTACATCTTTCTAACCCTCCCCCTCTGTCTATATGCCGCCATCTTGGGTACTGGCAGCTGTCTGCCAGTACCCAATTTGCCCCCCAAAATAGTTTTTTTTTTAACTTTTTTAATAAAAAATATATGTTTGCTGTAGTGTAGCTGGCCCCCCTAAATAATATTCAACCCTCCCCCTCCCAGATCCCTTATTACAGAACAAAGATGCCACTGCATCTAGATCGATCTTTTTTTTGAGTGGGCTTTTGTAAATTTCACGCACGCACCCGCCCCCCCCCGTCCCCCCCCCCGCCGCAACCGCCACACCGGGAGCAAAGTGAAAATAACAAAGATCGGTTAGTCTTTTTACAAATGATGGAAATCAATTTGAAATGAACACCCACCAAGGCAGTAATTGTACAACATACATAGCCGATGCAGATGGGGCCACAGAGTGGCCCTTTCTGCATCGGTATGTAAAATGGGGGATTGTAGTGATGCCTCAATATTGAGGCATCACTACAATACCTTGTAAGCAGCTGGAAGCGATCAAGATCGCTTCCAGCACTTCAGACAACAGAGGACGTACCAGGTACGTCAGCTGTCATTAAGGGAAGTTTTTTCTATGACGTACCTGGTACGTCCTCTGTCATTAAGGGGTTAAAGAATTGTTGTTTAACAAGGTATAGGTATGGGTGGATAATGGCCCATACAAATTAGTGAAAGTTATTTATACAGCGAATCAACCCAACAACTAGGTAGGATAAATAAATGAGATTTAATAAAATAATTTTGCAAAAAATAAAATACAATAAAATACGGTTGTGGCCACAACTAAAGATAATAATAAAATGATTATTCGCAACAGTATCGAAATATTACAAATGGATATGAACCATACACAGTGCTAACATAGGATAATTCTGTGAATTTGCTGTCTGTCTAAGTATTTCTTATAGGCCTTCAAATGACATTTCGTTAAACACTTAATAGTGAAAATAGACAATTAATAGTGAGGAATTTTCTTTTTTAAAAAATCTTTAGTAAGATTACACTCAATAGTGAGTGTAATCTTACTAAAGATTTTTTAAAAAAGAAAATTCCTCACTATTAATTGTCTATTTTCACTATTAAGTGTTTAACGAAATGTCATTTGAAGGCCTATAAGAAATACTTAGACAGACAGCAAATTCACAGAATCTATTTTAACCCTCAGCTTCTAAGCGCCTTTCATACTCAAGAATTTCCTAAATACACAAATTTTGACTAAGTCGAGAGATCTTAGTCTCATCTGAAAGGCTAAGAGGGTGACAAGGTGTCCAGACTATTATTGTAAATATATAGTAAGATAATTATTAAACTACAATTATACTAACTACCAATTAAATTAAACTAAACTACACATTAAAAACATCCTAACACTACTCTAAAAAATTACAAAAAAGTATCTAATTACAAAAAATAACTAAATTACAAAAACAAACAAACACTAAATTACAAAAAATAAGAAACAAATTATCAAAAAGAAAAAAGAATTGCACCTAATCTAATAACCTTATCAAAATATAAAGCCCCCCAAAATAAAAAAAACCCTAGCCTACAATAAACTACCAATGGCCCTCAAAAGGGCCTTTTGTGGGGCATTGCCCCAAAGAAATCAGCTCTTTAACCTGTAAAAAAAATACAAACACACCCCAACAGTAAAACCCACCACCCAAACAACCAACCCCCCCAAATAAAATCACTATCTAAAAAACATAAGCTCCCCATTGCCCTGAAAAGGGCATTTGTATGGGCATTGCCCGTAAAAGGGCATTTAACACTTTTACATGCCCGGACCCTAAACTAAAAATAAAACCCAACCCAAAAAACCCTTAAATAAACTTAACACTAAACCGACAATCTACTTACAGTTATTGAAGTCCCGCTTGAAGGATCCATCCAGCCGGCAAAAGTCTTCATCCAGGCGGTCTCTTCGAAGTTCATCCAGCCAGCTAAGTCCTCCTTCAAGCGGCAAGAAGTCTTCATCCAGATGGCATCTTCTATCTTCATCCATCCGGCGTGGAGCGAGTCCATCCTGAAGACATCGGGCGCAGAGCATCCTCTTCATACGGTCGCCGCTGTAAACTGGAACTTCAATGCAAGTTATGTAATTCAAAATGGCGTCCCTTGCATTCCTATTGGAATATTGAGGAGTTAAACTCAAATGCTTTAGGAGACAATGGGAATAATTTTAAAGGAGCCAAATCCTTGCCCCCTGGCAAGCTGGGCTCTGTATATTTAAGCAGTGGCTTCTCTCTCTCTGTCTATCTATCTAAGGTTGGCTCCTCCATATTGTGAAATAAATGTCAGTCTTTGTTGGATTCTCTGTATTTCTACACTGTGTATGTGTGTGTGTGTGTGTGTGTATATATATATATATATATATATATTTATATATATATATATATATATATATATATATATATATACACACACACATACACACAAATTATAGGAGTAAATGAGAAAGTTGCTTAAAATTGCATGCTCTGTCTGAATCATGAAATCATCATAGCACCGGCCCTGGGAGTATGGGTTTGGGGTCTAGGATCCTTATCAGTCTTTAAATCTGCAGCTGGCAGCTTCATGTGTATTACTGCCACAGCAAAAACAATGGGCTGCACAAGGTCTAGAATATTGCATATATGACTGTAGGTTCTTAGATAAACAATTAGGGAGAGCAGTAGTCTGCAACAATTCCTCCTCCTTGATGTCTGAGGTTGCACGCAGAGTCTGAACATGTAATAAATGGGAAGATTTGGTAGTGGGTTCCATGGCTGTGGCAATATCAATAGCCTTATTAAAGATAAGGTCAGCCTCTGTTACAAACCGTTTCTGTATTGTGGCATTATGAAGTGCAATAACAATCATTTAATGGAGGACAACTATCAAATAATACCCAACGTTACAAGTACTGGCAGATTTGCACAAGGCAATGGTGTAGAATCTCACATCCTCAGTTGACTGGGGCTAGCTGTAAAACTTAAATATTTCTACAATTTCTAGTGACTTGGGTGGCAATGATCTGGGAGAATCCTAATGAAGTCCTCTAATGGTTTAGTAGCATGCTTGTTTCTGAAAAGCAGGTTACGTGGGGTGCCATATGCAGATTACCCCATGGTAGTTATGAAAACAGAATTGTAATTTGTAATTTGTTTCTAAAATTGCACAAAGCACTCAAGCCAAGCAGTCAATGGGTCTAAATCTGGGCAGAAAGGTCTAAGGAGGAGCAAAAACAAATAACCAAATAATCCTCATTGACACTGTTATGTCTACGGCTACTGAGAAACACAAGCAGCTGGTCTCATTACTAGTGAGCATTTATTGTAACAAGAATCAACTGCCAGCATCTATATTTCCTCTTAAGTCCACTTGTCATTGCTGCAGTTCTAACTCACATGTCTGCACTTTCTTACTGATGCCAGCACAAAACTGTCTATACCCAGCAATCACTGCGTAGTCACTACAGAAGCTGGATAAGGACAAACTGTATACTATAAACACCTGGGTGAGCAGCACCCCTGAATGCAATTGCCAGCATACACCCCAGTATCCTTTGTTAAAGGAGCAGCAATGCATGACTGGAAGCTAGCCAATGACAAGAGATATATATGTGCAGCTACCAATAAGCAGCTAGCTCTCAGTAGTGCATTGCGGCTCCTAAACCTATCTAGGCATTATTTCAATAAAGTATACCATGAGAATGAAGCAAATTAGATAATAGATACAATAGAAGTTCTTTGGAAAGTTGCATGCTTTATCTGAATCATGAAAGTTTAATTTTCACTTTACTGTCCCTTTAAATACATTGGGGAAACATTTTTTTTTTAAATGGTACCAATTTAACAAACACAATATTGGCTTGCAAATGAAAGATACTAGACATGGCTTGGAAACTCATTTGATATTATATCAAGCTTTTTTTTTATAATATGAAACTTTAAAGACATTTCTCTAATGGCCAATTATTCCTCATAGTACTGAGAGGTTAATAATACTGGGACTCAGCAGTACATTCCTTCCTGTTCTGTAAAGATTCATTTTTTTCTGAAGGGATATTAAATTCTCTAACAAATGTTCAGTTTTTGAGTCACCACACTCTCATGAGTTATGAGACCAGGATGCACACTGGACTTCAATTATGGTTTTTGTTATTGATTTCCCATTGCATTTCTTTATATGACACTTTTGAAAATTACTTTTCTAAAAAAGTTCTTTTTCACTATTTATTGTCTCCTTCCCTAATGTATTTAGCAGTAATTAAGGTGCTGTAAGGAAATTCACATTCTAAATTAAAGACAAAAAAAAGTAGACCTATTTATTTGCCAATTAGTAAACATTTCTAATCAATAATATCTTGTTTGTTATTACTCAACTGCAAAGTTGCTCACATTTTGAAATTTAAGGATCTATATTATCTAGTAATTATATTGTAGACCCGTTACAATCAATTCCATGAGTATTCAGATCAGATGACCTTTGACTTCCTTTTCTATGGCTTTTCTATCTTTTAGATACATGACTGTTTCAATTGGATAAGCCACATTAATTATGAATATGATACAATAGGAAGAATCTGCTTTTCTTACGTTCAGATCGGCTGGGTAGAGGAAGCTCCCACTAAAGAAGTATTGACTTTTTCCCCTTTGCACCTAGCATGAGTTGCAACCAAGCGCCTTAAACATCCTGCACTGCCCCTTCCTTTATAACTCCATTGAGTTGTCACTGTCAGATGAAGATGTCTTAGAAGAGTCACAAAAATGTGCAAGGTCACATTGATCAGACTCACTGGCCTCATGAACACTTTTCTCCACCTGCAAGGAAGTGCCAGACAAGGAATCTGGTTGACTCTATGAAGCTGAATGGCCCTCGGCCTGCATCCCTGAAGTTTGCCTGCTTTAAATCAGCTGGCGAATGTCCCCAGAAATCTGTTGCATCAACCTTTTTTATTGTATAGAGGAGAACACAATAGGCCCTGCATCCACACACACTGCCCCTCCACTATCATGGCTCTTGCCTACATGTCCCCCGCAGACCCCAAAGCACCTACAAGAGAACTTTGCAGTGACTGGAAACCATGGGAACCATACATTATCAAAACTGAGGGGAAAGATACCAAGGAAAGGAACAGCACCCATGGCCCTAGGAGTATAGATCCCCCTCTTATGGAAGTGGATACTCTGAACCATTTTGGGTATACAAAAGATTGCCTAGGATTCTCCATCACCACAACAGAACGGTTCAGGGACCAAAATAAAAAAGAGAGATGGATTATCCCCAGTCTCACACTTGCATCGCCCTGCAACAAAGTATCCTACACTAGGTAAAGAGTAAAGAATAAATTCAGGCTGCACTAGTGAAAACCATGAATTAAAAACAAACATCCTTTATTTTACACCATGGAAGGGACCAGATCCTACACTACCTTGCCGTCAGGCCCCAGCCTTAAGGGAGGGTTATCCCTTAAGGTGCTTCAGTCTTTTCTTCTCACACTACTTACCAAACTGTCCATAGTTTAAAATTAAGCAGACTGCAATGGATCTCTGTCAAAGATTAAAATATAAAATACAAATATGATAAATAGTGGCAACGTATCATACAATGACCTTTTTTCCAATAGCAGGTCACAGTACAAAACAATGTTACATACTATTAGGGGCAACTTTGCAATCTTCAACAAGGATACAACTATGTGTTTCATTTTGCAGACAGCCAAGCTCCATCAGGTCATATTGTGTTAGTGTGCTGAACTTTCATCATGCTTTAGTTGATTTCATTATTCATATCTATCAATGTAAATAGTTATCTATTATTTTGTTTCTTTATGCGTTTTATGTGACACCTAATTCCATCCTCCTCAGATCAATGATTGCTTTTGTTTTATTTCCCTCTTATGGAATACTGAATAGAAGAGACATTTTGAGATACCAACTAGATGCCAAGTATTTGTAATCTTGGTTCACCTTACAATTTGATAATTTAATCTAAATGTTCCTAATTGCATATAATTAGTGCCACTTTCAGTATGAAAAAACAGTAGTTCTACTCGCAGATTTTAGGATAATTTCAATCTAAATTTCTGAACTGGCATACAGAAAATGGTAAAATATTATGGGCTAGATTACGAGTGGAGCCGAAGTTTGCGCTGGCATTCGATTGTTAACACCGCTAGAAGTAATTTTTTTGTGCTCATATTACGAGTTACGTTCTCGTGTTCATAAAGTAGTGGAAAAATATAGGCTTTGCAAAGTCCCGAACACAAAATCAAATTCCAAGCACTTTTTTTTTTTCAAAAGCCTGAGACCTCATATCTTTGAGCCCTTATAACATTTCATTGTAATTTTTTTTAAATAATTTGTACTAGTGTTATTATGAATGTAACTGTACTTTTCAATGTATTTTTGATGTTTTGTGACACTTTTTATTCGAGTGTAAGAGTTAACGAGAGCTCTGAGGTAGAGGTATTCATTCTAGCGTAAATCCCGATTCCGCTCATGTGTTCGCATTTACTTTCAACTTGTAATATGAGCAGAATTTAACTAGTGTGCAAACTGTCATAGTAAACCAATATCGCTCATGTGCAAATGATGGCTAGCCACTCATAATCTAGCCCTATATGTGTAAATTCATATAATTTACAAATATTTTTTCTACAACATAATTGTGCCCCTATAAACATATAAAAATATGCAAAAAAAGGCTCTCTCTAACAGGTTTTCAAATTTGATACTTAAGTAAAGTGAACTATCATTAATGAGTATCATAAACAATAACGGTATGAGGCATGAGATGCCAGACACACTGGATATTAAAGGACAGTCTTTTATTTACTTAGAATGTGCTGTGACCAGGGCAGGGTCAAGACATTGTACAGCCTTGGTTCAATAATAAAATGACACAACCAAAGCTCTCGCTTGTAATACTAGATTGTGCGCTATTCATAACACTGCAAATGATTTTGATAGCATTTCCTGTGCTATCAATAACGCTCCACTGGACCTAAGTGTTAAATAGTGATTTATTACTGATTTTTTTTTTTTAAACAGTAATTTAAAAGGATATGGTATATGACACAGTAATGGACTGGGAAGGACTAGGTGTTTGTGTATGTGTGTGTATTTGTATGTATATATGCTGTGGGTGTGTATGTATATATGTGTATGTGTAGTTTTTTTAAACTTACATTTCAAAGCAATACCATAGTTTATATCTAATTGAAGAACCTTACTAGTTAAGTGGTGTTTAAGCGCATATTTAGCTTATTGAAAGCCAACATGAGTTTTTCAGTTCACCCCCATAAAAGTCTATCCAACATACAGATGTTGCCCTGGCCTAGACTTTCACTTGAATAATAGAAAAATACTATAACATTTTTTTTATGAGTGCTATTGATTTAACATGAGCTACACTTGTAATGTAGCTTGTTATTGGGTATGACATAAACCATTGCTTTTTTTCATGGTATTTAGCTATCAAGAGTATAGCAGTCCAATTCTGTTAAAGCAAATAATATTAATCCATGTAGGACATAAATCTTTAAGTGGTTACTTTGAAAGTGTCCATACAGAAAGCCCAGCAATGGTTAAGATTGCATCAATCATGTGTAAACATAGCAACCACTATGCATGCACTGCATCAACAAGGGACAGTGGGTGACTATTATCATAAATATTTTATTATTATCTATTATTTATAAATTGTTGAAATACTATGTAGCACTATACATGAGTTTATTATATAAGGGAATAGGACTATGCAGTTTACAAAAGAAAGCAAAAATGTGAGGGGGCTCTACCTTTCAGAAGAAATCGGTATCTCTATGTAAATTACACACCAGGTAGAAAGACTCTAAAGCTAAGAATTTAAAGCAGATATTTTGAGAAAAATAAATAATTGAACAATACATTTATGACTATACATAACAATTCAGATATATACAGAAGGAAGCTCATGAGGTTGCAATTTACTTACAACACAGTTTCTTTATAGCAATTTACTATAATGAATTACATTTTAGGTCCCCATATAAGAGAAATAGATGAGCATTCTGCAAGCTGTAAGTCACTTATTAATGTAGATCTTGGATGAATCAAGCTGTGCTCATATACTGTACATACTGTATATATGCGACTAGTGCTGCTGACTGGATCAGTGGCAAGTTCCACTCGAGACCAGGAGTGCACAGTGGATCCCAAGTGGAACTTCTATGGTCTCTTTAACCCCTTTACATGTATTAAACACACAGTAAAGCATGGTCAATAGTCATAAACCATCCAGACACTTACTATCCATATCTTACAAACTTTTATTAAACCTAGACTCCACATCAGAACTGCCATATCTAATTGGGAAAGAGAACTCCAGGCCACATTCACCTCAGTAGAGAAACACCAGATGCTCTTGGCTACAGCCAAGAGTTCAATATCAACCTCCACTATTAAGACTAATATTAAAAGGCCCCCTTTACACATATGGTGGGAGTGTTAGGTTATCCAAACCTACTGGGACACCATACACAAGATCATTGAATGATTAATGATTTTCAATATTCCCAAAACCCCAGTGATCTTCGTATTAAATGGGAAAGGTCCATTGCTACTATTGCACTGCCTTATTAAGGATCCTAATTAAATCAGCTAAAAAACTGATACCCCGATATTGGAAACAAGCACATACCCCAAGCCCAGCAGAATGGATTGGCCAAGTCAACTACACTATGAAACTAGAACAGATAACTTATGTGTTCTGAGGAAAGAGAGACTCTTTTTCTATAATAGAATCCTTTTTGGACGAGAAAGAAGATCTTTGCCTTTGCCCCTGACTTAAAAGGACATTCCAGGGGGGGCGAAGCAAGCTCAGAATCTGATCGGCCGCATATTACTTCAGCTCCACTGAAACTGTGTTTAAAACCTACTTTTTTGGCCATCAGATTCAGAAACAATCCACCACAGAAATCCTATCAACTTATGAGACTACCAACTACTACTCAAGCTTAGATAAGTCCGTTACAAAGGAGATAAGTGAGATTCCTTGGACAGACTGGCACACAGACTGTGTGTATACAGCCATTTTCCCATTCACTTGGCAACCCGTCAAACACAGAGACAAACCTGGAGATTACCCCATAAACTTAGACCAGAGATAACAGTTAAAGTGAATGTAAATTTTGTATGTTAGGAAAGTATAATTCAATAGTTTATAAGTATAATAAAAAAAACGCCACTTTCATTTTCTCATAAAATGTGTAATAATATTTTTATATACATTTCTAAATATCGATCTTTGACTATACCTGCTCCTCCCACTCTAAACTTCCTTATTCTGTTCAACATTACGTATACAGCGGTCCCACCCGCTGTTTACGTAGTGGCAATGCGCGCTCCCGTCTCTGCTAATCACTGCGCATGCGTCAAACCCCGATTCCGCTGTCAATCAACATAGTATTCAGTGAATCAATACATTCACTGAATACTATCGTTGGGTAGCGAAGCAAAGCATATGATCCTCATCCCCCATTTATTCATATGTGATTGTCGAATACGTAGCCCTTTTAAAATAAACTTACCTAGCGCTATAAGATTTCTTGAATGAAGTCCGATAATTATCCAATTGCGCATGCGCGAAATGTGAAATGTGAACGAGCTTCTGAGTAAAACGTAGGAAGAGCAGTCTAACGCAAGCGCAATACGGACGCGTGACGACACAGAAAGGGGTTTGGTCCCCCCGTGGTTAATCCAGTAATTGGTTGTAAGGATCGTGCATACAATCACAGAGAGTTAGCGAAAATGCCGGGCGGAGGATTACAATGACGGGTGCAAGGCTATAATCAATAAAAATCACGGTAATTACAATTTTTTAAAAAATTTGATGAATTAAACTCATGTTATTTAACATTCACTGTTACGCAGAACTTTAGAGAACAAGCTGACTTTACATTCACTTTAATAAAAGCTTGATCAAATTATCCCTAACTACAGCTGCAACATCTAAGGTGGAGCGTCTAATACATCTCAGATGTATTTTTGGCTATGCAACTCCGGTCAATCACCCCCACACTACTTAATATGGTGGACAGTATACGGACCATACAGGCCCTATTTTTGGACTTTAAGGTGATGTTGCTAAGGGACCTGGACAGCTGGCTTGTGTTCTCTGCGGCTAGGAGTGTAGAGACCCTTTTGCCTCTGAATTTTACTGATGCAGTATTTGTACCCATGTAGCCAGAGGGAAAGTAGTGAGCAGCACATCAACCATGTCGGACAGACCCAGTCCCTAGGGGATGCGGCCGATGCCCGGGTCCGGGCTACAACTACTATAGCTCATGGTTTGACTGTATATCCGCAGTTAGTCAGGGAAGGGACTCCATTACTTTTCAATGTATGGGAGAGTCCTAACATTTTAACCACACATACTGTACTGTCTATACAGCAATTAGCCAGGAACAAGACTACCAACAGTTCCCCAGCTCACAAACTTGGAGTTGGCCGACTTTAATAACCCTACTTGATATGAATACAAGAACCCGTTATAGTTAATAGTGGTAGTTTTGGGTTTTGTACTTTCTATTCAGTTTTCCTATGTTTCTTCTACCATTATTCAGTTATGTAAGTGTCTCTTTGTTTGTGTGTGCATGCATGAGCATGTATGTATGCATGTGCATACATATGTATATATATATAAGACTTTAAATGGTGATAACATTAAAACTGTGACTATGCTTTTCTAGATATTGCCTTTTTGTTAATCTAATAATATATATTGTTTGTGGGCAGCCACTCAGGTTTAAGATACTTAACTGTGGACACTACCTGGATATTATAAGTTCTCTGTTAATCACTAGCTATGCAATGTTAACAGAGTGTTGCTAGAGTATAGGGCCCTTGCTCAGGTGACACGACTTGTTTCTAAATTGTTATTAATAATTACCTGTCTTACAGTAACTGAAAGTGGCAGTATTTAATCATACTTCTGATTTTATAATGGTGTCCTGTTATATAGAAAATCAGCTTATATCGGCATCAAGATCTATTAGAGCTGCTTAGTGTAGATATATCAGTATGTTTTACTCTACTAGATTATAGTTGGGAACCAGAAGGCAGAGATTACATCACTACCTTATGCGTGATAATGCGTAAAAAGTATCTCCCCAAAGTTGTCTTAGACACTTCTTTAAATTTCTGAAGTCGCAGAGTGTGTAATACAAAATATTTATCTGGTATTCAAATGTAGACTCCAATTTGCACCACTAGAGGGGAGTCCTGGATTAGTTAAAAGCTAGGTTTATGCAGCAGACTACAATTAGCTGTGTGTGTGTTTCTTTTCCTGAGCTTGATATATGGAGCTACCTTGTATCCACTAACCGGTTGGCACCAGATTGACCCCCCCCCCACACTTCTCAAATGTTTATTTAGACCCATACCTGAGTGCTAACGTTTATTTGTATGAAAATGGAGACAATATGTTATATTATGGTACATCATACTTTGCACTCACATATACCTCCCATACAGTTCAGTACCAATTAAATATGGGAATCCTTGCTTTATGATTGAATATCTTCCAGTCATTGTATAGTCCCTCACCTGAATACCCATAGTTATATTGGTGCTTAGTACAGGATTATATTATTAGTAGCTTCCCTATGGAATACAAGGTGTGAGGAGATCTCATACACTACAGATAACAATAAGGAAGAACAATTAGTAGTTTGACATTATGAGATCTATTGAGATTGTTAATTACCCTGGTTGAGTGTCTTGCTAACTTTTTTACTCAAGCATCTCAGCGATCCCACCCCTTTTTACTCCATTGAGCTTACATCGTAAGCGTAGGAAAATGTATCCTATAGAAACTCTACTCCATTTGTTGTATATTCCTCAACTTATCCTCAAGCCAATATGTAATAATACCAGAGGTCCAAGAGTGACCACTGCCTTTAATGAGAGGTATGCCTTTCTCTAGTTATTTTTATATTCTACTTTAGGGGGAAACTAATAATACCTACAATATACTGAAAACTGTGACCACAAATAGATAAAAAGAGACTTGGTTGAGAATGCATGAGTTACTTACCTAATAATGATTATGTTTATGTTTTAAAATGTTACAATATGCCTGTAGGACATAAGATACACAGTGGTGACATTGTATGTCAGTATGATGCTAATATTTGGATATAGGTGTCCGTCATTGATTATATTGTAACCATGCTGCTGTTTATATATTGTATAATCTTAATCTCTCTAAAAAAAATAAAATAAAGGACATTCCAGCTAAAATTGAAATCCACATGGATGCATTTTAATTTTGAATAGAATCATTTTTGTAATATACATTTATTAGCAAAAATGCTTCTAGTAAAAGCTATAGCTGTTTCAAACGTGTATTTAAGTATGCAACGTGCACAAGCATTTTAAACGCAACACTTGATCAGAGAGCTGCTTGTACCATTCGGTAATGACTCAATTTGTTAATTGCTGACATGATACAAACCCTACTGGTTCTCTGAGCAGCTGCAGTATTTAAAATGCCAGTGCACTTAGAATATCTAGATAAGCTTCACATGCACGTGCATAGAAAAATCTTAACACTAAAACATTGATAACTTTCACTAGGAGCATTCTTGCCAATACATGTATATTGCAAATATGTTTCTATCCAAATCTGTAGTTAATCTATATGCATTTTAATTTTGACTGGAATGTCCCTTTAATGTCGCACCCTTTGCCATATCGACATTGTGAGAGGACAGCAGAAATATACAAGCAAAATGATGACAAATATAACACTATATAGGTCATATTAACACTTGGGGGATCCATTCATTGCTATTTTCTTAGACTTCCAGAGCTTAATGCTAATAGCAGACTGGAGGTTTGTTAAAAAGACACTGAACCCAATTTTTTTCTTTTGTGATTCAGGTAGAGCATGCAATTTTAATCAACTTTCTAATTTACTACTTTTATCAAATTTGTATCATTCTCTTGGTATGTTTATTTGAAAAGCAAGAATGTCAGTTTAGATTCCGGCCCATTTTTAATGAACCACCTGGGTTGTCCTTGCTGATTGGACAGCCTCAATAAACAAGTGCTGTCTATGGTTTTGAACCCAAAAATTGCTGGCTTCTTAGCTTAGATGCCTTCTTTTTCAAATAAATATAGAAAGAGAATGAGGAAAACCTGATAATAGGAGTAAATTACAAAGTTGCTTAAAATTACATGCTCTATGTGAATTAGCAGATAAGTTAGAGAATAGGGATATATATCAGTCTTGCAAAGGCCCCTAATGTAATATTGCAAGTGTTAGTGTACAATTACGTTGAACTGACAAGCAGATCTGAATAACGGGAAATTAATTAATCATATATTAATCAGGGGGGTGCTGACTGTCAGGAAATATGAGCAAACAAAGAGAAAATAGTGACAGTAAACCAGGACTCATGTAGTAGTCAAAAAGACATATAAAGAGTAGCAGGGAGAGTCGCCTGTGTCAAGTCACAAATAAAACATAACTTTTATTAAATATATATATATATATATATATATACAATAAAATGTATAATGTGAATAAGTGCAAGTGTATGTGCTGTTATAAAACTTAGATTAAAAGTGAATAGAGGAGGCTAATATCCATGAAAGCTATTAAACTACCATTGTATAATAATCACATATTCTCAGTGCAAACTCAAATAAAGCTCAATGCCAGAAAATTAATCTGAAAAAGGGGATTGACCCCAACAATTAACTGAATAATGGCATTAAAGAGCACGAGTAAGGTCCTGTCTATATGGTTAAAAAGGCCGATTATCAAGCCCAAAAGCAATCAATTGACAAATTATTACTGAATTAATGGATATAGCCCTCTAAGTACGCCTGATGTGCATTTCGCTGTTGTACCGGCTTCCTCAAGCCTTTGAGGAAGCTGGTACAATGGCGAAATGCGCATCAGCCCCTGAAGATCTCCCTACCTTATCTTCACCATGCCGGGTATCACCGATCTGTCCAGAAGAGGCTCCGAAGTCTTCATCCTATCCGGCAAGAAGAGGTCCAGAAGAGGCTCCGAAGTCTTCATCCTATTCGGCAAGAAGAGGACATCCAGACCGGCAAACATCTTCTTCCAAGCAGCATCTTCTATCTTCATCCATCCGAATAGGAGCGGCTCCATCTTCAAGACCTCTGGCGCGGAACATCCTCTTCTCCCAACGACTAGACGACGAATGAAGGTTCCTTTAACGGATGTCATCCAAGATGGCGTCCCTCAAATTCCGATTGGCTGATAGGATTCTATCAGCCAATCGGAATTAAGGTAGGAAAAATCTGATTGGCTGATTGAATCAGCCAATAAGATTCAAGTTCAATCGGATTGGCTGATCCAATCAGCCAATCAGATTGAGCTCGCATTCTATTGGCTGTTCCGATCAGCCAATAGAATGCGAGCTCAATCTGATTGTCTGATCCAATCGGAATTCGAGGGACGCCATCTTGGATGACGTCCCTTAAAGGAACCTTCATTCGTCGTCTAGTAGTCGGGAGAAGAGGATGTTCCGCGCCAGAGGTCTTGAAGATGGAGCCGCTCCTCTTCGGATGGATGAAGATAGAAGATGCCGCTTGGATGAAGATGTTTGCCGGTCCGGATGTCCTCTTCTTGCCGGATAGGATGAAGACTTAGGAGCCTCTTCTGGACCTCTTCTTGCCGGATAGGATGAAGACTTCGGAGCCTCTTCTGGAAGGATCGGTGATACCCGGCATGGTGAAGATAAGGTAGGGAGATCTTCAGGGGCTTAGTGTTAGATTTTTTAAGGGGGGTTTGGGTTAGATTAGGTGTATGTGGGTGGTGGGTTGTAATGTTGTGGGGGGGTATTGTATGTTTTTTTACAGACAAAAGAGCTGTTTTCTTTGGGGCATGCCCCACAAAAGGCCCTTTTAAGGGCTGGTAAGATAAAAGAGCTGTAAACTTTTTATTTTAGAATAGGGTAGGGCATTTTTTTATTTTGGGGGGTTTTGTTATATTTTTAGGGGGCTTAGAGTAGGTGTAATTAGTTTAAAATTCTTGTAATCTTTTTTTATTTATTGTAATTTAGTGTTTGTTTGTTTTTTGTAATTTAGTGTTTGTTTGTTTTTGTGTAATTTTGTTTAGTTGATTTAATTGTAGATAATTGTAGGTAGTTTATTTAATTAATTTATTGATAGTGTAGTGTTAGGTTTAATTGTAACTTAGGTTAGGATTTATTTTACAGGTAATTTTGTAATTATTTTAACTAGGTAGCTATTAAATAGTTATTAACTATTTAATAGCTATTGTACCTGGTTAAAATAAATACAAAGTTGCCTGTAAAATAAATATTAATCCTAAAATAGCTATAATGTCATTATTATTTATATTGTAGCTATATTAGGGTTTATTTTACAGGTAAGTATTTAGCTTTAAATAGGATTAATTTATTTAATAAGATTTATTTTATTTTGTTAGATTTAAATTATATTTAACTTAGGGGGTGTTAGGGTTAGGGTTAGACTTAACTTTAGGGGTTAATACATTAATTATAGTAGCGGCGTGGTCCGGTCGGCAGATTAGGGGTTCATAAGTGTAGGTAGGTAGCGGCGACGTTGGGGGGGGGCAGATTAGGGGTTAATGAATATTATGTAGGTGTCGGCGATGTTAGGGGAAGCAGATTAGGGGTACATAGGGATAATGTAGGTTGCGGCGTTGTGCGGTCGGCAGATTAGGGGTTAAAAAATTTAATTATAGTGGCGGCGATGTGGGGGGACCTCGGTTTAGGGGTACATAGGTAGTTTATGAGTGTTAGTGTACTTTAGAGCACAGTAGTTAAGAGCTTTATGAACTGGCGTTAGCCCATAAAGCTCTTAACTCCTGAGTTTTTTCTGCGGCTGGAGTTTTGTCGTTAGAGTTCTAACGCTCACTTCAGTCAAGACTCTAAATACCAGCGTTAGGAAGATCCCATTGAAAAGATAGGATACGCAATTGACGTAAGGGGATCTGCGGTATGGAAAAGTTGCGGCTGGAAAGTTAGACCCTTTCCTGACTGAATCTAAATACCAGCGGGCGGCCAAAACCAGCGTTAGGACCCCCTAACGCTGGTTTGGACGGCTAACGCAGAACTCTAAATCTAGGCGATTTACTTTTGTATCTGTATCCAATCCAGTAAGCTATTTTCTGTTGCTTGCGACTTCCTATGTCCTGATTCTACAAAGCTGATTCTCAGCTTCATGAGGAAATGGCGGCTCTTTAAAAACTGGAGTGATTCTCATTAATTTACCGCTCACTGTTTAAGGTAAGATTTATGATGAGATGGGCTATTCGGCATGAAATGCATCACATTTGTGTCTCCTTATACTGACTGTAGAGCTTTTTGAATTAAAGATAAACATTTGTCTTTTAAACTTTTAACTGCCAGTGCCTGGCTATTATTATTATCATGTACTGCTTAAAGGGACACTGAACCCAAAATTTCTCTTTCATGATTCAAGTAGAAAATACAATTATAAACAACATTCCAATTTACTTCTATTATCTAATTTGCTTTATTCTTTAGATATCTTCTGTTTAAGAAATTGCAATGCATATGGGTGAACCAATCACACAAGGCATCTATGTGCAGCAACAAATCAGCAGCTACTGAGCATATCTAAATATGCTTTTCAGAAAAGTATATCAAGAGAATGAAGCAAATTAGATAATAGAAGTACATTAGAAAGTTGTTTAAAATTGCATGCTCTGTCTAAATCATCAAAGAGAAAAAATTGAGTTTCATTTCCCTTTAATCTGAGGTGGCGGACAAGTTAAAGAGCAGCGGTCTTAAAGGGATAGTAAACCTTAAAAATAATGTTATATAATTCTGCACATAGTGCAGAATTATATAACATTATTTAGGTGCTATAGCCATAAAAGCATTTTTTACCGTTTAATTTGCTAAAATACGGCGCTTTTACAGACCCGCTCTCTGCTGAGCGGGTCTGTTATTTTTAGTCAGCGCATCGGGCCAGCTGTATAGTCACAGCCCGGCCCGACCGCGCCATAGCACTAAGTGCAGCTCGCTCCTGTCACAGGAAACAGCTGAATTCGGGCCTTGATAAATCGCCCCCTGAGTGTACTATTTAAAGGCATATAAACTCCCCAAAAATATTTTTTTATTCAGACTGAGCATACAATTTTAAAAGTTTCCATTTTACTTCTATTATTAAATTTGCTTAGTTCCCATAATATTCTTTGTTGAAGTGATACCTAGGTAGACATCTGGAGCACTATATGGCAGGAAATAGTGCTGCCATCTAGTGCTCTTGCAAATGGATAACATGCTTGCAAAGCAGCTGCTATATAGTGCTCCAGAAATGTACACACCCTAACTTATGCCCCTGCTCTTCAACAAAAGATACCAAGAGAGCAAATAAAGGTGATAATAGAAGTAAATTAGAAAATTGTTAAAAAGTGCATGCTTTTCCTGGATCATGAAATAACAATTTGGGGTTTCATGTCCCTTTAATTAACAGTATTTTTTAATATTATTATATTCTGTTAATAAAGCTTGGTGCATCACAGGCCTGTAAAAATTATAGCAGGTGTGTTGTAAAATTGCCGGAATATGTCAAAGGCATGCCCTCACATCTACCCCAACAATGCTCCTTCCAGGGGTGAGCTATACTTCTCCCTAGTGTCCTGAAGCTCACTTTTTTAAACCATTGTTTCTCAACCGTGGTCCTCAAATACCCCCAACAGGCCAGGTTTTCATAATAGCTGAACCAGTGCACAGGTGAAATAATCAGCTGATGGGTGAAAGCAGGTTAGTAACCATGGTTACTGATCAGCTGATTACTTCACCTGTGCACTGATTCAGATAAAGTGAAAACCCGGCCTGTTGGGGGTACATGAAGACTGCGGTTGTGAAACACTGGCCTAGACTACTTTGAGAACAGAGAATTCCAAACAAAAACTTTTTTGAATGCAGAGGGAACTTCTTATTTTGCACTATGACACTCCTAGGTTTAGGGACTCCAGAACATTTAGTGCAAAGATAATAATTAGTTACCGCCTAATAATGTGGTTGATCCCAAACCTTTAGAAAAACATATGAAATTATTTATCTGCATTAATCACCATAGACTGTAATGTAGGTTTTCTTTTAAAGAACATTAAATACATTTTTCTAAAGCATTGTGATGAACTTCCGTGTTTTTTAAAAGTTACAGGGTCAACATTTATTTCTTTTGTTAAGGGATTTATAACAAAAGAATAATTTCAGTACCCAAGAAATTAATAGGATATTTGAACAAGAATGCTTAATTTCCATCTCCTATTTGGCAGTGCTTCAAATAAAAAACCTTTTTTTGTTATCATTTGCCAGTAAGGCCAGAACAGCATTTTGTGGCAGCTTCCAACAGGCAACAAAGTGGTTCACACATGAGTATAAATGTCATTGAAATCCAGCTGGGGCTATTTTAAGTAGATTTTCTGCACTCTGTACTCTCACAGCATGGCAAAGATGCTGGATAGAGGACAAATTGTCAGACCCAATCTAAGCAGAAAGACAAAGTGATTGCGTATCATGAAATGTGACAAGCCATAGGGACATTATAGAGGACCTCCAGGTGCTTTGGTACATTTCTACCACCTCCGGCTTAGATAAACGGCCACATCAGTCATTCACTACATTTTAACAGACAAGCTGTGATTTTTCTTCCAATAACACATTGTTGACAGTGAAGTGGAGCAGAGGTACCATTTAATACCAGCACGCATGGCCCTGCTTGCCAGCTCGTTACCACATACAAATCAACTAAACAGGTGTTAGCTCTTTGGGGAAAGAGGGGAAGCTAGGACAATTTATAGACCTTATTTTGTTAGCTCTAGAATTCGTACTATCATTTTCTGTAAATCTACAAATAACCTGTGATCAACCTTTCCATTTATTCGATTACTGAAGCTCTGTCAAAGCAAAGCTCATAATGCTTGGCACATAATTCTTCAGTATTTTGATGCAAAATTTAAAGGACATTCTAGTGTAAAAATAAAATGCATTTTTATTTTCAAACAAATTCTTCTCTTTTACTATGAATTTAATCACTGCAAAGGAATGAAATAAACAGTCAAAGTTGTGTGAGGGGGACACAGCAGGTGAACAAAGGAGATGCAGCCGAACATGCAAACGTTCTGATTACTAATACTGACTGTCTTAGCTGAAGCAGAATGAGGGTGTTCCAGGAGAGAAACGCTGACCCTGTATTTTGTACGAGTTAAACGCATTGGGCAAGATTTAACAAGCAGCAGATGCTGTGTTCTACGCACTTAAGAAGAAGTGGTCATAAGACTGCAATCATCCAGATCCCATACGATCGGGATGATTGACACCCCCTGCTAGCAGCCGATTGGTCGTGAATGTGCAGGGGGCGGCATTGCACAAGCATTTCAGAAAAAATGCTTGTGCAATGTTAAATGCCTACAGCATAAAGTGTCGGCATTTTAGCGATGTTGGGCGACATATAATAAATTGACCACGTTAGCTCAGATTCAATAAAAACCAGTTTGTGAAATTAAAACCTGTATCTCACAGAATTTTTTTTTGCAAGTTTGCAACTTGAAAATTTCCGAATTCATAAAACTTTAACACTCCTCATCACATGAGCGAGTTGTGAGTCATTTTCCATTTTTTTCAACAGAGCAGCACCTGTCTCATAACAGTTCACCTCTCAGCTCATACGAGTTCCAGTGTGAAGAATAATAGTATAACAAAAACACCTTAAAAACAAGTTAGAATGGAAAAAAAACACTCTATAAAACAGTCCACTCTAACGTATGCATACAAAAAAACAACTTGATAATATACAGGGAGTGCAGAATTATTAGGCAAGTTGTATTTTTGAGGATTAATTTTATTATTGAACAACAACCATGTTCTCAATGAACCCAAAAAACTCATTAATATCAAAGCTGAATAGTTTTGGAAGTAGTTTTTAGTTTGTTTTTATTTATAGCTATTTTAGGGGTATATCTGTGTGTGCAGGTGACTATTACTGTGCATAATTATTAGGCAACTTAACAAAAAACAAATATATACCCATTTCAATTATTCATTTTTACCAGTGAAACCAATATAACATCTCAACATTCACAAATATACATTTCTGACATTCATAAACAAAACAAAAACAAACCAGTGACCAATATAGCCACCTTTCTTTGCAAGGACACTCAAAAGCCTGCCATCCATGGATTCTGTCAGTGTTTTGATCTGTTCACCATTAACATTGCGTGCAGCAGCAACCACAGCCTCCCAGACACTGTTCAGAGAGGTGTACTGTTTTCCCTTCTTGTAAATCTCACATTTGATGATGGACCACAGGTTCTCAATGGGGTTCAGATCAGGTGAACAAGGAGGCCATGTCATTAGATTTTCTTCTATTATACCCTTTCTTGCCAGCCACGCTTTGGAGTACTTGGACGCGTGTGATGGAGCATTGTCCTGCATGAAAATCATGTTTTTCTTGAAGGATGCAGACTTCTTCCTGTACCACTGCTTGAAGAAGGTGTCTTCCAGAAACTGGCAGTAGGACTGGGAGTTGAGCTTGACTCCATCCTCAACCCGAAAAGGACCCACAAGCTCATCTTTGATGATACCAGCCCAAACAAGTACTCCACCTCCACCTTGCTGGTGTCTGAGTCGGACTGGAGCTCTCTGCCCTTTACCAATCCAGCCACGGGCCCATCCATCTGGCCCATCAAGACTCACTCTCATTTCATCAGTCCATAAAACCTTAGAAAAATCAGTCTTGAGATATTTATTGGCCCAGTCTTGACGTTTCAGCTTGTGTGTCTTGTTCAGTGGTGGTCGTCTTTCAGCCTTTCTTACCTTGGCCATGTCTCTGAGTATTGCACACCTTGTGCTTTTGGGCACTCCAGTGATGTTGCAGCTCTGAAATATGGCCAAACTGGTGGCAGGTGGCATATTGGCAGCTGCACGCTTGACTTTTCTCAGTTTATGGGCAGTTATTTTGCGCCTTGGTTTTTCCACACGCTTCTTGCGACCCTGTTGACTATTTTGAATGAAACGCTTGATTGTTCGATGATCACGCTTCAGAAGCTTTGCAATTTTAAGAGTGCTGCATCCCTCTGCAAGATATCTCACTATTTTTGACTTTTCTGAGCCTGTCAAGTCCTTCTTTTGACCCATTTTGCCAAAGGAAAGGAAGTTGCCTAATAATTATGCACACCTAATATAGGGTGTTGATGTCATTAGACCACACCCCTTCTCATTACAGAGATGCACATCACCTAATATGCTTAATTGGTAGTAGGCTTTCAAGCCTATACAGCTTGGAGTAAGAAAACATGCATAAAGAGGATGATGTGGTCAAAATACTCATTTGCCTAATAATTCTGCACTCCCTGTAAAAATACCTTCCAATAATATCCCTGAACTCCCATGCCTTGCCCCTTAATATACCTATTGTTCTACCAAGCAATACTTTTTCATAACAAAATAGATATGTGAATATTTTACAATTGCAAAGATGCTGCTAGATTACGAGTTTTGCGTTATGAGTGGTGCGGTGCTAACTTGCACGTTATTGTCACCGCTCACTTCCCTACAGCGCTGGTATTACAGGTTTACAAAAACCAGGCAAGAAGTGAGCGTAGAGCAAAATTGTACTCCATACCACACTCCAATACCAGGGCTGCTGAAAGCTGCGGTGACCTGGTTTTATGTGCTCGTGCACAATCTCCCCATCGCCATCAATGGGGAGAGCCAGCTGAAAAAAGTCTAACACCTGCAAAAAAGCAGCGTTAAGCTCCGTAACGCAGCCCCATTGATTCCTATGGGGAAACAAAATTTATGTTTACACCTAACACCCTAACAAGAACCCTGAGTCTAAACACCCCTAATCTTATACTTATTAACGTATAGTACTTGAGATAAGTGACTAGGGCCTAGTTAAGTATACCGGCTACACTATAAATAGACCCCCTAATTAGGTCCTAAACAAGATACAATATGAAAGGTATATAGGAGCGCCAAGGGCTTAGGTATACAACAGGTTGCGAGTAGTAATACACCGCTGTGAGTAGTAATACTGATAACTGATAACAAAGCGGTGTATTACTACTCGCAACCTGTTGTATACCTAAGCCCTTGGCGCTCCTATATACCTTTCATCTTATACTTATTAACCCCTAATCTGCCACCCCCGACATAGCTGACATCTACAATATACTTATTAACCCCTAATCTGCCGCTCCGGACATCACCCCCACTATAATAAACATATTAACCCCTAAACCGCCATACTCCCGCATCGCAAACACTAGTTAAATATTATTAACCCCTAATCTGCCATCCCTAACATCGCTAAAACCTACCTACATTTATTAACCCCTAATCTGCTGCCCCCAACGTCGCCGCCACTAAATTTATTAACCCCCTAAACCTAAGTCTAACCCTAACACCCCCTAACTAAAATATAATTAAAATAAATCTGAATAAAAATTACTATCATTACCTAAATAATTCCTATTTAAAACTAAATACTTACCTATAAAATAAACCCTAAGCTAGCTACAATATAACTAATAGTTATATTGTAGCTAGCTTAGAGTTTATTTTTATTTTTCAGGTATGTTTGTATTTATTTTAACTAGGCAGATTAGTTAGTAAATATTTATTAACTATTTACTAACTACCTAGCTAAAATAAATACAAATTTACCTGTAAAATAAAACCTAACCTGAGTTACACTAACACCTAACCTTACACTACAATTAAATAAATTACATTTATTAAATACAATTACCTAAATTACAAAAAGAACAAAACACTAAATTGCACAAAATAAAAAACAAATTATCAGATATTTAAACTAATTACATCTAATCCTGAATATACTTCAGGAAAGTTTTCTTCTGTGAAAAGCACACTGGTCTAAAAGAGGCTGCTTCCGGGTGGTAAATCGCCATAGAACAAGTCACTGAGCTGTTGTTCGTTCCTGGTAGAGCGCTTCTCTCTTTGTATGCAAATTATTATGACCCTGTGGAAGTCTCCCTATGGGTGATGGGGGAAACCAGACGTGGACTCCTTGCCCAGTGTGCTTAGAGGAATGTGGCTGCACCTCACTGACGAGGCCGAAACGATCTTGTGGGGTTGTCATGTTCCTTGTTCAGAGGAGAATTGCCTGGTATTTCGGGGCTGGACTGACCTTACTTGGCAGGATCAGACTGATATACTTCAGGAAAGTTTTCTTCTGTGAAAAGCACACTGGTCTAAAAGAGGCTGCTTCCGGGTGGTAAATCGCCATAGAACATTCCACTGAGCTGTTGTTCGTTCCTGGTAGAGCGCTTCTCTCTTTGTATGCAAATTATTATGACCCTGGGGAAGTCTCCCTATGGGTGATGGGGGAAACCAGACGTGGACTCCTTGCCCAGTGTGATTAGAGGAATGTGGCTGCACCTCACTGACGAGGTCCATAGGAGGCCGAAACGATCGTCTGGGGTTGTCATGTTCCTTGTTCAGAGGAGAATTGCCTGGTATTTCGGGGCTGGACTGACCTTACTTGGCAGGATCAGACTGATATACTTCAGGAAAGTTTTCTTCTGTGAAAAGCACACTGGTCTAAAAGAGGCTGCTTCCGGGTGGTAAATCGCCATAGAACAAGCCACTGAGCTGTTGTTCGTTCCTGGTAGAGCGCTTCTCTCTTTGTATGCAAATTATTATGACCCTGGGGAAGTCTCCCTATGGGTGATGGGGGAAACCAGACGTGGACTCCTTGCCCAGTGTGCTTAGAGGAATGTGGCTGCACCTCACTGACGAGGCCCATAGGAGGCCGAAACGATCATCTGGGGTTGTCATGTTCCTTGTTCAGAGGAGAATTGCCTGGTATTTCGGGGCTGGACTGACCTTACTTGGCAGGATCAGACTGATATACTTCAGGAAAGTTTTCTTCTGTGAAAAGCACACTGGTCTAAAAGAGGCTGCTTCCGGGTGGTAAATCGCCATAGAACAAGCCACTGAGCTGTTGTTCGTTCCTGGTAGAGCGCTTCTCTCTTTGTATGCAAATTATTATGACCCTGGGGAAGTCTCCCTATGGGTGATGGGGGAAACCAGACGTGGACTCCTTGCCCAGTGTGCTTAGAGGAATGTGGCTGCACCTCACTGACGAGGCCCATAGGAGGCCGAAACGATCATCTGGGGTTGTCATGTTCCTTGTTCAGAGGAGAATTGCCTGGTATTTCGGGGCTGGACTGACCTTACTTGGCAGGATCAGACTGATATACTTCAGGAAAGTTTTCTTCTGTGAAAAGCACACTGGTCTAAAAGAGGCTGCTTCCGGGTGGTAAATCACCATAGAACAAGCCACTGAGCTGTTGTTCGTTCCTGGTAGAGCGCTTCTCTCTTTGTATGCTAATCTAATAGCCCTATCAAAATAAAAAAGACCTCCCAAATAAAAAAAACCCTAGCCTAAACTAAACTACCAATAGCCCTTAAAAGGGCATTTTGCGGGGCACTGCCCCAAAGAAATCAGCTTTTTTACCTGTAAAAAAAAATACAAACACCCCCCCAACAGTAAAACCCACCACCCACACAACCAACCCCCCAAATAAAATCCTAACTAAAAAAACCTAAGCTCCCCATTGCCTTGAAAAGGGATTGCATCAGCCAATAGGATTTTTTCACCTTTAATTCCAATTGGCTTATAGAATTCTATCAGCCAATCGGAATTCAAGGGATGCCATCTTGGATGATGTCATTTAAAGGAACCTTCATTCCAGAAGAGCCGTCGAAAAAAGAGGATGATCCGTGCCGGATGTATTGAAGATGGACTTCTTGCCGCTTGGATGAAGACTTCTCCCGGCTTCGTTGAGGATGGATGTCCGGTCTTCAAAACTGTAAGTGGATCTTCGGGGGTTAGTGTTAGGTTTTTTTAAGGGTTTATTGGGTGAGTTTTATTTTTAGGTTAGGATTTGGGCACTTGAAAAAGAGCTAAATGCCCTTTTAAGTGCACTGCCCATCCAAATGCCCTTTTCAGGGCAATGTGGAGCTTAGGTTTTATTAGTTAGGATTTTATTTAGGGGGTTGGTTGTGTGGGTGGTGGGTTTTACTGTTGAGGGGTTGTTTGTATTTTTTTTACAGGTAAAAGAGCTGATTTCTTTGGGGCAATGCTCCGCAAAAGTTCCTTTTAAGGGCTATTGGTAGTTTGGTTTAGGCTAGGGTTTTTTTTATTTTGGGGGTTCTTTTTTATTTTGATAGGGCTATTAGATTAGGAGTAATTAGTTTAAATATCTGATAATTTCTTTTTTTTATTTTGTGTAATTTAGTGTTTGTTTTTTGCAATTTAGTTAATTGTATTTAATTTAGATAATTGATTTAATTGCAGTGTAAGGTTAGGTGTTAGTGTAAGACAGGTTAGGTTTTATTTTACAGGTAAATTTGTATTTATTTTAGCTAGGTAGTTAGTAAATAAATAGTTAATAAGTATTTACTAACTAGTCAACCTAGTTAAAATAAATACAAACATGCCTGTGAAATAAAAATAAACCCTAAGATAGATACAATGTAACTATTAGTTATATTGTTGCTAGTTTTGGGTTTATTTTACAGGTAAGTATTTAGTTTTAAATAGGAATTATTTAGTTATTAATAGTAGATTTATTTTAATTATATTACAGTTAGGAATAGATTTAGGGTTACGTTTAGGGGTTAATATGTTTATTATAGTGGCGGCGATGACCGGAGTGGCAGATTAGGGGTTAATAAATGTAGGTAGGTGGCGGCGATGTTAGGGGGAGGCAGGTTAGGGGTTAATAATATGCAACTAGTGTTTGCGATGTGGGAGTGCGGCGGTTTAGGGGTCAATATGTTTATTATAGTGGTGGCGATGTCGGGAGCGGCAGATTAGGGGTTAAAATTTTTATTTTAGTATTTGTGATGTGGGAGGGCCTTGGTTTAGGGGTTAATAGGTAGTTTATGGGTGTTAGTGTACTTTTTAACACTTTAGTTATGAGTTTTATGCTACATCTTTGCGGAAGTTAAATTGCGTTACGACCAAAACTCGTAATCTAGCCGATTAAAAATTGCAGTTTTTAAGTGTGTTTTCTAACTGTTGCACTTTTTATAATTATTTTTCCACCTTGCCAACTGTACATGTTTTATATGTGAGATGTCAGGTACTGGGCACCTGTCACAACTACAGATGCTGAATTAATCTAATACTAAGCTACCAAAAACCCTTTAAAGGGACTTTTGTAGGGCATTGCCCTAAGTTAAACAGCTCGTTTACTTAAAAATTTTTTACCAATTACCCCCTAACAGTAAAACCCCCCATCCAACCAACCCCCAAAATAAAAAAACTAAGTCTATTTGTATGGGCATTGCCCTTAAAAGGACATTTAGCTCTTTTACTGCCCTTAAAAGGGCAATCAGCTCATTACAGCCCAAAAAACCCTAATCTAAAAAAAAAAGCCTAAGACTTACCCCCAAATAGGTACTCACCGTTCCTGAAGTCCGGCGGTGAAGTTCTTCTTCCAGGCGGCTCCATCATCTTCTATATTCATCCGGAGCAAAGGCGGCGCAGAGTAGAGGTGCGGAGCGGTCTTTCCCGATGCATGGATCCGGAGCGGCGGTCCTCAGCGGTGGTTCTCAGTGGCGGTCTTCAGCGGCGGTCTTGCATTCCATCTTCAATTCTACTGTATTGAGTGGTCCTTTAAAAATCCCCTTAAACTTTAATACTAATTTTCTGTTGAAAACCATAAGATACGTAAGGAATGTGATTGACCCCCCCCTTTTTTTTTTTTTTTGAATATTTTATTTTTATTCAGAATTTTACAAAACAGTAACTAATCCAGTGGGGACTCGCAGGGCCCCTTTTCACCAATAAAGTCAAGTATAACACTGGGTCTTCTAACCATACACAACAAGTTTTGTTCAATTAGAAAAGAAAAAGAAGAGAAACAAAATAAGGCAAATTGCGTTAGAATAAGTTAAGTTTGGTCTCACCCTGTGCAGAGTTAAGCTACAGATCATTGCTTGTGAGGATGAGCGTATCAATGATTATGTAGTAGAGCACTTCAACTTAGATAAGTAGATTGCAGGGAACGGGAGGGGGGAAGGGATAGGGGGAGGGGGCGCATTTGTGTGGAGTAAGGGGGGGTGCTACGGCCAACTCTTCTAGGCGTCTGCGCATAAGGTCAGGAGAGGAAGGTAGTCAGGTCGCTGTCAGATTAGGCGTCATTTGTCAGAGTTTGTGGATGCCATATAGTGTTGTAGTTGTCTTTCCAATCAGCCCAAGCCATTTCGAACAAATCAGACTTGTTAAGGTCAAAATATATTGCCTTTTCCATAGTGTACACATAGGCCATTGTGTGGACAATATCATTCCAATTAGGAGAAGAGTCTCTTTTCCAGGCTCTGGCAATATTGGTTTTGATTGAGGCTAATAGATAAACATCAGAGGCTTTGGTGCTTGGGAAGGACATGAAGGCCTAGGTGGAGAAGGACAAGCGCTTGTCCAGCCGATACTCTAAAGCCATAATCAAGAAGGGTACGTATTGCCCTTTCCCACAAGGGTCTGATAATGGGGCATTCCCACCAAACGTGCAACAAGTTGCCATGAAGGCCGCAGCCTCTACAACATAGGGGTGATGTTCCTGGGAACATTTTAGACAATTGGGTAGGAACAAGATACCAATGTGAGAGAACTTTATAATACATCTCAAACATTGTTACACAATGCAGGGTCTTCTTCGTCAGTAGAATGGTCCTTTGCCAAGCATCACTGGTGGTTTCGGCACCTAAGAGGGTGTCCCATCTGAGAAGATGCGGAGCCAGAGTAGGCGGGGAAGTGCTGTCTAGGAGGGCATAGTGTATTGAAAGTGGTCTGACAAGTCTGCGTCCCCCCTGCCAAACAGACTCCCAAGGAGTAGGGGGGTGGGAGGAGGAGGGAAGGAAGCCCCAGCTTTTTAGAAAGCTCTGAATCCTAACCAGTTCAAAGGTGAGGAACTTAGGGGTGACTGCCTGTTGATTTAGCTGCGTTAGGTCTATAAATTCATCAGGCCGTGTGACCGACCAAAAATCTGAAACTTTGGCAATCTGTAGCCAAGCCCATGTGTTGGGGTGATTGTCAGGCAAGCTCGTGAGTAGTTCGGCCACCAAAGTTATCGGAGAAGGGTGGGGAGCAATGAGCTGGCGATGCCTAAGCCTGTCCCAGAGAGATAAGCACTCCAGGATGACTAGGTTATTAATGTCCATTGTTCTTTGGCTGTGTGGTGGGATCCAAATAACGTCTATAAGGAAAACATTGGGAGGCAAGGATGCCTGTTCAAGTTCCCTCCATCTGTCACAAGACTGGAGCACCCCCATTGGGAAATATGCGTAAGCATGGCTCCTTCGTAATATTTCACCACCGACAGAGATGCAAGTCCACCTAAGCGGATGGGGAATTGCAAAGTCCTATGGGCAATTTGGGGGGTCTTACCTTGCCAAATGAATTTTGTGATCTCACTCTGGAATTGAAGGAGGAGATGCATAGGTACTCTAATTGGTAAACAACAAAACAGGTAGGTTAATTTGGGGAGGAAAGACATTTTAAGAGAAGCTATTCTTCCCATCTAAGATATGGACTTATGGTCCCAAGAGTGTTTTAAATTGCACAATTCTGCTAATAAGAGGAGGTAGTTAGCCTTTATCATTTGGGGGACGCTATGAGACAAGTTTACTCCTAGGTGAGTAATCCGCTCAGTCGACCACTTAAAATTGTATCTGTCTTTCAACTTGCGGATGTAGGATTGCGAGTAACCCCACCAAAAAATTTCAGTTTTGTGCGCGTTGAGTTTATAAAAGGAGAGATCACCAAATATCCTTAGGGTATCCAGTAATCTAGGGATAGCTCTGGCGGGGTCAGCGGTAAATATGGTAACATCATCTGCAAACTTTTGTGCAATGAACCTGAAAGTCTAATCCCTGGTAAGGACACATCTGACCGGATTGTCGTGGCCAGAGGCTCAATCGCTAGGGCAAATAGCAGGGGCGAGAGTGGACACCCCTGTCTCGTCCCATTCGATATGCTAAACGGCGGTGTCCTAAATCCTAAACCTCTAACAAAGGCTTTGGAGCCGAATATAAAGCCTTGATGGCCGTACAGGTTGCGGTTGGAAAATTAAAGGCCCAGAGTGTTTCCCACAAGTACTCCCACCGAACCCGGTCAAAAGCCTTCTCAGCATCTAAAGAGATGACCGAGAAGGGCTTGTTCATTCTGGTTGACTCGCTTATGATGTTAATGAGGCACCTAGTGTTATCCGGACCCTCTCGATTGTAAATAAACCCTACTTGGTCAGGGTTAATTAGATCCAGCAACAGTTTGCCGATGCGGCTAGCCAGGATCTTGGAATAGATCTTAACGTCCATGTTGATCAGAGAGATCGGTCTGTAGTTAGGACAGAGGGAAGGATCCTTGTCCGGTTTGGGTATCGTAACAATAGCAGCCTGTAAGAACTCTTCCTTGAAAGACCCATCCCTACCTGCTAAGTCAAAAAACCTGAGCAGGTATGGAGCAAGTTCATGTATATACTGTTTATAGAATTGGACAGAGAATCCATCAGGGCCAGGGGCCTTAAAAGGCTTCAGGCGCTTGACAGTTTGCTTAATTTCAAGCAGCGAAATTGGCATAGTGAGCGTACTTTGTTGCTCTGCCGTGAGCTTGGGTAGATCCAGAGTAGACAAGTACTTTTAGATATCATGTATGGGGGAAGGCTTTGCGCCCTCCATAGTACCAATGTTATACAGTTTGGAATAGAAATCAGCAAAGCTTTCACCTAATAGGGATGGTTTTCTATGCAGTCTATTGTTATGGAGGATTTGTGAGATGCGGGTAGCACTATGTTTATTCCGCAGTTTATTGGCTAGTAGAGTATCGGCCTTGTTTCCTTTATGATAGAAGAGTTGTTTTAACTTAGATAGATTGCACTGGGTTTGCTTTAACTCCAAGTTTTTGATATGGTCCCTAACAACTCTGACACTTCCGCTGAAATTGAGACCAGATTGCGTGTTTCAAGTTTTCTGAGTTTGTTGTGTGCCTGCGCAAGTGTTAAGCCGGCCATCATTCTCAAGTGGCTCTGCTTGCGGATTATGAGGCCTCTAGCCATCACTTTGATGGCACCCCAAAGAGTATCATCTGGAGTTTGTCCTTTGTCATTATGTCTAATCAGGGCAGATAAATCTCGTCTCAATTCCTCTCTAAAAGCTATGTCTGTTAGGATGTGGCGTGGGAGTCTCCAACCAGTTTGGGGAAATGGTTTGTCCGTGGGATGTAAGTCAGTTATAAGTAAATCGTGATCTGACCAAGAGCTTAAAGCAATCTCCGATCGCATAACAGAGTCCAAAGTCTCGGCTTGACAAAAACATATGGTCCAGTCGAGAATAAGCTTTATGAGGGTGCGAATAATGAGTGTAATCTCTTTCTCTGGTGTGCATGGATCTCCATACGTCAAAGTAGCCGTGATGGGACATTACACTCCATATCTTGGTAGAAGTGTTGTGTGCCTGGGGGTTGGCACTGTCCGGAGTTCTGGTCTTGCGATCCAGGGAGGGGTCCCAAGTCATATTGAAGTCGCCCGCCAGAATAACTCATCCCTGTCTGTATTGGTCCACTAATTGAAGGATTTTACGGAGGCATGCTGGTTGGTGGGAGTTAGGGAGGTAGATAGATACTAAGGTGTGGAGTACGTGGTTTAGCTTGCAAATTATGATGGTATACCTGGCCTGCGGGTCTCTAAGTACCTGTATAGGTTCATACGCCACTCTGCGGTGCAAAAGTATGGCCGTACCCCTAGCTTTTTTAATAAAAGGAAAGTGGTCAGGAATCCAGTAGGAATGGGAGTGAAAGCGTTGAGGGGAGTCTAATTTCCAGTGAGTCTCTTGTAAGAAGACAACATCAGGATTATGATGATGGAGTTCACGGGCTAAGAGGCTTCATTTATGTGGGGAATTAAGGCCTCTCACGTTGTGTTTAAGAAGTCTAAGTCGGTTTGCCATTGTTATGGGGGGGGGAGAGGGAGGGGGAAGGAACTATGGAAGGATAGTTATGTAAGGATTTCAGGTTAAGTCGTAAATCATGAAGTGCTGTACTGAAATTTGAGGTGGAAATAGTCCACCTGGTTGGAACCCTGGCGTGGGCTACCTATGTGGGGGGGAGCTATATGAGGAGCTAAGGGCTTTTTAAAGGGACCGGGTTAACCGGCCCCACTCCAGCTATAAATAGAGTAAGTCTCATGTGTGTCTATGATATGTAGTCATATAGTCAATAGTGCCATAGCAAAGCAGCACATAAAAGTAAACAATAATAATAAAACATTAGCCAACAATAACTGTAACGTCAGCAGCATCAACATGGTCTCCCCAACAGAGCTAAAAATCATTCAACCTGTGCCAGATTGACCCTTTGTAACATTCTAATGTGACACAAACTATAACAATGGAGATACCAACAGGTAACATACAAGGGTTATCAGGAAATAGTGAATCTCTAGTGCCATTTAGACTCGATTAGGCACTTCTTACTTAGAGGGCCTTTATGAGATTGTGTTGGGGAGAAAAGGCTGAAAACAAGAATTCAAAAATGAAGAGTAACATTACCATCTGATGCAGTCCAAAGGTCAAGGTGGGGCCACAGGGGGTCCCTGATTGTCCTGTGGTATTTGTGTTTTCAGTCTTTTGGTCCGCTGGTCCTTAGGAGGCCAATCGGGTGCTGTGGCTCTTAATCTTGCCTTGACAGGAGCAGGCTCCATTGTACTACCTTTTATAAGGCCCCATTGTGCTAGTAAAGTGGAACCTTGAGCCAGTGATGACACAATGTAGGATTGGTTATCCTTAGAAATGATCAATTTGGCCGGGTAGCCCCATCGATATTTAAGGCCCGCTTGTCTGAGCTCCGAGGTGATTGGTTGATATAGTCTGCGATGCTGTAAGGTGTGAGCCGATAGGTCCGGTAACAGTTAAATATTTTGGTATTTATCTGCCAAAGGTGGTTTGCGGAAGGCGGCCTACATAAGCTTGTCCTTAAAGAGGAAGCTGTGAAAGCAAACAATAACGTCTCTAGGTTTATCCTGTGAGACAGATCTTGGGCGTAAGGCTTTATGAGCTCTCTCCATTGTGGTAGTCATGCCTTCAGTAGAATCTAGCAGATTGTTGAAAAGCTCTGACAGATAGTTCTGCAGGTCGGCAGATGAGACATCTTCCGGAATGCCCCGGAATCTAATGTTATTCCGCCGGGCACGGTCTTCGATGTCCGCCAGTTTAAATTCAAGTTGGCTCAACTGGTCAGATAGAGATTCAGAATATGCAAGTAGATTTGTTTGGTCTGCGGCGAGTCTTGCCTTCTCTCTAGGGAGTCCACCCTATCCCCAATCACTGCCATGTCTTTCTTAAGCTCAGCATGGCTCCTTTGGATTTCCTTTGTGATGGATCGTGTTTGCTGTGCAAACATTTTTTAAGAGTTTCCTCTGTGATATAGTGTTGAGATCTGGGGAGTAGAGTAGCATCAGGCTGGGACCTCTCTTCAATTGATTCTGATTCACTAAGGTCATCATGTGAATTATCTTCGGGCCTCCTAACGGGCTGTGTAAAATGGTCTAGGACTGTTTTCTTAGCTGGACCATGGGTTCTAGGCTGTCTCCTGGCAGTGTGTGGCATTTTTGTTTATGATAAGTGACCAGACAATCTCTTAAAGTGTAAACCTGTAAGCAAGATGTTAGATAGGCAAGGCTATGTATGGCTAAGTTAGGATAACAAATGTAGTTGCTTTACCATGAGGCACACTAACAACAGGTAATAACAAGAGTGAACATACACCTAAGGAGTGAGGCCCTCCATCGCAGTGGTCAAAACCAGACCAGAACTCTGCCTGTAGAAAAAAAAGGCAGGGAGGATCACCACGCAGGGGCCAGATGGGACCCCCCCGGCACAGGTTGAGCGAGGAAATTCCCAAAATCTACACACCCCCAGCCAGTCCAGGAGCGGTGGATATGACCCGGAGGAAGGGAAAAAGGAAAGGGGAAGTGACCAACTCAGACAAGCTGAGTCGGAAAGGGAGGACCGGCTAGGGATCTCACAGCAGTGATATTCGAAAATAAAATTAATGTAGACACAGGCTACAAAGTTTAATAGCACCAGTCAATAAGGACCAATAGCACACAGAACTTCGGTGGCAGAACCCCTGCAAAAGAAAGGTTGAGGTTATACAGCAAATCAACACTGCAGTTTAGGTGGGTGATCCAGATACCAAGGGCTGTAATAGAAACTTATTAAATAAGAGGTACCAGTCTCACAATTACAAAGTTGCAGCCAGTTTTAGAATGTAGGGCTATCAGGTTCACAGTTTAAAGGCAAGAAAAGTGCCCTTTCAATAGAATGAAAGAGAGGGGCCCAAAAATGTCACTTTAATATGATTAAATTGGGACACCACACCACCTCCTATGTAATTGTTTAGTACCTCATTATTGTATATAGATATAATTGTGGAGATAAATATCAACAGATAACGTAGGTTAGTAGGCTCTGTGTCTATTTCAGGTCACATTGGGGTTTTACCCAATGGGGCTGAGTATATATGGTAAATACCAATCCAGTATCCCACTACCTAACCTCTGCAAAAACAGCCTTATGCTGTCCTCTCCTGGGGACGTTGTCACTATATGACGATAGCGGAAAAGGGAGCAGGGGTATGACCCGCCAGCAATAACCTGGCGGGAAAGGGGGGGAGAGGACACACCTGTGAGCTACGGAGAAACGCTAAGTTATAAGTGGCAATATGTCTCTGCCTAGATTAACTGTAGCTGTACTACGTTGCTATGGAACTATAATTTATACTATACAGTACAATGTACTGCACAATACAGGGATGTAGTGGTCTAGAAATTGATCAGAGGTAGAATCTTGCAAAACGGCAACTAGTACTAAATTTGAATGGGGAGTCACCCAGAGTACGGTAAGGTCAATACATATTTAGCAAGTTAATATACTTTTAGAAACCTGTAAGGAGGAAAGCACAAGGTTAAGGCAAATATTAAATCAAACTCCACCTTGGGCTATGAACCCAAGGACAGTAAAGCTGGCGTAGCAGCTGATATTGGGAGAAAGTAGACTTATATATTAATGACTCTGGAGAGAGGTCAGTCCAAAATCCCACAGTAGTAAGAAGATGGCGTGAGAGTCAAAAGGGCATGTTGCAGACAGATTGCCTTGATTTCAATTAATATTAGAGATAGTGTACAGGGCTTATGGGTTTAGTGAGCCCATTTTAGTATATGAGTCTAAGTCTAGGAGGTGGAATAGTTGCTACCTCAGGCTAACACCAGTGGGGCTTCCTTGTGGAGAGGGGTATTGAGGTATGAGGCTTACAGCTTCTTGCACCGTTGTTAGGTATATTGGGGTAGATGGATAATGTCTAGCCGTGGTGGCGCTCCCTATTATGCTGTGTCTCTACAAAGTCCAAGCGTTATGAAAAGTTGTAGTGTGTAGGGGAGCTATCTCTAGCTTGAATGGCTAGGTAGAATGTCTCAGGGGGCTGGGGGTATGTAGAGTTGTAAGCCTTGTGCGCAGCCTTAAGTGTCAGTGTGTGCGGCCCGCTCACCAGGAGCCAAGCAAACAGGTCAGGGTGTTTGATAAAGTAACAGCTTCTTACCCGGCACCAGTAGCAGCTCACACTTTAGAGAAGTATAGCACAGGCCCTGGCTGGATGGCCACTGTATCAGAACTCACTCTGCGGATAGTTTCTCTTGGCCCAGATGTGGAGAGGTGTTTGCGGCCAAGATGGCGGGTGTTCGCGCCTTTTCCGTGAGATGCACAACCAGGAGGCCCAGCTGCCTCATGTACAGGTTCGTGGCTCTGTATGCACCGGTTGATCTCCCAACACAATCTCCAGTTTGAGATCACTCAGTAAGTAAACAATCCGCCACCTATCTCTGCTGTTTCAGGACGTCGGGTTGCAGAGGCTCCCAGATGCACCAAGGCAGGATATCCAGTCCAGCTCAGCCCTCTCGGACACAGCAGACGCGGTAAGTTGAATGCTCCGGAGTGGATCCCCAACCCTCCGGAGCAATGTTGGCAGGCAAGACCTAGGAGCAAGCAGGATTTACAGGTGGCTGAGTCAGGCACTCCGGAGCGGAGGCCTCGGCCCTCCGGAGCAAAGGCACAGTCATAGCCACAGGTTGTAGGGGTGCTTGAAGTCTTCGTAGGTCGGCCAATCCTCTGGGTCAGCAGTAACGGGCTATATAGTAAGCCCTAAAAGTACGTGGATAGTTGTAGGGAGACCCGGAGTGGATCCCCAACCCTCCGGGTAAAAGCCGATAGCAGCCCTTTCTCACCCAGCAGTAGGTCCCGCTCACAGCAGTGTAGGCCGTTGGGACTGATCTATCTTGTCTTGTGAAGGGTTTGATGAAACAGGTCAAACTGCAGCGATATATATTGTCCACTTGTGATAGATAACACTGTAGATAGCCTTTAATTATAAAGATTTAGGCTTTGAGAGATCTTTTTAGCACTTTTTCTCAGGAGCTCAGTGTATGCACGTCTAGTCTGTGCTATGGATAGCTCCGCTCCCCCCCTAATATTTATTTCTTCAATATTTAACAAACATACACCTAGATTACAAGTTGTGCGTTACGGTTTTAATGGCAATTTCAGCTTAAAAACCTTAATGCAGCCATTACAAATCGTGTCCGTATAGCTGTACTGCAAGCATTTTAGCATGTAACGCAACGTCAATCCTGCACTCTAAAAAATGACGTTTTTGCATGGGATTTCCATAGCGCCGGTATTACAGGTTGTGCGGTGAGGCTAAAATGCTTGCGTTCCAGCCTATACCGACACGATCCGTTCTGCTATCTGAGACAAGTAGTTATGATTTAGCGCAACAAATCTTTACACAAAACTCATAACTAAAATGTTAAAAAGTACACTAATTAACCCCTAAACCGAGGCCCTCCTGCATCGCAAACAATATTATAAAGTTATTATCGCCTAATCTGCCACTCCCGACATTGCCGCCCCACTAATAAAAGTTATTAACCCCTATTTCGCCGCTCCCCAACATCGCCACCACTATAATAAAGTTATTAACCCCTATTCCCCCGCACCCCAACATCGCTGACACTATAATAAAGATATTAACCCTATTCCGACATTCCTCGACATCGCTGCCGCTAAATAAAGTTATTAACCCCTAAACCTCTGGCCTCCCACATCACTGTCACTAAATAAACCTATTAACCCCTAAACCGCCAGCCCCCCACATTGCAAAAAACTAAATTAAACTAATAACCCCTAAACCTAACAACCCCCTAACTTTAAATTAAAATTACAATATCCCAATCTTAAAATAAATAAAAACTTACCTGTGAAATTAAAAAAACCTAAGTTTAAACTAACCTAACATAACTATTAGACTAAAATTAAAATAACTACAAATTAAATAAACTAAATTACACATTAAAAAAAACTAACACTACTAACAAAAAATAATTCTAAAATTACAAAAAATAACAAATACTAAATTACAAAAAATAACAAACACTAAATTACAAAAATAACAAATGAAATTATCCAAAATAAAAACAATTACACCTAATCTAATAGCTAGGGATGGGTGAATGTGTTTATATTCAAATTTGAATGTTAGAACAAATGTTATTGTAGAAATTCGATTAACATAATAGAATGTTGATAAGAATGAATATTTTTAAAAATTCAATTTTCAAATGTTATTTACAGTTTTCGAATGTCGAATTCGAATGTCACTTTCAAATTCAAATATTACATTTATAAAACATAATTGTAGACTAGAAACACTATTTTGAATTAAAATGTCACATTCAAATCGAATATCACATTCAAATTTGAATATTACATTTATAAAACACAGTATAAGACTAGAAATACTATTTCGAATTTGAATGTCATATTCGAACCGAATATCACATTCAATTTGAAAATCACATTTATTAAACACAGTTGTAAACTAGAAATACTATTTCAAATTCGAATGTCACATTCGAATTCGAATGTCACATTCAAATTCAAATGTTACATTCGAATTTGAATATTACATATAAAAAACACAGTATTAGACTAGAAATACTATTTCAAATTCGAATGTGACATTCGAATGTAGCATTCAAATTTGAATATTACATTTATTAAGTACAGTTGTAGACTAAAAATACTATTTCGAATTTGAATGTCACATTCAAATTTGAATGTTACAGTTCAAAATTGAATGAATACATAGCTAAACATTCTATTATTCTAACGAATATTTTTTAATTTTATTGAAAAATTTGAAATCAAAAATTTGAAAATAGAATGTTAGAATGTTATATAAACATTCAAAATTTGATTCGAACAAACAAATGTATAAAAATTTGTTTTAAATTTAAATTTTTTAGAAACATTCACCCATCCCTACTAATAGCCCTATAAAAATAAAAAAGCCCCCCCCCAAAATAAAAAAAAAACCTTTGCCTACAATAAACTACCAATAGCCCTTAAAAGGGCATTTTGTGAGGCATTGCCCTAAAGAAATCAGTTCTTTTACCTGTAAAAAAACTAACTCTAACAAAAAACTAAGCTACCCATTGCAATGAAAAGGGCATTTAACTCTTTTGCATTGCCCTGAAAAGGGCATTTAGCTCTTTTAAGAAAGCCCAAAACCTAATATAAAAAAAACACCCAAAAAAAGTTGATAAAAACTAACAATAACCCCCGACGATCCACCCCCGATGATCCACTTACAGTTTCTGAAGTCCGGACATCCAGGCGGTGAGAAGTGTTCATCCAGGCGGCGAGGTCTTCATCCATCAAGGCGGCGTCTTCTATCTTCATCCAGGCGGAATCTTCTATCTTCATCCTGCATCGCTTACACCTAAATAAAGCTATTAACCCCTAATCTGCCACCCCTGCATTGCAAATACTAAACTAAACCCATTAACCCCTAAACTGCCAAACACCCACATCGCAAATACTCAAGTAAAAGTAAATGAATAGTCACCTGTCCTATGTTTTCTTTAATTGTAATCAATATTTACAATTTATAAATTATATCTACAGAATAATTTACAATATACATAAGGACCCGCACCCCTGACCACAATAACAGTCCCCACGAAATTTCCAAGTAGGTAGTGTGTGAGCTGTAAATAAATAAGGATCTATGCAGTCATACTCACTATTAACATGTGCAATTTTTTTTATCAGGTTGTAGTCACATTTACGGTAAAATGTTCAACACCAATATTATTCTCAGAGCATGTGAAGCAATTTCAATGCCAAGGGACAGTTCCATAAATTGCATTAAGATTATCAGAACTATTTGAAAATAACTTTATAAAAAGCAAAGTACAATCTTTTCAAAGGGTCAATTCTCTTGAGCTCTCTGTTCTGGTGAGATTCTATAAGATGCCTTTTCAGTATTATGAGACCCCACAGTGATTGTTTTAAAGGGACACTCAATCAAAATTAAACTTTCATTATTCAGATAGAGCATGCTATTTTAATTTTTTTTTCTCCAAATTACTTCATTTAACAAAATGGGCTTTTTTTTAGTCTTTTTATATTTAAACGTTTTGAGTCACCAGCTCCTACTGAGCATGTGCAAGAATAATTGTTTATGCATTTGTGAATGGCTGATGGCTGTCACATGGTACGTGTATGCATTTGTGATTGGCTAATGGCTGTCACATGGTACAGGGGGAGTGGAAAAAGACATAACTTTTAAAATTGTCAGAAAAAAAATCTACTACTCATTTGAAGTTCAGACTAAGTGCTATTGCATTGTCTTGTTATCTTGCATTTGTTGATTATGCAAATCTACTGTGTTGACAGGTCCTTTAAGGACAATTTATTACCTTGAGAATTATGTAACTTATAAAGGAGAGTTCACTTATATTTATTTATTTATTTATTTATTTATAAAATATTTTACCAGGAAGGATACATTGAGATTTCTCTCGTTTTCAAGTATGTCCTGGGTCCACAAGACATTGCATTGATAACTTAGGGTACAATAAAATACAAAAAACAATAATAATACACAATATATGAAAAAAAAAAAATTAACATAGAACAGGTATTTAATCAACCATGACAGATGCATTCTGTTTTGAGATATGTAGAGAGGGATCTCTTAAAGGATATTAGGCTTGGGGAAGGTTTGAAAGTGTGCGGGAGGTTGTTCCATAATTGTGGTGCTCTGTAGGAAAAGGAGGATCGAGCTGCTTTCTTTTTGTATTGAGGCAAGCTAAATAATGTGCTGGTATTGGATCGGAGGTTATAGGAGGTGGGAATAGCCGGGGAGAGCATTCTGCTCAGGTAGGGTGGGAGCTTCCCAGAAATGCTCTTAAACACAAGGCAAGAAAGATGGAGGGAGCGTCTGGATTCCAGCGACAGCCAGTTTAGTTCTTTTAGCATGTCACAATGGTGGGTCCTGTAGTTACATTGTAGCACAAAGCGGCAGAACGAGTTATATAACGTATTTAGTTTATTAAGGTGAGTTTGCGGTGCAGGTGCATATACTACGTCCCCGTAATCCATGATAGGCATCAGCATTTGCTGTACAATCTTTTCCTTTACTGTAGGGCTGAGGCAAGATTTGTTTCTGTACAGGGCACCTAGTTTTGGATAAAGTTTAGAGGCAAGTTTTTCTATGTGGAGGCCAAAAGATAGATTGGGGTCTAACAACATACCCAAGTATTTGAAAGAGTGGACTGCAGTCAGTGTGCAATTGGATTTTGTTTTGATGCGTAGATGGGAATTTTGTAATTTGTGTAATTTAGGCCCTGTTCCAAAGATCATTGTGACAGTTTTGTCAGTGTTTAGGAAGAGTTTGTTTTTTGATATCCACTTTTCTACCTCTGTGAATTGGTCTTGGAGCACTGCTTCAAGCTGCGGCAGATCGGAATTGTTTACATAGATTACCGTGTCGTCTGCGTACATGTGTACAGTTGAGGATTTGCAGACATTAGGCAGATCATTTATAAATAATGTGAATAGCAGGGGGCCGAGAATGGATCCTTGGGGAACACCACACGTGACCGGGAGAGGGAGGGAGTCACTGTCAGAAATGGAGACATATTGTGATCGATCCGATACATATGATCGACCAGGTTAGCGGACGATCACCAATACCTGAGTTTTTTAGTTTGAGCAGTAGTATATCGTGGTCTACTGTGTCAAAGGCCTTTGCAAAGTCAAGGAAAATAGCTCCAGTTAGGTCTCCTTGTTCCATGCCAGTTTAGATGTCGTTGCAAACTTTTAGGAGGGCAGTTGTAGTGGAGTGATTCGGGCGAAAACCTGATTGATCAGGGGTCAGATAGTTAGATTGTTGGTAATACTCACAAAGTTGCGTATGGACGATAATTAGAAACCAAGGTTAACTCCCCACTTTTATGGATAGGCACTACTCTTGCAGTTTTCCAAAGTTTGGGTATGTATCCAGACACCAAGGATTCGTTAATTAGGGTTGTGATGGGTTTAGCAATTGCCGGCGCACTGATCTTCAACAGCATTGCTGGGATTTGATCAGGTCCAGACTGGTTTTTCATTTTTAGATTATTAAGGTGTTTCTTAATTACATTGATGGGTACAGGTCTAAAATTGAACTTCTGTATATTGGGTCTTTGCTGATTTAGTGGGGCCTGATCCACATTTGTAGTTTCAGGATGCGCATCATTTATTAGTTTGTCAATCAGGGTGGTGGAGCATCCGACAAAATAACTATTAAAGGCATTTGCAACTTCTTAGGGGAGTTGCAGGGTTTGGTTGTCCACATTGACAGTGCGGGGTTGGGAGTGGATTGGTGGATTTTGTAAGTTGTTTATGAGTTTCCAAAACTTTCTAGGGTTTGATATGTTATTGTTCAGATTTTCACAGAAATATTGGGCCTTGGCCAATTTTGTTTGTTTAGTGCATATATTTCGCCATTGTCTATATACACAGTAATCGTTCATAGAGCCTGTATGCTTGAACTTTGACCACAATGAATCCCGAAACTGGTACAATTGAATGAGGTCAGCTGTGATCCAATTTAAGTGTGCTCCTTTTACTCTCACCTTACGCAGTGGGGCATGCATATTCCAAACTTGTATATATGCTTTATGTGAAACTTTACAAGATAATACTCAGTAAAATAAGCAGATAATTTCTCTCCCTCCATGGGCTAGACTATAGGGTATATTTTTCAAAACCTGGGCGGACATGATTCACTATAGCGAATCATGTCCGCCCTGCATAGCTAAATGCTGACAGCATATGCTGTCAGCATTTACCATTGCACAAGCATTTTTTGTCCTTTAACCGCTGCTTCTTAACTGCAGTTTACAGTGAGCTGGAAACTATGCGGGGAGATAGCAGCATCCGCTGCTCGGTAAATCTCCCCCTATGAGAGGAGTGATATTTATCGCTCCCGCTCGCATGCTAACAGTGTTTTCGACTTTTCCTTTTTGAGCGCATTTAGTAATGCTCATATAACAAGTTGAAAGTAAAAAGTTTTCGCTTGCACGCTAACCTGAAGCACGCAAAAAGTCTAAGTTAGAATATTGTGACCTCTAGATATATATAGATCTATATAGAATATCTATTTAAAAATACTTAGAACATATTCCCTTATATGAAGAACATTGGAATGTGAAATATTTACAGTAAATACACAGTATAGCACTTTATTAAAAATGAATATTGCATAAATATGCATATATATTTTTATACATATGTATGCATGTACAGTATCTCTATGTTAAAGCCCTTTGGATGCCTTTCTTTTTGTAACACCTCAGACCTCATATCTTTGAGCCCTTATAGCTTTTGAATGCAATTTTTTTTAAATATTTTTTTTAATTAAATAGTGTTATTATGGCTGTAACTGTACTTTATGATGTGTTTTGTGCAACTTTTTATTTGAGCGCAGTTAACCAGAGCTATGAAGTCGTGCTAACCCGATGCACGTTAAATTAAATTGTGCTCAAGTGAATGAGTTTACTTTCCACTTGTTTTATGAGTACAACTTCCGACGCACGCAAACAACCGTGATAAACCCCTTATCGCTCACGTGCAACTGTAAACGCACCACTCGTAATCTAGCCCCATGATGGTAAGTTTTTTTGTAATCGGGCCCAAAGAATAATGTGGTCAGTGCCAATGAGCAGCTCCACAAATTGCATTAGGTTTTTAAGGAATAAAGAAAAAAAATATTTATATATTTTAAGCATAGTCCAATCATTTTAAGGAGTGATGTGGTCATACAAGGAAAATGAACTGAACATAAATCTTTGTTGTTTACTTTGAAATAAAAAAGGATATTACAGGATCCAGCAACATCTGACTTTTATAGGTTTCCTTTATGGGGTATGATTTGTTGGAAATTATTAGAGGATGTCACATTACTTGCGTATAGAAAGTACAGGATTCTACTCTGTGAGCAGACACAGTCTTCTTTGTGTTACTTGTGTCCAAGCATCATTACTCAATAGCTGCAGCCATAAATAGAAAGGCAGACACGCTCAGGAGTTTATAGATTCTTACACTGATTCAGGTGATAATGAGCAGCTGGTAGCCAAACAAGCTGTAGCTTTTGATTAAAAAAATAAATTAGTTGATATTAGGGGCAGAATTATCAAGCTCTGAATGGAGCTTGATGCCTCTGTTTCCACACAACCCTTTAGGTTCACCGGAAACAGTAGTTATGAAGCAGTGGTCTAAAGACCAGCTCTGAGGCTGCGGACATCAATCTGCCCGAACCTATACGATCAGGATGATTGACACCCCTGCTAGTGGCCGATTAGCTGCAAATCTGCATGGGGCGGCATTGCACAAGCAGCTCACCAGAACTGCTTGTGCAATGATAAATGACTTGAATTAGAGAATAGCAAACAGCACTCACTGGTCACAGAAGCACGGAGCAGGCTTAGCAAGCCTAAAAAATGCCCAGAAACGTTGCTTTGCCTATGGACCCTGCATGTACAATAAAAGTCTTTTTTATCACAGCTGGAGAAATCCCTTTGTCAATGATAAATGCCGACAGCATATGCTGTCAGCATTTATCGATGTGCGGCTGACATGATAAGCTACATCCTATCATGTCTGTCCGCACTTTAATAAATCGGCCCCTTGGTGTGTCTAAAACATGCATTAAGGGAATCATAGAAAATATGCAAAGAAAAAGGAGGCCACAAAGAAACCTACTGAGTAGCCTGCTCTGTTTCAAGGAGAGTTCTGCTGAAAGCTCTGCTCCATAAAAAGGTAAGCCCTGATGATCAAAAGTGCTGCAATGCAGTGATGTATTCAAAAGGGGTCCACCATGATGTCCAGCAAGTCGGAAGAATATTCTAAGCTGCTGACATCATTGTTTAAAGGCAACATCACAGAGAGGCGTTTACTATACATCTCAATGGGTACGATATATTATAAGCAGCATTGCCACCTACATTGATGATGTAAAGTAAAGGATTCCTTTTAAATATATCATCAAAAGTAATAAACATACCTATTAAGCCCTAAACCCAACATTACCCCACCGGCAAAAACTCTTTAACCTTAACCCTCTAACTGTCAATACCCCATAACAAACTATCGCTACACTATTTAACCCCCTAACCACCAATACCCCCTAACAGCTAACCCCATAAGACCCCTAACCTAAGAACCCCTATGTAACACAAAATTATTAAAAACTACCATTACCAAAAATAAAAAACATTACCAAAAATAAAAAATACATTACCTAAAATAAAAACCCAACCAGTGAGCATATCCTAAAACTAAAGTCTCCATTAAAAAAAAAAATAAAAAAAAAAAAATAAAGCCTATCTTTAAAAAAAAAAAAATACTCTAAATATTGGCCAGATAATGGCATTTGTAGAACAATGCCCTGAAGTAATCAAAGCTCTTTTTAACTTTAAAAAAAATCCTATCTTTCATCTTTAAAAGGGCATAAGTGATTTCGCTCTTTTGCCATGAAATCTAAAAAAATTGCCCTGAGAATCCTAATCTAAAAACCCTATCCTACAAAAAAAGTGTAAACTATAAACAACCTATCTGAAAAAAAAATGAACAAAGCTCTTTTGCAAACCCTAAACTAAAAAAAACCCCAAAAAGATCCCTGACGCTAAGCTCCAAAGGTTAGTACTCACCAAATGTATACAGCTCCTTAGGGGGGTAGCTCCAGCAGCACTCCTCTTCTGTCTTCTTCTATAACGGTGCTCCTCTGGGGCTGTCCTCTTCCATCCAATGCATCTTCTTCCAACTGTCACCAGAAAAGATTTCTTTTCTTCCACCTGATGTCATCTTCATGCTGTCACCTCAGCAAACTGAGGTCCTGCTGCTATTTCGGTTGATGGCTTCTTCTTAAACGTAGGGCTATGGATTAATAGGGCCGTTCCCTTGGCCTTGTGGCATCATCACTGGACTTCCGCCAAATGTTGCTTTTGGTGGAGGGGGTGCTCCAAAATTCAACCTAAAGTGGCAATATGGCCATTATGGCCACCAATGTGCCAAACGTTCCCCATACACTATAGGTGTTGATTGCTGAGGACTTTCAAGAGAAGATTGGTTTAGTTCATGTCCAGAAAACTGGTTTGCACTGTGTCCAGTCTTTCCTTTCAAAAGGGATTTTGGATGTGGCTTTCATCAATGAGCATTATTTACAGACCTGCTATCAATGGACTATTCATATGGCTGCTGCTCTAGGGTTGGCGAACATGAGATCTGTTGCCTGTGTACAGATGGATGGTCGAATCCCAGTGACACTACATATGTACAATCCATGGGTTACTGATTTGAAAATGTGTATGTTTCTTTGTCCCTGCCTTGATGATGTTCAATGAGGTGGCAAGCTGAAGAATTAGGTTGGGACTTTAAATGGAAAGCACAGGTTTTGGGTGTAGTTTGTGCCAGGTGAATTTGGTATTGGTGGAAAGATATACCCTCCATAGGCTTTTGGCATTGGAGGGAATAGGGGCTTCCTATACTATGGTGACATGCCCCTTTTTGCTGTAGTCTCAAACTGTTTGGTCACATTGTTGAGAACTGTCCAGATGCCAGATGTCGAAATTGTGGTGAGGCGGATCATCTTGTTGCCCAATGTAGTAGACAGCAGACCTGTGACATGTGTGGTTCTTCAAGTCATCTGTGCAAGATGTGTCTTTTGATGATGACACAAGGATGGAGTGAAACCCTATTAGACTGTTGCAGAAATAACAGTCTACTGCTGTGGTTGAGCAATCTGTGAATGAGGAGGAGGTCTCTGATGAAATATTAATTTCTATAAACTTTTTTTCATAAGGTGTCTGCAGTTGGGGTCCCTGTCAAAGATGTATCTGATGCTCCTGTGGTTGTTCCTACGGCTGGGAAGGTTATAGAAGCCCAATCTAATCTTCAGGAGGAAGTTCTTGCTACATTTAATGTGTTAGCTGCTTCTGATGTTTGGGAAACCCTCTTCGGAGGTTACTGTTGCTGTTCCTGAGACAGGGGATTTTACCTTCATTGACTCATCTGGTGGTCCTGCTCCTGATGCTGTTCTAGGTGAAGAAGAGAATATTGACTCTGCTGATGTGTCCTCTGATTCTGAGGGGGATATGGACACTGCAGAAAAGAAATCTGCCTCCAAGCGGAAAAGAGGTGCGGATTCTGATGGATGGGAGAGTCCTGATTTGGATCTTCCAGTAGTTAAAAACACAGATCCAGATACTACAAGTTATGCTGACTCTTTAATTTCAAACTTTCCTTCAATCTCTACTAAACATGTTGCCTCTGACTCAAGCCAGAGTATCAGTTACTTTTCTAATGCCTCTTCTGTTGGTTATCTAGATAAAAGATATGTGAAACAACTTGCTCAAGTTACTGGTTATGAGGCTGATAAGGGGGAGCCTAGGAGGTCAGAACATCAAAGAGGCAGACAGACAGGATCTTCTTCAAATAGACTAAAGGAAAGTAGAAGACCTAATGTTAAATCTTTTTTGTTTTTCTTTAATTTCTTTTTGTGATGTTTATGGCCATTTCTCCCAGAAATGGTATATAAAGTCTATAGCGAGGAGAGCTGCAATGTTTAAGGTATCATCTGCATGTTCTGCTAATGTTTGCAGCAATGTGACTTCTCTGCACATCCTAAATGTGCTGATTTGGGAGTATGATCCTAAAGTATGGTCTTGTTGTTCTCATAGGAATGGGGGTGTGGGAGTTTTGTTTAAGGGGTTTTATTTGTCTATCTTTAAGGTTGTTCATATTATACCAGATTGGGTTCTTTTGGTTAGTTTAACTTTTTGTGGGACTGTTTTTGTTTGTTTAATGTATATGCCTCCCCAAATAGGGAAGGGCGTTTGCTTATTTTCTGACAGGTCGGAACAGAGAGAGTGGGAGTGATTGAGAAAAAAGAAAGTTCCGAACAAAGCAGCCTCAATAAAAATCCATCAGCTAGATTACAAGTTTGTGCGTTCGTCTTTTAATGCTGAAAATATGGTATTTTCAGCATTAAAACAGTACAGCAGCCATTACGAGTCTTGTTGGTATAGGTGTACCGCAAGCCTTTTAGCCTGCAACGCAACGTCAGTACCGCACTCTTAAAAATTACGTTTTTTTAATGGGATTCCCATAGCGCTGCCATTATGAGTTTTGTGCTCTTGCTAAAAAAACCTGCGTTACAGCATTAAACAATAAGATCCGTAATGCCATCTAAAGTCAGTAGCTATGAGTTTTACGCTACAAAGCTGTAACATAAAACTCATAACTAAAGTGTTAAAAAAGTACACTAACACCCATAAACTACCTATTAACCCCTAAACCGAGGCCCTTCCGCATCGCAAACACTATAATAAATGTATTAACCCCTATTCCACCGCCCCCCAACATCATCACCACCACTTCAAGCGGGACTTCAAAAACTGTAAGTGGATTGCCTTGGGGTTAGTGTTACTTAAGGGTTTTTTGGGTGGGTTTTATTTTTAGATTAGGGTTTGGCCAGTAAAAGAGCTATATGCCCTTTTAAGCGCAATACCCATACAAATGCCTTTTACAAGGCAATGGGTAGATTAGGTTTTTTAGATAGTTTTTTTTATTCTGTGGGTTTGGGTGGGTGGGGGTTTGTAATGTTAGTGTGTATTTTTTTATTTTTTTTTCAGAAAAAGAGCTGATATCTTAAGGGCAATCCCCTACAAAAGGCCCTTTTAAGGGCCATTGTTAGTTTATTCTAGATTAGGTTTTTTATTTTGGGGTGTTTTTTTTTTAATGGGTATTAGAATAGGAATAATTTTTATTATTTTTGATAATTTGTTTGTTATTTTGTGTAATGTATTTTTTTAGGGGGTGTTTGTTTTTCTTAGTAGGAAAAGAGCTACTATCTTTAGGGCAATGCCCTACAAAAGGCCCTTTTAAGGGTCCTTGGTAGTTTGGGGGGTGGGGGTTTGTTTACTGTTTGTTTTTTTTGTAGCAAAAGAGCTGTTTAACGTAGGGAAATGCCCTACAAAAGGCCCTTTTAAGGGCAAACCAAAAGGCCCTTTTAAGGGCCCTTGGTAGTTTGGGAGGGTGGGGGTTTGTATACTGTTAGGGGGTGTTTGTTTTTTGTAGCAAAAGAGCTGTTTAACTTAGGGCAATGCCCTACAAAAGGCCCTTTTAAGGGCTCTTGGTAGTTTATTTTAGATTAGGCTTTTTTATTTTGGGGTGGATTTTGTTTTTTAAAGGGTATTAGAATAGGAATATTTTTTATTATTTTAGATAATTTCGTTTTTTTGTAATGGTAAGTTTTTTGTTTTTTTTTTAATGGTAGGTTTTTTAAGTTTTTGTAATTTTAGGTTTTAGTGTAAGGTAGCTTAGGTTTTATTTCACAGGTAAATTTGTATTTATTTTAACTAGGTAGTTAGTAAATAGTTAATAACTAGTTACTAACTAGTCTACCTAGTTAAAATAAATACAAACTTACCTGTGAAATAAAAATAAAACCTAAGTTTGCTACAATGTAACTATTAGTTATATTGTAGCTAGCTTAGGTTTTATTTCACAGGTAAGTATGTATTTAGTTTTAAAAAGGTATTTATTTAATAATTGTAAATTTAGTTTAGATCTATTTTAATTATGTTAAAGTTATGGGGGTTAGGGGTAGGTTTAGGGGTTAATAGTTTAATTTAGGTTGTTGCAATGTGGGGGACTAGCGGTTAAGGGGTTAATCGGTTTATTTAGTTAATAATTGTGAGTTTAATTTAGCTCTATTTTAATTATGTTAAAGTTAAGGGGTGTTAGGGGTAGGTTTAGGGGTTAATAGTTTAATTTAGGTTGTTGCAATGTGGGGGGCTGGCGGTTTAGGGGTTTATAGGTTTATTTAGTTGTAGTGATGTGGGAGGCCAGAGGTTTAGGGGTTAATAACTTTACTAAGTTGCGGCAATGTCGGGGAGCAGCAGAATATGGGTTAATAGATTTATTATAGTGTGGGTGATGTTGGGGTGCGAGGTAATAGGGGTTAATAACTTTAGTATAGTGGCGGTGACATCTGGAGCGGCAGATTAGGGGTTAATACCTTTATTTAGGTGACAGCGATATCGGGAGTGCAAGTTAGGGGTTAATAACTGTAGGCAGGCATCGGCGATGTCAGGGGCAGCAGATTAGGAGTGTTTAGACATAGGGTTTATGTTAGGGTGTTAGATTTAAACCATATTTTTTCTTTCCCCATAGACATCAATGGGGCTGCGTTACAGAGCTTTTCTTTCCACGATCACAGGTGTTAAGTTTTTTTCTAACCCACTCTGCCCATTGATGTCTATGGGGAAAGCGTGCACCAGCACGTCAAATCAGTGCTTGTTTTTTGTGCGGTATGGAGCTTAAAAACCCCATATCGCCGGCACAAGCCTGTTTTTTTTAAATTTGTAATGGCAGTGCTATAGGGGATTAAATAACGCCACTTTTGTTGCATTCGTTAATTTCCCTATAGCATTATTTATAACATCTATACTTAATGTTCCATGCTTGATGTTATTACATCTACAACATTGATTTTAAATATCCAATGTATGGACAATACCATACATAAGTTGTGATTGTAATTTACTATGTACGTACAGTTCTGTGAGTTATATATTTATTAAGTATTTTCCTTCAACCAAATGTTTGCTCTAATTGTTATTCAATATGCAGCTTGTATTCCATATTTAATCCTATAGCGCTTTTGCAATTTGGCACTGAAAGTGTTAATGCATTAGTATGAGAAGCAGGTGTTTTTTTTATTAACCAATAGTAACTGTCAATACTTTTTAAATATACACCACATGATGTAATATATGGTCTATGATTAGGAAACGCATAAGACTGCTTTTTTGTTCTACTTTTGGAGTGATGTATCTGCAAATTTCTTTTAATTGACTTTAATAAAGGATTTGGATTTCTATTGAGGTTGTTTTGTTCTGAATTTTCTTTTTTCTCATTCAATTGGGGAAGTGGGGAGCTGGGACTACCTTCTTTCCATTACAGGAGAGGAGTAGGCAAATCTGACATTGGAGCCTGTCTGAATAATTGGCAGATGAGGTCACCCGGAAGCGCTAAGCACACACGTGTAATGCTTGTGGGATATTTCGTTATCAGACCAATCCTGGTCAGTAGTCTCCTTATCCCAGCGTCAAGTGGCAAGATAAGGAAATATTCCAGAACAAAGAAGAAATAATAAATGAGGATTAGACATGTGTGTTTCATTTTGTTATGAATCGAAATTCAGATGAATTTGTCAAATTCGGAGCTTCGGATCGATTCGAATTTCTGAATTACTCTAGCAACGAAACTATTGAATAAATCCAATTTAATTTGGATTTATTCTTACATTCAAATGGCCATGGAATAATCACAATTATACAAGTATTGTACAGTATATTAGGTTATATCACTCTGCTAGCTCTGTGCAGGGCACTTATGTTTATTCAGATGGGTTACACCTAATATTACAGTACATAATACTAGTCTAATACACAGCACATGCCACCTAACACATATCGAACTTCCGAATTTACTAATTGAATCCGAACCGAATACATCCAAATTTATCTGAATTTATTAGAATCCAAATTAATCCAAAACAAATAAATTCTAATGTATCCGAATTTGAATTGATCCAAAAACGAAATTATAAAATAAAAGCTGAATTGGTCCGAAACAAATTTTTCCACCGCGCACAAGTCTAATGAGGATGCAATCCAGTACTCACAGTAGAGATGAGATAACAGGGAAGTGGCCCCAGACAGGGCAAGGAAGCCACCAGGAAGACAGTCCAATCCTTCAGGGTACCAAAAGGTAATGCAAAGTCTGGCAGCAGGCAGGCGATCCAAGGAATCAGCAGTTCAGGGGTTAAAACAGGAGAGAGTCCAGAGACAAGCAAAGCTTAGCAACAATAAGGCAATCCAGCAGATCAGGTGTTAAACAGTAGAGTGGTCAAAGACAAGCAGAGTTTAGCAACAGTATTGCAAGCCAACAGTTCAGGGGTTAAACAGTAGAGTGGTCACAGACAACCAGAGTTCAGCAACAGTAAGGCAATCCAGCATAAGCAAACAGAGTAATAGAAAGTAGCACCCAGGGAGCACAAGACAACTTGGGCAATGTGGGAATGAAATGTTTAAACTTACATAGGCGCAGATCTGCGCCAAGGAGGGCCCTCAGGGGATATGGCCGGCATCAGGAGCAAGACTCAGCATGCAGTGATTACATCATCCCAGTAACCATGACAACTGCCATGGGAGAGGAAGCCGACATGGAGCAGTATGACACAGCCCCCTTCTTAAAAGGGTACCTCAGGGACCCAAAGATGGCTTAGAGGGATGAGTATCATGAAACCTGGAGAGCAAAGATGGAGCATGCACATCATGGGCTGGAATCCAGGAACGATCCGCTACAGGATTAGCCTTCCAGTGCACAAGGTATTGAAGTTGCCTGCACCTGTATCTGTAGTCCAGGATCTTAGCAACCTCATACTCAGGTTCACCATCAACTAAGAGCGGAGGAGAAGGAGGTCTGAGTCAGGTATATCTGTTCCTGATGTAGGACTTAAACAGTGAGATGTGGAAGACTGTGTGTATGTGCAGGGTTCTGGGAAAAGCCACTTTGTAGGCAACAGGAGATTGTCTTTTAAGGATCTTGTAATGGCCGATATATATAATTTATGACAGGGTTGACTTAATCGAATATGTCGGGTAGAGACCCAGATGTGTTCACCTACTAAAAAGGCACGAACAGTAGCTCGATTATGATCAGCAAACCTCTTGTATCTGGAGACAGCTGAATGTAACTGAGAGCGAATTCATTGCCAATGAGTAGTGAGGTCAGTAAAGTGATGTTCTGCAGCAGGAACCCCTGTAGACTGAGTGGAAAGACAAGAGGTTGATATCTGGCTGTGGCTTGAAATGGAGAACACCTCAGAGAAGAGTGCCAGTGGGTGTTCTTGACATAGGCTCTAAGATAGGCTTCGAGTTCCTGATTCTTTCTCTTCGTTAGCCCATTTGTTTGGGGATGGTAGCCAGAAGACAAGAAAACAGTGGTTCCAATCAACTTGCAAAAAGCTCTCCAAAAAGTAGAGACGAATTGAGGACCTATGTCAGAAACAATATTCACAGGTATTCCATGAAGTCTAACCGCATGTAAAAGAAAAAGAGTCAATACATCTTGGGCAGACGGTAGCTTGGTTAAGGGTATAAAATGAGCAAGTCTGGAAAATTGATCTGCCACAAACCAGATAACCATATGACGATCAGAAGGAGGAAGGTCCACAACAAAATCCATGGTTATGTGTGTCCAAAGTTTTTTGGGAATAGACAATGGTTGAAGTAAGCCATGAGGCAAAGATCTGGGAATATTATTAGCAGCACAAGTTAGACAGGCTTTGACATACTCCTGAGCATCAGACTTTATGGTAGGCCACCATACATGTTGGGAAAGAAGTTTAAAGGTTCTTGTCAAACTAGGATGTCCTGATAGTTTGCTATCATGAGCCCAGAATAGCACAGGAGTGCGTAAAATGGGAGGTACAAAAAGATCTCAGGTGCTGCAGGGGCTTCAGGAGGTTTTCTTGACTGAGCATGTTGCAGTCTTTTAAGAAGATAAAAACTACCCTAAAGTGTTCTAAGTCACAATAGGAAAAGGGATTTATGGTGTTGCAAGCAACTAAATATATGGGTAAAGGCTGATAAGTAATAAAATACTGTTGTGAGGAGGGGCGATTCTATGAAATCAACTATGGGGGTATGTAGCTTCTAGATGATAAAAATATTGTCAAAAAGGGGCTATGTGGGGAAGAACAAGATATGATATAATGCACTAGCTAGTACAAGAGAAATCAAATAAAAACCTAGATCCTAAACCAAAATAAAAACTGATAACAGCTTTGAATGGTAGTGTAGTATCAAAAAAATCTAATAGACATATTTAATATATAAAAACATAAGTAGATAAGGATAACAAAAATAAATAAGATTATATCATAATATACATAATAATAAAAACAGGTTAAAAAGGTTTTTTCTTTGTCAAATAAAAGTCCAATATTGAGGGGCAGGTGCAAATGCTTCCTGCAGTGAAATAAGAACGACAAGAAATTCTTGTCAAAGTATGACAGAGTTTTAGACTTAAGGTGCTTATAATTACTTACACCATGAAACTCGTTCTTGTAGTTAAAGTTGTTTGGGGAGTGATATCCTTGCTGGTTCCCACTTGTCTGCTTGGTGGTGTACGTTTTACGGCCAAACTACCGATCCTTCCTGTGGCCAACACTGAAGCAAAAATCTTCTTGTTGATTACAACAAAAGTTCATCGGCTCGGGCAAACTACGGAAACTCCTCGAGGTCAAAAACAGGAAGTAGCAAAGTAACACATTTCGGCTTCAAGTCTTTCTCAAACTCTGCTGTACCGGGATATCTGCAGCTGTTTTATACCCTTTAATATTAAAGGGGCATCATACCAAATAGTTTTCTAATTGAAGATTATTGTGTATGCATTTCATTAGTCTATACAAGATGTCTTTTAAGAAGAGACGTGTTAAACTGAGCAAGTACACAGGAAGGAGGAATGATATGCTTGGTAGGAACTTCAGAGGGATCACTAGACTGTGGAAACTGATGGGAATGTGCATCAGCCTTGTTGTTCTTAGTCCCAGGAAGATAAGAGACTATGAAGTTAAAACGGGAAAAGAATAAGGCCCATCTAGCCTGTCGAGGACTAAGTCAGTGACCAGTTTCTAATTACGTCAGGTATTTTTGATCAGTAAGGATCTGAATGGGGTTGGTAGTACCCACATCATAGTTCCTTTCTGCAAGGGAGAATCACTTGGAGAAAATGGCTACAGGATGTAATTTGGAGGTTAAGGGATTCATTTGGGTTAAGACTGCACCTGCTCTTATATCAGAGGCATCCACCTCTAGAGTGAACTGCAGGTCAGGGTCAGGATGGCATAGTACAGTAGCAGGACAAAATGCCTTCTTGAGGAATTTTGAAAGCGTCCACAGCTACAGGAGGCCAGTTCTTAGAATCTCTGTTTCGCTTAGTCAGCTCAGTAAGTGGAGCAACGATTCTGGAGAAGTTCTTTATAAATTTGCAATAATAGTTTGAGAATCCCAAGAACCTCTGTAGTTCCTTCAATGTGGTAGGTTGGGGCCATTCTAGGACTGTGGTTAACTTAGTAGGGTCCATGGTAAAACCTTCCGTAGAGATAACATACCAAAGGAAATGGATCTGAACTTGATCAAATTCACATTTCTCCAGCTTAGCTACCAGAGCATTGTTTCACATGTTCATGGTGTTCCTCTAAGTTTGAGGAAAATATGAGGATGTCATGCAAATAAACAATGACAGTACGATTAAGAAGATCATAAAAGGAGTCATTGACAAAAGCTTAAAAGACAGCAGGGGCATTGCACAGCCCAAAAGGCATTACTATGTATTCATAATGGCCGTATCTAGTATTGAAGGCAGTTTTCCATTCATGACCAGTGAAAATATGAATGCGATTGTATGCCCCATGAAGATCAAGTTTTGTAAAGTAACAAGCACTCTGGAGTGAATCATATAACTCAGTGATCAGGGGGAATAGGATAATGGTTTTTGATAGTTATGTTGTTTAGGGCCCTTTAGTCAATGCAGGGTCTCAAATCATGATCCTTTTTACTAACAAAAAAGAAACCAGCCCAGCAGGAGAGGAGGAAGGGTGAATAAAACTTTCTTGGATGTATATCCCAATTACTCTAGTCTCGGCCTTAGACAGTGGATAAGTCCTTTCTTTAGGGAGTGGGGCTCCGGGAAACAGGTCATTTTTGCAGTCATAAAGGCACTGAGGTGGTAGCATATCAGCTGCTTTATTTTCCTACACATCCCTAAATTCAGCATATACAGAGGAAAGGGTATAAAAAGTCTGAAGGTTGGCTATAGGGGTGAAGGACAGTCTAGTGGGTAGACGGGTTGGAGGACGAGAAGGCAGAATTATGTGAATTTATTCTCTCTTGCCTTGTCGCTCCTTAAAGCGTGAATCCAGATTGATGCAAAGTTCTATAAATTAATCCAGGGTAGAAGGAACATCACGATAAGTGAGCTCATCTTAGATGCATTCATGTAGACCTCACCGGAAGGCCGCTCTGAGATCCCGCACTCAAACATAATTTTTTGAGTGTGGAATGGATCATTGCATTACAGGCTAAAATGCTTCGGTTATAGCTTTACCGCCGCAACTTTTAATATGGGAGACCTGCCATTTCACGCCCAATGGTCATTTTTTCAGCAGTATAGTCGTACCGCACCATACCGCAAAACTTGTAATCTTGCTGTATGTATATAAGCATATAGATATATATTTAGAATAAAAACAAAGTCCCCCATTCACCTCTATGTAAAGACACTTTAGTGACACTCCACATCTCCTCACTTTAACCCTTCATAACTGCTTTGTGCAATTATTATTATTATTTTTAAATAAAGATGCTATTATTTTATTATATTGTTTAATACTGTCCTCTTTAATGGGCAATTGGGGCAATGTTTTTTCATTAACCAGAAGTCTGATCTCTGGTTAATTACAATTAGTGCAAAGTGAAACTGCAAGCTTGTGGGAGCATTAATCAGCCACCTGTAATGGCTGGTTATATAATGTGTGCCCGTAATAGCGCAAATTTAATGTTAAAATAACACTCCACTTGAAATCTAGCCCTTTATGTTTCATTTTTTAAAACCTTTAGGCCTAGATTTAGAGTTCGGCGGTAGCCGTCAAAACCAGCGTTAGAGGCTCCTAACGCTGGTTTTGGCCGCCCGCTGGTATTTGGAGTCAGTGATTAAAGGGTCTAACGCTCACTTTACAGCCGCGACTTTTCCATACCGCAGATCCCCCTACGCCATTTGCGTAGCCTATCTTTTCAATGGGATCTTTCTAACGCTGGTATTTAGAGTCGTTTCTGCAGTGAGCGTTAGAGCTCTAACGACAAGATTCCAGCCGCCTGAAAAAAGCAGGAGTTAAGAGCTTTCTGGCTAACGCCGGTTCATAAAGCTCTTAACTACTGTACCCTAAACTACACTAACACCCATAAACTACCTATGTACCCCTAAACCGAGGTCCCCCCACATCGCCGCCACTCGATTAAAATTTTTAACCCCTAATCTGCCGACCGCCACCTACGTTATACTTATGTACCCCTAATCTGCTGCCCCTAACCCCGCCGACCCCTATATTATATTTATTAACCCCTAACTTGCCCCACACAACGTCGCCGCAAGCTACTTAAAATAATTAACCCCTAATCTTCCGACCGCAAATCGCCGCCACCTACGTTATCCCTATGTACCCCTAATCTTCTGCCCCTAACATCGCCGACCCCTATGTTATATTTATTAACCCCTAATCTGCCCCCCACAACGTCGCCGACACCTACCTACACTTATTAACCCCTAATCTGCCGAGCGGACCTGAGCGCTACTATAATAAAGTTATTAACCCCTAATCCGCCTCACTAACCCTATCATAAATAGTATTAACCCCTAATCTGCCCTCCCTAACATCGCCGACACCTACCTTCAATTATTAACCCCTAATCTGCCGACCGGAGCTCACCGCTATTCTAATAATTGTATTAACCCCTAAAGCTAAGTCTAACCCTAACACTAACACCCCCCTAAGTTAAATATAATTTTTATCTAACGAAATAAATTAACTCTTATTAAATAAATGATTCCTATTTAAAGCTAAATACTTACCTGTAAAATAAATCCTAATATAGCTACAATATAAATTACATTTATATTATAGCTATTTTAGGATTAATATTTATTTTACAGGTAACTTTGTATTTATTTTAACCAGGTACAATAGCTATTAAATAGTTAAGAACTATTTAATAGTTACCTAGTTAAAATAATAACAAATTTACCTGTAAAATAAATCCTAACCTAAGTTATAATTAAACCTAACACTACCCTATCAATAAAATAATTAAATAAACTACCTACAATTACCTACAATTAACCTAACACTACACTATCAATAAATTAATTAAACACAATTGCTACAAATAAATACAATTAAATAAACTATCTAAAGTACAAAAAATAAAAAAGAACTAAGTTACAGAAAATAAAAAAATATTTACAAACATAAGAAAAATATTACAACAATTTTAAACTAATTACACCTACTCTAAGCCCCCTAATAAAATAACAAAGACCCCCAAAATAAAAAATTCCCTACCCTATTCTAAAATACAAAAATTACAAGCTCTTTTACCTTACCAGCCCTGAACAGGGCCCTTTGCGGGGCATGCCCCAAGAATTTCAGCTCTTTTGCCTGTAAAAAAAAACATACAATACCCCCCCCCCAACATTACAACCCACCACCCACATACCCCTAATCTAACCCAAACCCCCTTAAATAAACCTAACACTAATCCCCTGAAGATCTTCCTACCTTGTCTTCACCATCCAGGTATCACCGATCCGTCCTGGCTCCAAGATCTTCATCCAACCCAAGCGGGGGTTGGCGATCCATAATCCGGTGCTCCAAAGTCTTCCTCCTATCCGGCAAGAAGAGGACATCCGGACCGGCAAACATCTTCTCCAAGCGGCATCTTCTATGTTCTTCCATCCGATGACGACCGGCTCCATCTTGAAGACCTCCAGCGCGGATCCATCCTCTTCTTCCGACGACTAGACGACGAATGACGGTTCCTTTAAGGGACGTCATCCAAGATGGCGTCCCTCGAATTCCGATTGGCTGATAGGATTCTATCAGCCAATCGGAATTAAGGTAGGAATTTTCTGATTGGCTGATGGAATCAGCCAATCAGAATCAAGTTCAATCCGATTGGCTGATCCAATCAGCCAATCAGATTGAGCTCGCATTCTATTGGCTGTTCCGATCAGCCAATAGAATGCGAGCTCAATCTGATTGGCTGATTGGATCAGCCAATCGGATTGAACTTGATTCTGATTGGCTGATTCCATCAGCCAATCAGAATATTCCTACCTTAATTCCGATTGGCTGATAGAATCCTATCAGCCAATCGGAATTCGAGGGACGCCATCTTGGATGACGTCCCTTAAAGGAACCGTCATTCGTCGTCTAGTCGTCGGAAGAAGAGGATGGATCCGCGCTGGAGGTCTTCAAGATGGAGCCGGTCGTCATCGGATGGAAGAACATAGAAGATGCCGCTTGGAGAAGATGTTTGCCGGTCCGGATGTCCTCTTCTTGCCGGATAGGAGGAAGACTTTGGAGCACCGGATTATGGATCGCCAACCCCCGCTTGGGTTGGATGAAGATCTTGGAGCCAGGACGGATCGGTGATACCTGGATGGTGAAGACAAGGTAGGAAGATCTTCAGGGGATTAGTGTTAGGTTTATTTAAGGGGGTTTGGGTTAGATTAGGGGTATGTGGGTGGTGGGTTGTAATGTTGGGGGGGGTATTGTATGTTTTTTTTTACAGGCAAAAGAGCTGAAATTCTTGGGGCATGCCCCGCAAAGGGCCCTGTTCAGGGCTGGTAAGGTAAAAGAGCTTGTAATTTTTGTATTTTAGAATAGGGTAGGGAATTTTTTATTTTGGGGGTCTTTGTTATTTTATTAGGGGGCTTAGAGTAGGTGTAATTAGTTTAAAATTGTTGTAATATTTTTCTTATGTTTGTAAATATTTTTTTATTTTCTGTAACTTAGTTCTTTTTTATTTTTTGTACTTTAGATAGTTTATTTAATTGTATTTATTTGTAGCAATTGTGTTTAATTAATTTATTGATAGTGTAGTGTTAGGTTAATTGTAGGTAATTGTAGGTAGTTTATTTAATTATTTTATTGATAGGGTAGTGTTAGGTTTAATTATATCTTAGGTTAGGATTTATTTTACAGGTAAATTTGTAATTATTTTAACTAGGTAACTATTAAATAGTTCTTAACTATTTAATAGCTATTGTACCTGGTTAAAATAAATACAAAGTTACCTGTAAAATAAATATTAATCCTAAAATAGCTATAATATAAATGTAATTTATATTGTAGCTATATTAGGATTTATTTTACAGGTAAGTATTTAGCTTTAAATAGGAATCATTTATTTAATAAGAGTTAATTTATTTCGTTAGATAAAAATTATATTTAACTTAGGGGGGTGTTAGTGTTAGGGTTAGACTTAGCTTTAGGGGTTAATACATTTATTAGAATAGCGGTGAGCTCCGGTCGGCAGATTAGGGGTTAATAATTGAAGGTAGGTGTCGGCGATGTTAGGGAGGGCAGATTAGGGGTTAATACTATTTATGATATGGTTAGTGAGGCGGATTAGGGGTTAATAACTTTATTATAGTAGCGCTCAGGTCCGGTCGGCAGATTAGGGGTTAATAAGTGTAGGTAGGTGTCGGCGACGTTGTGGGGGGCAGATTAGGGGTTAATAAATATAATATAGGGGTCGGCGATGTTAGGGCAGCAGATTAGGGGTACATAGGGATAACGTAGGTGGCGGCGGTTTACGGAGCGGCAGATTAGGGGTTAAAAGTGTAATGCAGGGGTCAGCGATAGCGGGGGCGGCAGATTAGGGGTTAATAAGTGTAAGGGTAGGGGTGTTTAGACTCGGGGTACATGTTAGAGTGTTAGGTGCAGACGTAGGAAGTGTTTCCCCATAGGAAACAATGGGGCTGCGTTAGGAGCTGAACGCTGCTTTTTTGCAGGTGTTAGGTTTTTTTTCAGCTCAAACAGCCCCATTGTTTCCTATGGGAGAATCGTGCACGAGCACGTTTTTGAGGCCGGCCGCGTCCGTAAGCAACTCTGGTATCGAGAGTTGTATTTGCGGTAAAAATGCTCTACGCTCCTTTTTTGGAGCCTAACGCAGCATTTGTTTGAACTCTCGATACCAGAGTTAAATTTATGGTGCGGCCAGAAAAAAACCCGCGGAGCGTTAACAGCCCTTTTACCGCCAAACTCCAAATCTAGCCGTTAGTTTTTATCTGGTAAGATTATTGGATGTTTAAATGTGTATATTGTAATATTGTGAGTCAGGTTTAGGTTAGTGTTATTTTGACTAAGTAATTTTGTGTTAAATTTGGAGTACGCCAAGGTTATTCTTTGTTTTCTATGTGACTGGTGCAATTGAGGTGTTGGGTGTGACATTTGATGTGGATTTAAAAGGATTGGAAAGTTTGAAGATTGTTTTAGATAAAGCGAATAGAAAACCTTGGTTTTGGTCTTGAAGGACTTTATCTTTGAAAGGGAAAATTTTAGTTATCATAACTGTTTTAGTCCCTAATTTGTTATATTTAGCTATAGTTGTTCCTCCTCCTGAGAGGGTTTTAGGTGAATTTTTGAGAGTTTTGTTTTTATTTTTCTGGTATGGAGCATTTGAAAAGGGATGTTGCTGTTAAGAGTAATGTTGGTGGTAAGGGTTTTCTGATGTGGAGAGATTCTTGGCTGTAAAATATGTGTGTTTCTGTGTGGTAAAGTTATAATGGTTTGTTGTATGGTAGGTTATACTTGTGGAAATGTTTGAAGACCATGGCCTCTATTTATCAAGGTCTGGCGGACCTGATCCGACAGTGCGGATCAGGTCCGCCAGACCTCACTGAATACGGAGAGCAATACGCTCTCCGTATTCAGCATTGCACCAGCAGCTCACAAGAACTGCTGGTGCAACGCTGCCCCCTACAGACTCGCGGCCAATCGGCCGCCAGCAGGGGGGTGTCAATCAACCCGATCGTACTCGATCGGGTTGATTTCCGGCGATGTCTGTCCGCCTGCTCAGAGCAGGCAAACAGGTTATGGAGCAGCGGTCTTTGTGACTGCTGCTTCATAACTGCTGTTTCTGGCGAGTCTACAGGCTCGCCAGAAGCACAGGGAATCAAGCTTGATAGATAGGCCCCAATATGGTTTGTTTCAGATAGATAGAAAACAAGCAATATGTTTTGCTATACCATGGTTTATGTAAGGGTATTTTTAATATCTTTTTTTCCCAGATCCAAATCCAAAAACCCAGGTCATACTGGATTTGTGTCTAATTTAGACAGACACAAGTAGATCCAAGTCATTTCCACTTAAACATAATGCGGTTGATCACAATTCTTTAGAAAAAAAACCTCATCTAATGGTTTTCAAAAGAAAAACTCCATTGAATTCTAAGGGGATTTTTGTAGATAAACCAGTTGATTATTGTAATTTACCACTATATATCCAGTTAGATCCAAAGTTCCTTTTCTCAAAGTTATACATATCCAGAATTTTTTTTCACAGAAAAGTCTCAATTCCTGCCAGAAAATGTCATCTTAGAGTAACAATGCACTACTGAGCCTTAGCTAAACTCAAATGGTGAGCTAATGACAATAGGATGTCAAGAGCTAATTTCTTTGTGAGTAGAAGTCGGATTGGTTTGCACACACATATACACACCACCCATATTAAACACACACACACACAACCCACATTACATTCACTAGCTACACAACACTACACATCACACACACACACACACACTAGCACTACATAAAGCACACATGCTACAGACAAGGATCACACACTCACACCTCAACAAATGCCACACGCAGACACAAATGTTACACTACACACATATTGCACACACACACACACACTACATAAACAATACATACACACACTAGACACACCACACCACTCTACACATACACTATACACTAGAGATGCGCCTATGGGCTTCAGACAAGTTAGTCCCAATTTTACTGATTTGGCGAGTCATCCGATACAGCTATATACAGTATTATTGGATAAAAAACAGAGCTAAAAAGTAAGTGTGTCTTGAAACCTGACGTAAAGACGTAAATATTTCTCAGTAAGTATATATGTATATGCTTATATACATATATAGGTATGTGTTAATGTGTATATATACATATTAACACATAAATATATATGTATATATTCATAAACATACATATTTATATTTGCTGCCCATCAATACACGACTTTCTCCCTTTGCTGTACTAGTTCTCATGTTGTGTCTTAAATTTACCCATAATTTTAGTAAAGAACACAAAGATTTTTTCGATTTGACATTATTTATTGGACCCCAAAACAGAGTAGCTGTCAGTAACTTCAGGAAACCTACAGATCCTAATGGGCTCCTTAATGCTAATAGTGGCCAACTCTCTAGGTGGAAAAAGTATATACCACTGGGTCAATACCAGCGTATCAAGAGGAATTGCACATTACAATCTGATTTCAACAAAGAAGCCAGTATCCTAGATAATAGGTTTCTAGATAAATGATATGATAATACACTCCTAGAACAAGTAAAAGAGAAAGTAAGTAGTATGGACAGGCTCCCTAAAGAGAGCAGCAGAGAGGAGAATATTAGCTTTATAACCACATACAGTCAGGGAAGCAAATAGATTTACATGCAGCTCCACCTATGTAGTAGACCTACTTAGCTGCGAGTGCAACATGATCTATATAGGGTATAATAAGAAAACCACAAGGAAGAGGTTTAATGAACACAAGAACAACATAAAAAATAAACTTGACACACATAGGCCTAGATTTAGAGTTTGGCGGTAGCCGTCAAAACCAGCGTTAGAGGCTCCTTACGCTGGTTTTTACCGCCCGCTGGTATTTGGAGTCAATCAGGATTCCATCAGCCAATCAGAATTTTTCTACCTTAATTCCGATTGGCTGATAGAATCTTATCAGCCAATTGGAATTCGAGGGACGCCATCTTGGATGACGTCCCTTAAAGGAACCTTCATTCTTCAGTTGGATGTCAGAAGAAGAGGATGGATCCGCGCTGGAGGTCTTCAAGATGGAGCCGTTCGTCATCGGATGAAGATAGAAGATGCCGCTTGGATCAAGATGGTTGCCGGTCCGGATCTCCTCTTCTTCCCGGATAGGATGAAGACTTTGGAGCCTCTTCTGGACCTCTTCAGCCGCTGCTTGATAGAAGACTTCAGCCGGATTATGGATCGCCAGCCCCAGCTTGGGCTTGGATGAAGACTTCGGAGGCTTGGATCAAGACTTCGGAGGACAGATCGGTGAACCTGGCATGGTGAAGATAAGGTAGGAAGATCTTCAGGGGCTTAGTGTTAGGTTTATTTAAGGGGGGTTTGGGTTAGATTAGGGGTATGTGGGTGGTGGGTTGTAATGTTGGGGGGGGGAGTATTGTATGTTTTTTTTTACAGGCAAAAGAGCTGAATTATTTGGGGCATGCCCCGCAAATGGCCCTTTTCAGGGCTGGTAAGGTAAAAGAGCTTTGAACTTTTTTTAATTTAGAATAGGGTAGGGCATTTTTTTATTTTGGGGGTCTTTGTTATTTTATTAGGGGGCTTAGAGTAGGTGTAATTAGTTTAAAATTGTTGTAATATTTTTGTAATGTTTGTAAATATTTTTTTATTTTTTGTAACTTAGTTCTTTTTTATTTTTTGTACTTTAGTTAGTTTATTTAATTGTAGTTATTTGTAGGTATTGTATTTAATTAATTTATTGATAGTGTAGTGTTAGGTTTAATTGTAACTTAGGTTAGGATTTATTTTACAGGTAATTTTGTAATTATTTTAACTAGGTAGCTATTAAATAGTTATTAACTATTTAATAGCTATTGTACCTGGTTAAAATAATTACAAAGTTGCCTGTAAAATAAATATTAATCCTAAAATAGCTACAATATAATTATAATTTATATTGTAGCTATATTAGGATTTATTTTACAGGTAAGTATTTAGTTTTAAATAGGAATAATTTATTTAATAAGAGTTAATTTATTTTGTTAGATTTAAATTATATTTAATTTAGGTGGGTGTTAGGGTTAGGGTTAGACTTAGCTTTAGGGGTTAATCCATTTATTAGAGTAGCGGCGAGATCCGGTCTGCAGATTAGGGGTTAATTATTGTAGGTAGCTGGCGGCGACGTTGTGGGGGGCAGATTAGGGGTTAATAAATATAATATAGGGGTCGGCAGTGTTAGGGGCAGCAGATTAGGGGTACATAGGTATAATGTAGGTTGTGGCGGTGTACGGAGCGGCAGATTAGGGCTTAATAATAATATGCAGGGGTCAGCGATAGCGGGGGTGGCAGATTAGGGGTTAATAAGTGTAAGGCTAGGGGTGTTTAGACTCGGGGTACATGTTAGGGTGTTAGGTGCAGACTTAGGAAGAGTTTCCCTAGAGGAAACAATGGGGCTGCGTTAGGAGCTGAACGCTGCTTTTTTGCAGGTGTTAGGTTTTTTTTCAGCTCAAACTGTCCCATTGTTTCCTATGGGGGAATCGTGCACGAGCACGTTTTTCAAGCTGGCCGCGTCCGTAAGCACCGCTGGTATCGAGAGTTGCAGTTGCTCTACGCTCCTTTTTTGGAGCCTAACGCTTCTGTGAACTCTAAATACCAGCGGTATTTAAAAGGTGCGGGGGGAAAAAAAGCATGCGTAGCTAACGCACCCCTTTGGCCGCAGAACTCTAAATCTAGCCATATGATTTTTAATTTAATATTTAAACTTTCATCTCTCATTTCTTTTTCATCTTTTCAGTTAGGTCTTTTATTAATAATTATGAAATATGTTTATTAATAATAACTATGAAATGTGTTGCCTTGGTTTTGTAGAACTTTTTTGTCAGTTTATTGAATTTTTAACATTGCGTTTTTTTTATGAAATGTTCCTTTTCACCAGTTGTATATATTATAGATATTACCTAAGATGTACTCATTATGCTAATTATGTGTTACATGTTACATTCTGTAATTACCCCTGTTGAAGTATATATGGCTACAGGAGGGTTCCATAACCTTGATTTTGAGCACAGTGTATGGTATGCCATTAACACTAACCCATACTAATGAGATTGCTACAGGGACTATTTAAGGCCCTCCCCATTTGTGCTATACACACTCCTCTTTACAAAGTCTGAAAGTTGTCAGACGAAACGTGTTGAAGTCATCATACTCCAAACCTCGACGTCCCCTGACGCACCTGGAGGCTTTGCCAGCTTCCTGGTCTTGCACACACCACAGAAGTTGCCACTTCTGAGTTCCATCATGCCTGGATGCATCTACGGACCAAATGACATTTGGAGACTTTTCACATTTGCTGTGTATGTTCTTACATCTTGTAATTTTAATTTTATTTGTGCTTTTTAGTGCTATTCAAGTTAATACCCTTAGAGTGGGATGTGCTGTGTTTTTTCTCTCCACACATATTTGTAATAGTATTTATAATGTTTACATTTATAATCTTTAAATGTAATAGTCGAATGATGCTATATTCAAAATAGAAACATTCTAATTGATGATTATTATTATTATTATTATTATTATTATTATTATTATTATTATTATTATCGGTTATTTGTAGAGTGCCAACAGATTCTGCAGCGCTATAAACATAGGCAGAATACAAGGAAACATTTATAGGGATCAGACGGGTAGAGGGCCCTGCCAAGAGTCGCACTGTTGTAGTCAGCTCTAAATAAGTTGATATACAAACAGCCTGGCTCTTAGGCTTACATACTAATGGGGTTCAATGGGATAGCAATGGAGGAGAGGAAATGGTATAAAGAATGGTTAGTGTAGGTTGTATGCATCCCTGAACAGTAGAGTCTTTAGGGAGGGCTTGAAGTTTTCAAAACTAGGTGAGAGTCTTGTGGAGCGAGGCAGAGAGTTCCACAAGATGGGAGGCAGTATGGAGAAGTCCTGTAAGCAGGAGTCTGAGGAGATAACAAGAGAGGAGGAGAGTAGGAGATCATGAGTAGAGCGAAGGGGATGAGAGGGAGAGTATCCAGAGACAAGATCTGAGATATAGGGGGGAGCAGTGCAGTTTAGGGCTTTGCATGTCAGAGTGAGAATTTTGTGTTTAATACTGGAGGCAAGATTAAGCCAGTGCAGGGATTGGCAGAAAGGTGCAGCAGGTGAAGAGTGACGTGTAAGGAAGCTAAGCCTGGCAGAGGCATTCATTATGGATTGTAAAGGAGCTAGGCAGCAGCTGGGGAGACCAGAGAGGACAGAGTTGCAGTAATCGAGGCAGAAAAGGATGAGAGAGTGGATTAAAATCGTAGTTGTCTCTTGTGTAAGGAAATATCTAATTTTAGAGATGTTTTAAACGTGGAAGTGGCAGGATTTAGTCAAGAACTGAATGTGAGGAGAGAAAGAAAGATCTGAGTCAAGTGTAACCCCATCGGGCAGGTGGGGTAGGGGTAATGATGGAGTTGTCGACAGTTATAGAGAGATTGGGGGTGGAGATTTTGGAAGAAGGGGGAAAATAAGGAGCTCAGTTTTGGAGAGGTTTAGCTTGAGGTAGTAAGAGGACATCCAGGAAGAGATGTGAGAAAGACAGTTAGTGACACGGGTTAGCAAGGAAGGAGATAGGTCTGGTGCAGAAAAGTAGATTTGGGTGTCTTCGGCATACAAATGATATTGGAACCCATGGGAATTTATTAGGGAACCTAATGATGACTTGAAGATTGAGAAGAGAAGGGGACCAAGGACAGAGCCTTGCGGTACCCCAACAGAAAGTGGTGACAGGGCAGAGGAAGCTCCAGGGAAGGCTACACTAAAGATACGATTTGACAGGTAGGAAGAGAACAATGTGAGGGCTGTGTCACAGATGCCAAAGGATTGCAGGGTTTGGAGCAAAAGAGGATATTCAACGGTATCAAAGGCTGCGGACAGATCAAGGAGGATAAGCAGAGAGAAGTGGCCATTTTATTTTGATGTAAGTAGGTCATTGGTAACCTTAACAATTGCTGTCTCTGTAGAGTGATAGGGACAAAATCCAGATTGCAGTGGGTCGAGGAGGGAGTTTAATGTAAGGAAATGGGATAGGCATGCATATACTAGCTTTTCGAGAAGCTTTGAGGCAAAAGGGAGGAGGGAAATAGGGTGGTAGTTGGATGGGGAGGTTGGATCAAGAGAAGGATTTTTGAGGATAGGTGTGACCAGTGCATGTTTCAGGGATGAGGGAAATATACCGGTGTTGAGGGAGAGGTTGAAAATGTGCGTGAGTATAGGGGTAAGGGTAGAATAGAGGTATTTGTATCTATTATGTATCAATTTAAAAAATTCCTAACCACATGGGCTATTGAACTTCTGAATAGTATTTGTTAAATCGAATGTTACATTCGAAATTTCAAATGTGGATATTCGATTTCATAATGAATATTCGAAAATGAAAGTTACATTCGATTACCGAATTTTAATGGATTTTCATTCTTATCAACATTTGATTGTCAAAAGTAAATGTCCACAGGACTATTCATTCTACCAAATGAATTATTCTTTCAGCACATCCATCCATCCCTACCCATGATGGCATTTTTTCTGATTGGCTGTGAGGGCTATAGGGATGCGATTTAAGGTAAAAATAAAAGCTCAAATCCACAATTTTAAACCTGGGTGATTGTTATGTTGGTGTATGGGTTTCCGGTGTTTGTGTTTTAACAGCAATTATTATCCTTAGAGACTTTGTGGTAAAATGGAGATCAAATCTCTTGGCATTTATCAAGTTTGGCTGTGCTTAACTCAATTTGTGATTATATTTTATTTGTCAATTAAATCAACAAATGCAAATAAATAATTTCATTACAGTCTATACAATAAGAAAAGTTACTACATCTTTTAATCTTTCACTGAAAGTCATTGCACACCATTCCTGTTAATCAGAATTGAATTTAAATGTTTTACATTTAAATCATAATTTTCAATTATAAAGCATTTACACAAATAAAATATGAACATACTTTATTCATTTTGATATGATTTCAATTAACTGTTAATGAATAAACTAAACAAAATGATTAATAATATATGGTTAATTACACACGTCACAAATTGATATTATTAGTAAAGTGAAAAACTTCGGACGTGTAAGTCAAGCATTATTATGGTTGAATCATTTAGTCACAACAGAAATAAAAGTCATTAAAAAGCCAAAGCTTTTTTTTTCTCATGACTTTTGTTTGCTAACCTTTTCCAAATGTAGGAATAATGATTTATCTTGATTATTAATATCCCAATGGAATGGAATAGAAATGTAAAAAATACCCAAGTTAATTTAAAGTTTTTGCATGTAGGACTCTAATAGATTGGAAGAGCTGCCTTGGTCATCTGGTGGTTAACCTTAGAAATATCAATTGAGGCACAAGAGATAGATAAGATACACTGTATATATAATGTATATATATATATATATATATATATATATATATATATATATATATATATATATATATATATTAGACAGATAGATAGATAGATAGATACAACCCCAATTCCAAAAAAAAGTTGGGACAGTAAAGAAAATATATATATTTTTTTTAAAAGGAATCATTTGAAAACTCAATTCACTCTGAACTATATTGAAAACAAATTATTAACATATTAATTGATATTTTACTTTGTGAATTTTATGTATTTTTGAAAATAGACACTCATTTTAAATCTGATGACTGCAACACACTCTAAAAAATTTGGGACAGTAAACTGTTTATCACTGTGTAACATCACCTTTTCTTTAAAAACATGTATTAAGTGTTTGGGCACTGAAGACTAGTTGGTTAAGTTTAGTAAGCGGAATTTCCCCCCATTCATCCATTATGCATGTCTTCGGGTGCACAACTGTACTGGGCCTTTGTTGCCTTATTTTGCGCTTCATAATGCATCACACATTCTCAATCAGAGACAAGTCAGTACTGCAGGCAGGCCATGCTAGCACCCCACTCTCTGCTAATGCAACCATGCACTTGTAAACTGGGAAGAATGTGGTTTGGCGTTCTCCTACTGGAAAATGCAGGGATGTCCCTGGAAAAGATGATGTCTGTATGGCAACATATGTTGCTCCAAAATGTACACCTATCTTTCTGCATTAATGGTGCCCTCACAGATGTACAAGTTACCCATGCCATAGGCACTGACACATTCCCATACCATGAGAGATGCTGGCTTTTGGACCTGACGCTGTTAACAGCTTGGATGGTCCTTTTCCTCTTTGGCCCGGAGAACACATGGATGTTTTTTCCAAAAACTATTTGAAATGTTGACTAGTTGGACTCATAAAACACGATTCCACTGTGCTACTGTCCATCTCAGATGAGACAGAGCCCAGAGAAGTCTGCGGCGCTTCTGGACAGTGTTGATGTATGGCATCTGCTTTGCATAGTAAAGTTTGAACTTGCATCTGTGGATGCAGCGGCGAATGGTGTTGAGTGACAAAGGTTTACCAAAGTATTCCCAAGCCCATGTCAGGATATCCATTACAGACTCATGACGGTTTTTGAGACAGTGACGTCTGAGGGATCGGAGATCACGCACATTCAGAAGTGGTTTTTGGCCTTGCCCGGATTCATTGAATCTTTTAATTATATTGTGCACTGTAGAAGTTGAAATGGCCAAAATCCTACTGATTTGTCTTTGGGGAATGTTGTTCTCTAAGTGTTGGATTATTCGCCGACGCATCTGTTGGCATATTCACGAGCCTCAACCCATTCCTTCTCTTGAAGGACTAGGCCTTTTTTGAAGGCTCCTTATATACTATGATTACATGATTGCGTCACCTGTTTCACATCATCTTCTTATTTCAACTTGTCACATCGCTATTAGTCCTAATATTGCCCCTGTTTCAACTTTTTTGGAATGTGTTGCAGTCATCAGATTTGAAATGAGTGTATATTTTTAAAAATACATTAAATCCATAAAGTAAAACATCAAATAATGTGTTAATAATTTGTTTTCAATATAATATAGGGTGATTTTTTTTTTGCATTTTCCTTACTGTCCCAACTTTTTCAGAATTTATGGTTGTAGATATATATTAATTCAGTAGATATACACTACTGTATTGACTCAAGGGAGGAAAGCATAATTCTGTCACTATATAAAGCACTGGTAAGACCTCACCTTGAGTATGGAGTGCAATTCTGGGGACCAATCGCAAAAAAAGATATTGCAGAACTAGAAAACGTTCAGAGAAGGGCCACAAAGCTAATAAGGGAATTGGATAATTTAACCTATGAGAAGAGGCTAGCCAAACTGAGTCTGTTTTCTTTAGAAAAAAGGCGCTTAAGAGGTGACATGATTACTTTATATAAATATATTCAAGGCCCATATACAGAGATGGCAGAAGCTCTGTTTATTCCAAGAAAATTGTTTGTGACCAGAGGTCACAATTTAAGGTTGGAGGAAAGGAGATTTAATCTCCTGCAACGGAAACGTTTTTTCACTGTAAGAGCAATAAAATTGTGGAACTCATTACCAAAGGAGGTAGTGAATGCCAATACCCTAGATACATTTAAAAAATATTTGGATACATTTTTGTCTATAAACAAAATTCATGGATATGATTGCTAGTATTAAATTGGTCACCTTTTAGTGGGATTATTTTAGCTTAACTCGAGTTTTTTTTTTATATATTTTAGATTTGTATAGGTTGAACTCGATGGACTTCAGTCTTTTTTCAACCTCATCTACTATGTTACTATGTTACTATGTTACTATGTTACTATGTTACTATGTTATATATATATAACACACGCAGAAAGTCCAGTACTCACTTACAAGCTCTCAGCTAAGATTTAAAAGCAAAAATGGAAAGGTTAGTTACCGCATCTGGCCAAATGGGACAAGCCCAGGTACCACGTCAAGGTCCTTTCCAATACCTGGAACCATAAAACAGCCACACAATGCAAGCTCTCAAATCCAAACAAACTGGGAACAAGGAAAGGGTGCACAGGCTTATGTAATCACCCCAGACATATACAAAACATGGAAGGGGACTGCACTCTCATACCGGACCGGGTACACATCCCATGACCCTGTAACATGCTAAGCCCTGGGTGCTCACGGGCACTCAAAGGAAGCTGCGCTGTCCCCATAGTCAAAGGCAGTTAACCCCAGACAGGTCTGGGTGCAAGAATCAAAGGGAAAATTACAAAACAAATTAATACAACAAACAAAGACAGTCCAGCACTCACTTACAAGCTCTCAGCTAAGATTTAAAAGCAAAAATGTAATATGAAAATTCGGCCTCTACATCTCTACTTTCTAACAAAAAACAGAGATACAAAAGCAACATGTCTATGGCTGAAAGATATGCACTTAAAGGTTTGACAGAGAACAAAACCATCACCATTAAAAATGCTGACAAGGGTGGGGCGGTGGTCATTTTGGACACAAAATACTATACACAAGAAATGATAGCACAATTGTCTGATTGTGGTATCTACCAGATTTTGGATAGTGATCCACTATCAGACATTCAGAAGGAAATTAAAAAAGTAACTGAAACAGCTATGACAAATAAAGTCATTTCTGAAGATCTTGCCACCTTCTCATAAAAAAGACCCAATCGCCCCTGTTTTAAACACGCTGCCTAAGATAAATAAATAAAAAATCTTAGTGAACCCCTAGGTAGGCCCATAGTTGCTAGCACAGACTCTGTTTTCTCTAACATTTTCATTGATAAAGTCCTCAATCCCTTGGCATCTGTCCAAAAATAATATTTAAAAGACACTGGTGATATTTTGGAGAAACTAATACACACATCTAGTGAGGATAGTGATATACTCTTTACTCTTGATGTTGTTAGCCGGTATACTTGCATCCCTGAGGCAGGTATACAATCAGCATTAGAATTAATAAAACAAGAAACTAGTGTTTCTCCATCGCAATGCAATTTTATTAAAGACATTCTGAACATACTGTTGTATCTCAATTATTTCCTCTTTCAAGACACTTGCTACTTACAAAAGAAAAGGTACGTTTGAATTTATTTTAACTAGGTAGACTAGTTAGTAAATAGTTATTAACTATTTACTATCTAGTTAAAATAAATACAAATGTACCTGTGAAATAAAACCTAAGCTGTGAAACTTAAAGTAGAGAGAAACTCTAACTCAACAGACTACATATATAGCACTCATAAGGGTTAATGTAGGGTACATCTATGAGTAGTACAAAAGACTCTATTCCTTAAGGCAAATCAGAGTTACTGATAGTCTAGTGAGCTTGCGTGTTCAACGTTAAAACATAACTTTTATTGTGTCAAAATTTAATATAAAATACTGGAAATTAATTTAAAAACACTCTCAGATGCTGGAGGAACAGTAATTAACCTGTTCACGTTAGATTGATTCTAGTAAAGTAGGTCATATATTATGCTGGTTGACTACTTTGGTGTAGTTTTATCAAGTGTGTTTAAGCTGATACAGACTCATAACAAGAAGTCTTATTGAGTTGTTGTATATATATATATATATATATATATAAAGAGAAAAAGAAAGATACTTTGTAATCTTTGCTTATAGTAATGTTGGTAAAGTATCAATTTATATATTATATTATACACAAGTGTCACTGCATATTGCAGATTGACCATATATCAGTACAGCTCTAACATTCTGGTTTAGCCCAATACTATCTGCTTATGGGTAGCATACTCTATATATTGGAGTAGTGTAATGAGAGTACAATGTATCCTGTTAAAGAGATTAATACTATTGTAGCTGGGGGATTAACCCCCTGTGTTGATCTTTGAATACCACTTTGGTACTTCACATAAGGGGAAGTCGCCACTTGATCTCTTCAGTAGTGTATTGTTTATATTACCCACACTTATTTGGATGGCTTCTGCGTTTATACGTGGAATGTTCAGTGTTGTGATTCACATACATTAGTTGTAAGCTCTTAACATTCTATTATAACCTGTAAGTTGGGTGTGCTAAAATAGCTTCATAGGTTTATTATAGGCTCATATGTTTGGCATAACACTTGTATACTATGAATTGAAGCAGTGCTAAAATTACTTCATAGGTTTGTTATAGGCTCATATGATTGGCGCTACACTTGTATACCATGTATTAGAGCAATGCCCACTCAACTAAGTCTGAATTCAGCACACTTGTTACAAGCTCATATGTTTGGTGCAACACTTGTATAACATGTATTGGATCAGTGCCCACTAAAATAAGACAGAATTCAGCACACTTGTTATAAGCTCATATGTCTGGCGCAACACTTGTATACCGTGTATTGGAGCAGTGCCCGCTAAAATAAGTCAGAATTCAGCACACTTGTTATAAGCTCATATGTTTGGCGCAACACTTGTATACCATGTATTGGAGCGGTGTCCACTAGAATCAGTCAGAATTCAACACACTTGTTATAGGTTCATATGTTTGGCGCAAAATTTGTATACCGTGTATTGGAGCAGTGCCCACTAAAATAAGTCGAAATTCAGCACACATACAGATTGCAAGCTATAACAGTTCAGCTGTAACTAATGGATTTTTGTATAGTATAAAATATTAGTAGTACCACAGGCTAGTTATAAACTTATATCTGTAGCGTAACATTTGTTTTCAGATGTATAAGAGAGATATTCGTTAGTTGGATTAGGGGTTTAAGCACAGCTGATCACATACGCTGTCAAATTTCAGCACACATACAGATTGCAGGCTGCCGCAGTTCAATTGGAGCTAATGTAAATCTCACTGCTCAGTTTTTAGCTGGTGCAGTAAATGCACTCTTACCCGGTAATGGTTAGGTTCTCTGCCAGTAGTTTATATTTAAACTACTAGTTTGTGAAATAAAGTCTACAATCGACAGTCTGTGTCAAATGATTGCTCCAAGTGAGATCCACTCCCGAGTATACTACTCTTGTATCGCTTGCCCAATGAGCCTATCTATTGATTGTTAAGCATATATGGTCCAATGTTGTTGGAATATAGCAGTGACGATATGCCTACTTTAACTAGTGAGTTAATAAGTTAGAACAGGTTTAGTAATACAGCATTCTAATGCTAATCTAAAAATACAGGAGCTCCAGGACTCCACACCAATTCCCCAACGTAAAATAAATACAAATTTACCTGTGAAATAAAACCTAAGCTGCCTTACACTAAAACATATTATTACATAAAATAAAAAAACTACCATTACAAAAATAAAAAACACTAAAATTACAAAATATTTAAAAAAAACTACCATTACAAAAAATAACAAACAAAATTATCCAAAATAATGAAAATTATTCCTATTCTAATAACCTGTTTAAAAAAACACACACACACCAAAATAAAACCCCCCAATCTATAATAAACTACCAAGGGCCTTTTGTAGGGCATTGCCCTAAAGAAATCAGCTCTTTTCCTACAAAAAACAAACAAACACCCCCTAACAGTATACAAACCCCCACCCCCAAACCCTCAAAATAAAAATATAGTAAAACCTAATCTACTCATTGCCCTGAAAATGGCATTTGTATGGGCATTGCCCTTAAAGGGGCATTCAGCTATTTTGCTGCCCATTAAAAATAAAAAATGGCTATTCTAAAAACAAAAAACCCATCCCAAAATGAAAAAAAAAAACCATTACACAAAATAACAAACGAATTATCAAAAATAAAACAATTATTATTCTAATACCCATTTAAAAAAAAACATCCCCAAATAAAAAAAAACCTAATCTATAATAAACTACCAATAGCCCTTAAAAGGGCCTTTGGTAGGGCTTTGCCCTAAAGAAATCAGCTCTTTTTTTAAAGAAAAATACAAAGACCCACTAACATTACAAACCAGTACCCCCCCAAAACCCACAAAATTAAAAAACCTAAACTACCCATTGCCCTGAAAAGGGCATTTGTATGGGCATTGTCCTTAAAAAGGCATTCAGCTCTTTTTCCTGCCCTTAAAAGGGCATTCAGCTCTTTTAAGAACTTCCCAACCCCTAATCTAAAAAAAACCCCACCCAAAAAACTTTAAAAAACCTAACACTAACCCCACTTTAGGTACTCACAGTTGCTGAAGTACCACTTGAACGATCTTCATCCCGGCGGCTCCTTCTTCATCCATCGCAGGACTGGCATTTTCTTTATCCCTGCGGAGGCGGAGGTCCGGGCGAAGGTCCAAGGTGGATGTCCAGGCAGAGGGGGTGTTTGTTTTTCTTTTGTATGAAAAGAGCTGATTTCTTTAGGGCAATGCCCTACAAAAGGCCCTTTTAAGAGCCCTTGCTAGTTTATTATAGATTAGGGTTTTTTATTTTGGTGTGTTTTTTTTTTAAAGCAGGGTATTAGAATAGGAATAATTTTTATTATTTTGGATAATTTTGCTTGTTATTTTTTGTAATGGTAGTTTTTTTAAATTTTTTTGTAATGTTAGGTTTTAGTGTAAGGCAGCTTAGGCTTTATTTCACATGTAAGTTTGTATTTATTTTAACTAGGTAGTTAATAAATAGTAAATAACTATTTACTAACTAGTCTACCTAGTTAAAATAAATACAAATGTACCTGTGAAATAAAAATAAAACCATTAGTTATATTGTAGCTAGCTTATGTTTTATTTCACAGGTAAGTATGTATTTAAACAGGCAAAGAAAGAGGTACGCTTGCTCACTGTGGAATTGCTGGAAGTCATAAATTTATTTAAAGACCAAATAGATACAGGTATACAGGGTCACAGTTAGGAACGCCTGACGCGTTTCGCGCATGCGTACATGCGCTTCATCGGAGGCTGATAGAGTGTAACAGTGTGAGCCTTTTAAACCTGGTTTTCACCAATCCTGAGGGGACTGAGGTCTAAACCAATCAGTGTTGCTTCAGTGAGTGTATAGCCTTTGTGATATAGACTCTTGTGTCTTCAGCTTGTTACTGAGGCTTATAGTATTAACTCTGCGGCAACACTGATAGGTACACATCAATGAATAAAATACTTAATATTATTAAACATTGTTGTAATATAACAAAAGTAAAAAATGAGGATTACTGAAAAGACTAGTAAATAATTATAAATAATTCTCATAATGAATACCTTAATAATTGGATAAAAACTAAATAAGAAATAAATGAGTAAAAATATTAATTAAAAAATAAAGAAATATGAAATTATAAAGGTGAAAGTAAAAATAAGGATGAGAATGTGAGTAAAGAATAAAAAATAGAAAATAAAAATGTAACTTGTAAATGAAATTGAAAAAGAAATAATCAGTAAATAAATAAATGAATAGGTAAAAACTAATTTCCTACCATCAAAATAGAAGATATAGTTCTAAATGTCTATGCTAACTAATTGAATATAAGTGCACTTCATCTTGAAGGGGGAAATTAATTCTTTATATTTATTTTTTATTTTTCTTACCTACATGTATTATTCATGTTGTATTAAAAAAAAGGCTGAAAAATTAGAAAAAATTTTTCTAAGGAAGACTAGAATCTAGATTTAAACAATGCTTGTAGTGGTCAATCATGTTAAGGAAACTATTTATCCAATTAATATTTGAGTAATGGATTATAAGATCTAAAAGTATCATAGACTATACTATACTCAGCTAATTTCTAATATGTGTGTTGAATGTATATAGACGTCTTAGCTAGAGTATGTATGTATGTATATATGTTGATTATGTATTACTAGGGAGACCACAAGGAGGGCTAATAGATAGAAGAGTCAGTTTTATTGTTGTTATTATTTATGTTTTTGTGTATGTGTACTGAATAAGTTGAATAGATAGGGTCGTATTGATTATATGTATTCAAGTCTTTTAACTTCAATCATATTTAGTTAGTTCTAGAGGGGTTAGAATATGTCCAAGTGGAGTGAATTACACGTATAAATCCACATCAAGTCTTCTGTTTATCCCGTTGGGATATCTAGTATTTAATTTCACTATCCAGAAGACTTCTCTTTTTAAGAGTTTGGCAGTTCTATCGCCCCCTCTGGCCTCTTTGACAACCCTCTCTATTCCTTGGAATGAGAAGTGGTCAGTACCTATTCCATGTTGCCGAAAGTGTTTGGCCACTGGGGTTCTAGCTTCTTTTTCAATGAGGGATAATAAATGCTCCCTAATGCGATCTTTTAACGGACGTGTAGTGATGCCTATGTATTGCTGGAAGCAGAGTTGACATGTAATAAGGTATATTACATACTGCGAAGTGCAGTCTATCCTTTGCTTGATCGTGTATGTTTCCTTAGTGTTACTAGAGGTAAAGGTGTGGGTTATGTTGGTAAACTCACAACTTTTGCAGGGTCTATGGCCACATTTAAAGGATCCAGGACTGAGGCCCAGCCAGTTAGTTTGTGTTTGTGGTCTTTCTGAGAATTTTTTGTTTGTTAAGTCTCCTATTGATGGAGCTTTTTTAGCAAAAAATTTAATGCCTTTAGATATTACTTGTTTCAATGTGTCATCACTCTTTAGTATTGTTAAATTATCCTTAATTACTTTACAGATTTTATAGTATTGCCTGCTAAATTGGGTAGAGAACACTATATTTTCCTCATTTTGTGTTTTGTCCTTTTTCTGGAATAACGTGTTCCTCTGTGTGCTTTCTACTTCTTTATTGATTAGATCAAGTTTTGATCTATTGTATCCCCTATTGACTAGCCTGTTGGTTAATTCTTTTGCTTCTTGCCTATAGGTATCTAAGTTGGAGCAATTCTACGAAGTCGTAGAAATTGGCCTTTAGGTATGCCTTTTTTGAGGTGTGGGACATGGCATGAATCTGCCCTTAAAATTGTATTTTTTGAGGTGGGTTTTCTATATGTGGAAGTAAAAATTTTTAATTTGGATAAATTTGCACTGAGTTTTAGGTCTAGAAAGTCAATGGATTGGGTGTCACTTTTATGTGTGAAGACAAGATTTAATTGATTGTTGTTGATGTAGGTCATAAATTGTTCTATAGTGTATTCATTATCTGTCTTGTCCCAAATAATTATGAGGTTGTCAATAAAGCGACCGTATAGTTTAATATTGTTTTTAAATTGGAATTCAGTTGAAAAAATAAAACAAAATTCCATCCAACCCATATAAATATTGGCATAGGCCTGGGCAAATTTTGCCCCCATGGCCGTGCCTCGTTGTTGTAAATAGTAAATTCCTTCATGTACAAAATAATTATGTTTTAGTAGAAGTTCTGCAGTTTCTACTATGAATGTAATGAAGCCTATGTCATAATCTGTGTGTCTTAGTAACATCTCATGAAGCGCTATGAGGCCTGTCGTGTGGGGAATGCTTGAATAAAGAGCAGCCACATCAATTGTGAGCCAAGTGTATTCACAATTCCAGTTGACTGTATTAAGTTGCTGGATTAGATGGCCGCTATCTTTAATGTAGCCTGGTAATGATTGAACAATTGGTTGGAGTATGTGGTCAAGCCACCCACCAAGCCTTTCACATAGGGATCCTTGGCTTGCCACAATGGGTCTACCTGGTGGTCTAGTGAGGTTTTTATGGATTTTAGGGACAGTTCTAAAACTTGGTATGGTAGGGTCTTTTATCAGAAAAAATGACGCTAATTCTTCCGTTAGGTAGCCCAGTTCAATGCCTGTGTCTAAGTGACTCTTCAATTTGCTTACGAAATTTATGGTAGGATTAAATGTGAGTTTCATATACTGATCTTTATCCTCTAGATGTTTGTGTACTTCATCTAAGTAATCAGTGGTGTTTAAGACAACAATGGCCCCTCCTTTGTCCGCCTTAGTGATGACTATGTTGGGGTTATCTTGTAGATCTTTAAGTGCTTTTCTCTCATGGCGGCTTAAATTATCTCTGGCTTTACTTATTGTGGTTGACTGAAGTGTTTTGTGAAGGTCGGTTAGTTCCTTTTCTATGGTCCTTTGAAACAAATCTATTGTGTGATCACGTGCATTAACTGGGTAAAAATGTGATTTATCCTTAAAAGTGTATTGCTGAGTGGTACTTGGGGAATGAGTATATGAACTGGGTGAGTGTTGTTGGAGTGTGGTGAGAGTGGTAAGATCTGTTAAATCAGAAAATAGTAAACCAATAGTGTTAGGGTGTGTGTCAGTTGTGGTGGAAGTGTGTGATTGTGTGTCTATGCCAAAAAAATGTTTTTTTAGTACTACTTTTCTTACAAATTTATTTGTGTCTAAAAGAGTGCTGAATAAATCAAAATCTGTTGCAGGTGCAAAGGTTAAACCTTTATTAAGTACATTAATATGGTGAACCGTTAATGTAAAGTCAGAGAGATTTATTGTTGCTATTTCATCTTGTTTTTCCTGACCCTGCTGGGGTATCTAAATGTATTTTCCCCTTTCTTTGGGGTACTCGTTTGCTGGGTTGACTTAACTAAAGATTTTAAGTTTCTTCTCTCAGAGGATGTATTGCCTGATGTAGTAGGTACTGCTTCTGGCTCATCATTATGGGTGTCAGTGGTTTCATCTTCTAGATTATCAGTGTCTATGCTTGAAAAGGTCACTTTTCTAGAAGTTTGGTTTTTGTTGTGTGTAGACTTGTTTTTATCCTTTTTATTGTGGCTATTCTTGTGAGTGGCTCTTCTATTAGGTGGTCTCGATTTCTGCCAGGAATAGACTATGTCTAAATCATAGTCTTTCGTGTCCCTATTGTATTTTTGTACTTTTCTATCTGACAGAATGGTGTCTAGCTGATCTATGGTGGTATCTAATTGGGATTTATAATCAGTGTATTTTTGTGTTGTTTCAAAAGGTTTTAGTTTGTCAAAGGTGGTATTTATTTCTAACAAAATATTATCCCTCTCTTCTCTTTTGTGTCTAAGAAGTTGCTTCATGCAAATGATAGAGCAGTTTGTTAAATTAGTATTCCACTCCTCCATTAAAATGGGATTATCTAAAGCAAAGGAGGGATATTTTTTCATACGTAGTCCTCTGGGGACTTTGTTCTCTGAAATATAAAGATCTAAAAATTCGATATCCCACCACAAATTGGTTTCTTTATATCTTAGTTTCTCTAAACTAGAAAAAACAGTGTCTAGATTCTCTTCCTTAATAACATCAGAACCTTCACTGTGACCTCTGAGTGCCGTTGTCATAATATTTTTCCTCCTTGTATTATCATCTATTACCCCTGTGGGAATAAGTGAGGTAGCCATGACAGGGAGGAAAATTATTTGTCGGCACTATAAACAGAATGCTAAGTTCTAAATTCAAATTTAAATGGTCTTAAAAAGTAGCGTATGCAGTGTAAATGTCCAGTGACAATTATAGTCCACAAGTATGTATTTAGTTTTAATAGGTATTATTTAGTTAATAATTGTAACTTTAATTTAGCTCGATTCTAAATATGTTAAAGTTAGGCGGTGTTTAGGGTTAGGGTTACGGTTAGACTTAGGGTTAGGGTTACATTTAGGGTTAGGTTTAGGGGTTAATAGTTTAATTTAGGTTCTTGCGATGTGGGGGATGGCGGTTTAGGGGTTAATACCTTTATTTAGAGGTGGCGATGTCAGGGAGCGGCGGAATAGGGGCTAATATCTTTATTATAGTGTGGCCGATGTTGGGGTGTGGGGGAATAGGGGTTAATAACTTTAGTATAGTTGCGGCATTATCGGGAGTGGCAGATTAGGAGTTAATAGATTTGTTTTGGTGGCGGCGATATCGGGAGCGGCAGATTAGGGGTTAATAACATTATGTAGGTGGCGGCCATGTCGGGGGCAGCAGATTAGGGATGTTTAGACGTGGGGTTTATGTTTGGGTGTTAAGTTTAAACGTTAATTTTTTTTCCCCATAGACATCAATGGGGCTGCGTTTTATAGAGCTTTTCATTCCGCGATTGGAGGTGTCAGGTTTTTTTCTGACACTCTCTCCTCATTGATGTCTATGGGGAAAGCGTGCATGAGCATGTCAAAGCAGTGATTGTATTTTGTGCGGTATGGAGCTCAACACAACAATATTGCATGTGAAAAAGAAACAAGTGAATTGGAAGGATATATTTGTTTCTGAGGAGATGTTCTACACTCGATATCTTTAAATTAATCCTCACATAAAATGATGGGAGAAAAAACACACCATAGCGTAATTCTGTAACCCACTTGGAGCAGATGGTAAAAACGGACAAATGGTTACTCACATTTGGAGGAGCCAATCCAGGCTCAAGATATTGCGCACACCTACTTTATACTGGTAGGCAAACAGTATCTCACACGCAAATAGTAAAAAAGTAATATTTATTAAAACATATAAAAACATCACAAATGCAGTATTGACACCATACAATGAGGGTTACTGAATGATAATACAGTGGTTATCACTCAAAGGAGAAAACCTGTGAGCTGGATGGATGTGGATGGAGAGCAGAAGCTTAACCGCTGACCAAACACAGACTAATACCATCAAGGAATTACTCCACCTCTAGGCGACACAAGCAGATGACAGACGTAGTAGTGAGATAAAAAGTCGTATAGTTCCGACATACATTTCGCTTTACCGCTTTTTGTTGCGTTCGTTAAATACACTCTATAGCTCAAAACGTGTAATCTAGGTGATTGTAAATTATGTCTTTGCTCTATAGATGACGTGTTTGGCGTATGGAGGGGCCCTATAACATATTTGGAGAATTTTGTAGAGGAAATGAATACATGCACTGACAGTCTGAGGTTTACACTTAGCCATTCATATACCTCGGTCAATTTAGATACTATTGTGTACAAAAAAGATTCTGCACTCATAACTGACTTATGTTTTAAACCAATGGACCGTAATACACTACTACATTACAACAGTCACCATCCTACAAGAGTATTTTCCTCCATCCCCAAGAGCCAATTTATTCATACTGTGAGAAATGTTAAGGACAAAAATTTGCAAGGTGTTAGACTCGAGCAAATAGCTCATAAGTTCAGGGAGAGAGGATATGCTTCCTCCATAATTTCAGAGTGTAAAAAGGAAGTATTGACAAATGCCAGTCCAAAGAGCAAGAAAAATAATAAAAACTAATTTTTACCTCTGAATATAACACTCATAGTGACACTATTTCCAAGATCATAAGAAAACATTGGTATCTTTTAAATAAATATAATCCACATATACCAGAATTCAAAATTCCCCCCATGCATTCCTACAAAAGGACTAAAAACATCAGAGATGTACTAGCGAAAGCTGATGTGGGTGGACATAATACTGGAATGCATGATAAAAGGTCAGTTTGTAGCACAACTTCAGGATTGAAAGAAGCGTGAAATAAGTGGTTTCTATGCCTGTGACATTGACTATAGTCTATTTACTTAAATGTCCATGTGGGCGGGGCTATGTTGTGGAGACCATACACCCCATAAGGGACAGAATCAGCACCCACAAATGCTCAATTAGGTGTGAAGACAAGTCCCTTCCTGTTTTATTACATTTTATTGAAATGGGACACACATTATTCTATTAACATTTCAATAATTGACCACATTCCAAAATTAAGGAGAGGTGGTAACAGGGAGCTAGAACTCAAAAAAAGAGAGGTTTTAGTGCATTCAACACCTTAAAACTTTGCATCTGATAGGTCTTAATAAAGATTATGATCGCCATTTGTTTTTATAAGAAAAGTTCTTTAAGTAGCTTTTTTCTTTTAATTGTTGCAATATTTGAATTATATTGTATTATTTTAATCGTGCTATGCATCACTCTCTGCTAGCATATAATCTGTGTTAGAGATAATTTTCTTAGATGTTATGTTTATTTCTTGCCAGCAGATGGCAGTGTTATAATGTCATACAATAGAATTTAAGAGCCCAATAGGTTAATGATTAGTAATTAAGACACAGGTGCTACAAAGGCAGTGTTTCATAGCATTCCATAGCATGACTAAGGGTCTGTGGGACCCAAAAGTTGCTGTTCTTCTATGTCACAATAAAGATTTTGTTTTACTGAAGAAACAGTGCTGACCCCATCTTTGTTCCTTTGGATGTACATATTTGAGGAGTACCCTCAGGTGGACGTGCACTCACATACAGGCTTGAATTGCCTTTGTGCATACTGGTACTGTATCTACTACCACTTATATATATATATATATATATATATATATATATATATATATATATATATATATATATATACACATGAATAAAAAGCCTACTCCTGTCAGGAGCCTAACTATACATATGATTTCCCTTACTAATGGTAAACAAGTCAGCTAACCTGAACCCAGTTTAGTACTTCATAGAAATTGAATAAGCAAAATACAAAAAACAATTTTGTCTCACCAGTGTGTCTCATTACAGGCAGTCAGCCATGCTAACTGGTCTCCAGCCTCTCTTTCATTCTGGAAAAACAGCCTGCTCCCTGAGACACATACTATTCCTAGATAGCTGCTTATAAAGGCCTGAGCTAACTTAATAGGGAGCAGCTGTGAAACTGACCCAAGAGATTTAACTCTTTAGTTGCAGGGGAAAATTGCTTTCTCTAAGCGCCTGCTAATGTACACACCTTCCCTCATCCTGTCACATATCCCCCTTCCCAGCGTAACATTGTGGGGTGAAGTGGCCATAGCTGTAAGCACATGTACTCTGGATAGTGCGTCAGCATTACCATGTAACAGACCAGCCCGGTGTTTCACCACAAAACTGAAAGGCTGGAGAGACAAGAACCACCTTGTGATCCTTGAATTACGGTCCCTATTGTTGTGCATCCACCTCAACGGGGCATGGTCCTTGATCAGGGTAAAGCACATGCCCAGTAAATATTACTTACGAGTTTCAGTAGCCCACTTGATTGCTAAACATTCCTTTTCTATTGTAGAATAGCGCTGCTCACGGGGTAAAAGTTTCCTAAAGAACTGGATGTTCCTCTTTGTCTATGTATGTGAGAGTACAGCCCCCAACCAAACCTCAGAGGCATCAGTTTGTAAAAAGAATTCTTTGTTAAAATCTGGAGCCATGAGGACAGGTTGTTGACAAAGTACGGAGCGAAGATCTGCAAAAGGTTCCTCAGAATTGCTGTTCCATCTCAATGTATCAGGACTTTTTGCTTTAGTAAGATCAGTGAGAGGAGCAGCCCTTGTGGCAAAGTGAGGTACAAATCGTAATAACCGACAATTCCTAGGAAAGCTCTAACCTGTTTTTTCTGAGTGGCCTAGGCCATCTCTGTATCACTCCTATCTTGTCTACTTGGGGTTTCACAACTCCCCTACCAACAATATAACCTAAGTATTTAGCCTTAGCCAAACCAATGGTACACTTCGATGGATTGGCTGTTAACCCAGCCTTTCTAAGAGTATCAATTACAGCCTCTACTTTTTGTAGATGAGAATCCCAATCTGGACTGTGTATTACGATGTCATCCAAATATGCAGCAGCATATTGTGCATGAGGTCTGAGTAACTTATCCACCAACTGTTGAAATGTTGCTGGAGCTTCTGCAACCCAAAAGGCATAACCTTATAGTGAAACAAGTCATCTGGAGTAGCAAAGGTCATTTTCTCTCTAGAGCGCTCAGATAACGGGATCTGCCAATAACCTTTAGTGAGGTCCAAAGTTGAGAGAAATCTGGCCTTGGCTAGTCTTTCTACAAGCTCATCTACCCGCGGCATAGGGTAGGCATCAATGATATCTCATTTAGCTTTCTGAATTTGTTGCAGAACCTAATAGAGCCATAAGGTTTGGGTACTAACCAGTTACTGTGAGACTCCTCAACCAAGTTAAATCATTTTTCTAACTTCTCCCTTTACAGCTTCCCTTCTAGCTTCAGGTATTCTATATGATTTTATCTTAAGGGTTATCCCAGGCTCTGTGATTATGTCATGGGTTATTCCACTAGTTCTACCTGGCATAGGTGAAAGAAAAGACATCATTATTCCTTTCTACCATTTATTTTGCTTCATCTGCTTTTTCGGGTGTGAGCTCTGGTGAAATTCCTACCAAAGGTTCTAAGTGCATGGAGTCAACTCTTATGTTTTCCATTACAGCTATAAAAGCCTCTCTGTCTCTCCATGATTTTAGGAGATTAACATGGAAGATTTGTTCTTTCCTATGGCACTCAGGCTGTCTGACTTTGTAATTCACAGGGCTTAATTTTTCTATAATTTCATAGGGACCCTGCCAATGAGCCAGAAGCTTACTCTCAGCTGTTAGGACTAAAACCAGTACTCGATCACCTGCCTGAAACTGTCTCTGTGTAGCACTCTGATCATAGTTAAGTTTTTGAGTTCCCTGAGCTTTCTCCATATGCTGGCAGACAAGGGGAACAACATGTGCCATATGTTCCTGTATTTGCTCAATGTTCTGCAGCACATTGTTTCCTGGGACCTCTTGTTCTTCCCGAGTTTCTTTAAGAATGTCTAACATACCCCTAGGATGCTTGTCATACAAAAGTTCAAATGGAGAGAAGCCTGTTGAACTTTGAGGGATCTCACAGACTGCAAACAACAAATAGGGAAGAAGTATGTCCCAATCCTTACCATCCTTACAATCCTTACCATCCCTACTAACAACCTTCCTTAACATGGACTTAAGGGTGAGGTTAAATCTTTCTACTAACCCATCTGTCTGAGGGTGGTATACTGAAATTCTTAAAGCCTATGGGGCATATTTATCAAGCTCTGTATGGAGCTTGATGCCCCGTGTTTCTGTCGAGCCTATAATTTCATAGGGACCCTGCCAATGAGCCAGAAGCTTACTCTCAGCTGTTAGGACTAAAACCAGTACTCAATCACCTGCCTGAAACTGTCTCTGTGTAGCACTCTGATCATAGTTAAGTTTTTGAGTTCCCTGAGCTTTCTCCATATGCTGGCAGACAAGGGGAACAACATGAGCCATATGTTCCTGTATTTGCTCAATGTTCTGCAGCACATTGTTTCCTGGGACCTCTTGTTCTTCCCAAGTTTCTTTAAGAATGTCTAACATACCCCTAGGATGCCTGTCATACAAAAGTTCAAATGGAGAGAAGCCTGTTGAACTTTGAGGAATCTCACAGACTGCAAACAACAAATAGGGAAGAAGTATGTCCCAATCCTTACCATCCTTACAATCCTTACCATCCCTACTAACAACCTTCCTTAACATGGACTTAAGGGTGCAGTTAAATCGTTCTACTAACCCATCTGTCTGAGGGTGGTATACTGAAATTCTTAAAGCCTATGGGGCATATTTATCAAGCTCTGTATGGAGCTTGATGCCCCGTGTTTCTGTCGAGCCTGCAGGCTCGTCAGAGACAGCAATTATGAAGCAGCGGTCACAAAGACCGCTGCTCCATAACCTGTCTACCTGCTCTGAGCAGGCGGACAGACATCGCCGGAAATGAACCCAATCGAGTACGATCGGGTTGATTGACACCCCTCTTCTGGCGGCCCATTGGCCGCGAGTCTGCAGGGGCGGCGTTGCACCAGCAGCTCTTGTGAGCTGCTGGTGCAATGCTGAATACGGCAAGCGTATTGCTCACCGTATTCAGAGAGGTCTGGTGGACCTGATCCGCAGTGTCGGATCAGGTCCGCCAGACCTTGATAAATATAGGCCTGTATCTTAAACAATTGACATAGCTCCCTCATAAGCTGTGAGACCAAAAGTGTCCCTTGGTCGGTGAGTATTTATTTCGGAATTCCCACCCTTGAAAACACTTGTAAGAACTCTTTAGCTATATTTTTAGCTGTAGCTTTACATAGTGGTATGGCTTTGGGATATTGAGTGGCGTAGTCTAGAATAACCAAAATATACTGGTGACCTTGAGCTGATTTCACCAAGGGACCTACGAGGTCTCTGCCTATCCTTTCAAAGGGAACATCAACAATTGGGAGAGGTATATGTGGGGTCCTTAGTTTTGGCTTTGGAGATGACAACTGACATTCTGGACAAGAAGCACAATACCACTTTATTTCCTCATACACCCCAGGCCAAAAAAATCTTCTTAGGATCCTTTCCTGTGTTTTTTCCACCCCCAAGTGCCCCCCCCAAAAGATGTGAATGGGCAAAAGATAGTACCTTCCTAGTATGAGATGACAGTACTACTATGCTCAACCTCCTGACCTTCTTCTGAGGTTACTCTGTAAAGAAGGTCATTCCGGAGAATGAAATATGGATGTGAATTCTTCGTTTGGCGCTCCACTAGTACTCCATTTATTTTTATCACTCTAGTCCTTGCATTTTGTAATAATGGATCATTTGCCTGGTCACACCCAAAGCTAACATTAGAAATATCCAAAATACAGGGGTATATCAGTCCACAAAAGTCTGAGGGATTTTCTACTAGTCCACAATGCATCGGTTCTGACATATTCAGGCATCTTGCTTTGATATGCCCCTTTTAACCACACTCAAAACAGGTAATCGCGTTTTTTTCTAAATGCTCTTCCTTTACAAAGGCATAGTTTCTCTCTGCATTCCAGGGATGTGTTTCTGTCCTAGACTTGATTTCAGACTCTGCCTTTTTGACACCAGGGCTCTGAATGTTACTAAGTGACTTAGGCCCCTATTTAAGAAAGTCTGGCGGACCTGATCCGACAGTGAGGATCAGGTCCGCCAGACCTCGTTGAATACGGCGAGCAATACGCTTGCCGTATTCAGCATTGCACCAGCAGCTCACAAGACTTGCGGCCAATCTAGCAGGGGGTGTCAATCAACCTGATCGTACTCGATCAGGTTGATTTACGGCGATGTCTGTCCGCCTGCTCAGAGCAGGCGGACAGGTTATGGAGCAGCGGTCTTTGCGACCACTGCTTCATAACTTCTGTTTCTGGCGAGTCTGCAGGCTCGCCAGAAACACGGGGCATCAAGATCCATTTGGAGCTTGATAGATAGGCCCCTTCATCTTAAGAGTGTCTGATCCAGCCTTGGCTGGCACAACAGATGCTTTATCTAGGTCTTTGGCAGATAAGTATCTTTCCACTTGCGCCACCATGGCATCATATTTAGTAGGGTTTCAAACCCAGTTACGGAGGCCGCGTGGAAGTTCTCGTAGATATCTGTCAATTACTAGGGATTCCATGATCGAAGCAGGACTTTGCTCCACTGATCTGAGGCACTTTCGTGCCAGAGGAATCAGATCAAACATCTGTGATTGAGGAGCCTTTCCGTCATTGAAACGCCAATTATAGAAACGTTGGACTCGGACTGTAGTGGTCATGCCCATTCGGGCTAGGATTTCAGCCTTTAGTTTGGTGTAATCAGCAGCAGCCCCTTCTTCTAGGTCATAATAAGCCTTCTGGGCCTCACCAAGGAGGAAGGGAGCAATTATTCCTGCCCATTGCTCAGGTGGCCAGGTCTCACGGGTGGCTGTGCATTCAAACGCCAACAGATAGGCCTCTACATTGTCCTCTGGCATCATTTTCTGTATACAGCAGCTAACCCATATCCAGCTTACAGCTCCTGTTTGCGCCGGCAGTCCCTGGGTAGTAATGCGGTCTGCAATCTCTTTCAGCATTTCATGGTTCCTTTTTTGAGCCTCACTCAAGGCCCCAAGTTGCATAGCCATAAGCCTGTTACACTCCTGCTGAGCTGCTAGAGAGGCTGCAGCCTGTCGGTTTGTTTCTTGCTGTACTGTGAAAGCTTCTAGCAGAGCTTTTACAAATTCCTCCATGTTTGGCAGGTACTGTTACATTAAGGTTTCCACTACATGAAACTTGGCACCATTCACAAATCCCACCACTGCCACCACCTTGTGGTAAGGTCACTGGCAGAACAGTCTCAATGGCGTGGTAACTGTATTTTCAAACAGTTTTATTCAGAGAAAAACAAAGTCTTTATCATAATGGGTGCACTGCCTCTTTAAATACAGCAACTTCAGAGCAGTCAGCATAATAAAGCACATAAATAAAAAGCCTACTCCTGTCAGGAGCCTAACTATACATATAATTTCCCTTACGAATGTTAAACTAGTCAGCTAACCTGAACCCAGTTTAGTACTTCATAGAAATGGCATAAGCAAAATACAAAAAACTATTTTGTCTCACCGGTGTGTCTCTTTACAGGCAGTCAGCCATGCTAACTGGTCTCCAGCCTCTTTTTCACTCTGGGAAAACAGCCTGCTCCCTGAGACACATACTATTCCTAGATAGCTGCTTATAAAGGCCTGAGCTAACTTAACAGGGAGCAGCTGTGAAACTGACCCAAGAGAATTAACTCTTTAGTTGCAGGAGAAAATTGCTCTCTCTAAGCGCCTGCTAATGTACACACCTTCCCTCACCCTGTCACAATATATATCAAAATAACAAGAGTATTGCATTAAGCAATGATACATTTTTATTGGACTAACTATACATTTATAAGATGACAAGCTTTCAGAAGAATTTCTGAAGCAATACTGACCTATTTAATGGAATTTACAGATTATATCTTAAAACATAGGATAGCTAAAAATACAGAAAGTGTTACAGAGGTCTGAATTCAGGGGCAGTCATAAAAATCATAAGGGGGGTTTAGGAGACAGAGGCAGACAGTGTCAGAAAAGGATAACAGACAGGGGAAAAATATGGTTATAAACAAAGGGCCATATTTATCAAGCTTCGTATGGAGATTGATGCCCCGTGTTTCAAGCGAGTCTAAAGCCGCAGTTTTTGGCTTGTTTCTTCAATATAAGATCCCACTTCACATGCAGTGCAATGTATCATGTATACCACATTTGCAGATATACACAAATATGCCCCTTTAATGTTATAGGATTTACTCTTGTGATAAGCTGTGCTGCTTTCACAAATGTGTTGACATACAAAGTAGCACAGCTAAGCACAAGAGTAAATCCTATAACATTAAAGGGACATATTCATGTGTATCTGCAAATGTGGTATACATGATACATTGCACGGCATGTGAAGTGGGATCTTATATTGGAGAAACAAGCCAAAAACTGCACCTTCGGATGAACTTACACAGATACTCAATCAAAAACCACTCTGAAATAAAATACTGTATCCCTTTTGGTCACTATTTCACCCAACCTGACCACTCCATCCAAAACCTCAAAATCAAGATTCTCAGAGGCAACTTCAAAAACACCATGGAAAGAAAAACCTTTGAAATGAAAATGATAACACACTTCAACTTGCTAAATTCTGGACTAAATGTGGACTCTGATTTCTTAACCCATTATCAAAAAATTTTTGCAATGTACTTTCATATAATGTAGTCAATTACATTGTATATTCCACACTCTCTATGCATAGGTACACAGGTAAGTCTATGTCCACTCTTTTGTCATTATTATTATTCCTCCTTTTTTTTTTCTTTCCTTTGTCCTTTTTTGACTATCTTATATTCCCCTGTATACCTAATTTCACATCTTTATACATATTGATTCTATGTTGATATATAACTTTATGTCAGTATATGCTTTGTGTATAACAATATATTTCCCCTGCCTGTTATCCTTTACTAACACTGTCTGAATTTGTCTCCTAAACCCGCATGATTTTTACGACACCCCCTCCTCCCCCTACATTCAGACCTCTGTAACACTTTCTGTCTTTTTAGCCATCCTATGTTTTAATATAAAATCTGTAAATTCCATCAAATTGGTCAGTATTGCTTCAGACTTGAAAAAGGAAGAGATTCTTTCGAAAGCTTGTCATCTTAGAAATGTATAGTTAGTCCAATAAAAAAGTATCATTGCTCAATGCAATACTCTTGTTATTTTCATATCTAAATCTCTGGACTAAAACGGCTACTCCAGTCAATGTATGTATGCCAGATAACAAGTGGAACGTTATTTAATGCGATTAAGTGTTAACTGCGCTAGAAGCTTTCTGCCCGCATTGGGTTGGACTTGCATTATGAGTTGAAAGTAAACTGTTTTTGCCTGAGCGCATAGGAATATATACTGTTGAGAGATTAAGGCAGCCAGTGGTCCTCAATCAGCTGAGGGATTTTTTGCTGTTGTGTTATTTCTGTACATTTATTTTTGTTTCATATATATATATTAATATAGGATTATCCATTTATAAATACTTAGAACATATTTTGCTATGTGCAGAACATTGGAATATCAAATATGTACAGTAAATACCTAGTTAAATACTTCAGTAAAAATAAGTATTTGCAGAAATATGTTTTTTCATGTTTTTTTTATCTACCAAACTGTAAAGAACTCCAATGCTCTCTATCTATCTATCTATCTATCTATCTATCTATCTATCTAATATATATATATATATATATATATATATATATACTGTATATATATATATATATATATATATATATATATATATATATATATATATATATATATACATGTCTGTATGTCTGGCGGTATGTCTGTCTGTATATATGTATACATATGTATTTATGTGTTTATAAGTGTATATATGTCTGTAAATACATATATACACATATAAATACATAAATACACATGTATATATATATATATATATATATATATACATACATACATACATAACCATCTTTATACATGTATATGCATGTATGTCTATGTTAAAGCCATTTGCCTGCCTTTTTTTTCTAACACCTGAGACCTCATATATTTGAGCCCTTATAATTTTTTTGTGCAATATTTTTTTATATAATTTTTATTAGATTGTGTTATTATGAGTGTAACTGTACTTTGTAATTTTTTATGTGTATTGTGACACTTTTTGTTTCACGAAACAGTTAACCCAAGCTCTGAGGACGCAGTATTTAATTTAATGTAAATCGTGATTGCCCTTAAAGGCATACTGAACCCAATTTTTTTCTTTCATCATTCAGATAGAGAGGCCCATTTATAAAGCTCCGAACGGAGCTTGAGGAACTGTGTTTCTGGCGAGCCTGCTCCATAACCCTGTCCGCCTGCTCAGAGCAGGCGGACAGAGATCGCCACAATTCAACCCGATCGAGTACGATCGGGTTGATTGACACCTCCCTGCTGGCAGCCGATTGGCCGCAAATCTGCAGGGGTCGGCATTGCACCAGCAGCTCACAAGAGCTGCTGGTGCAATGCTGAATACGGAGAGCGTATTGCTCTTTGCATTCAGCGAGATCTGTCGGACCTGATCTGCACTGTCGGATCAGGTCTGACAGACCTTTGTTAAATAGGTCTCAGAGCATGCAATTTTAAGCAATTTTCTTATTTTCGCCTATAATCAAATTTTCTTTGTTTTCTTAGTATCTTTATTTGAAAAAAGCAGGAATGTTAGCTTACTAGCCAACCCATCTTTGGTTCAGCACCTGGGTAGTGCTTGCTAATTGGTGTCTAAATGCAGCTAACAGTCAGCAAGTGCTTCCTAGGTGCTGAACTAAAAATGGCCGGCTCATAAGCTTACATTCCGGCTTTTTCAAATAAAGAGAACAAAGACAAATTGATAATAGGAGTAAATTAGAAAGTTGCTTAAAATTGCATGCTCTATCTGAATAATGAAATAAAAAATTTGGGTTCAGTGTCCTTTTAAACAATCGTGTTTACTTTCAACTTGTAATACCAGCAGAAAACCAGATGTGCGCAAACACCCGCAATATATCCCTTATCGCTTGCTCCACTGGTAATCTAGCCCTATATACCTGTATGTATGTATGTATGTGTATATACATTATATATATATATATATATATATATATATACAGTGGGACCTCGGTTAACGAACGACTCGGTAAACGAAATTTCGATTTACGAATGAAAATTCTGGGAAAAAAATGCCTCGGTTTACGAATTTTTTTCGCAATACGAACGAATTAATTTGTTTTCAATGCATTCCTATGGGAAACCGTGTTTCGGTTTACGAATTTTTTTCGCAATACGAAACAAGTGTCCCGGTTTTGGAGCCATTTGCATCAAGTTGCTGAGCCTTTTGGAGCCATTTGCAGCAAGTTGTGGAGCCTTTTGGAGCCATTTGGAGCCTTTTGCAGCAGGTTTTGGAGCCTTTTTTCTCACCTCCGGAACGCATTAATTGGTTTTCAATGCATTCCTATGGGAAACCGTGTTTCGGTTTACGAATTTTTCGCAGTACGAAACGTCCCGGAGAACGCATTAAATTCGTAAACCGAGGTCCCACTGTATATATATATATATATATATATATATATATATATATATATATATATTGTAGATAGATAAATAGATAGATTATACTTTTTTTTTCTTCTGTTCAACATTAAATAAACTCTGATTCTGTAACTCTGAAAGCTACTACTTAGACTTATTTCTTCATCATGTTTTTCAACAAGCTTTAAAAGAAGGGACAATGGCTCCATCTAATGGACCTACGTATTAAATACAATGTAGTGAAAACTAAAAACATTCTGACATAAATGTATACAGTCTGCGCAATATCAGAATCTTAAAATAAAAATGTACTGTATATAAAGATTGACAGTAGAGCAGAGCTTTCCAAACTTTTCATGTTGGTGACACACTTTTTAGACCTACATCATTTTGCGACACGGTAATTAATTCAGTTGTACTAGCAAAAAAGAGGTTAAACTAACATGTTTTAAAATATACGGACACATACATAAATTATATAATAATAATATGTATTTACAAGTAACAGTATGTATGTGCAAGTATTAAAAAAAAAAGTTTAATAACACCAATAGCTACTTACTATTTTAATTTGATTTATGAGGTTGATGGGATGAACACAATTTCTGAATATTTGGTGGAATATTAGATAAAGATACTCACATTTCATCATCAAGCATTTTTAAGCTTCCACTTCCTATCCATATATCAAGAGCAGGAGCAGCAATGCACTACTGGGAGCTAGCTGCAAGAAAAAACCTCTGACTTCAGCTCAGCGTTTAAGCTGCCGCCCTCAGAGCTCCGTGGGGACTACTGCCCGCGCTGCAAACACACTGCTGTTCTACTCACTGGCTACACTTGCAGTCACAAGCCAATTAAGGAGACTACACGTGCAGTCAGGAGCCAATGTGCCGCCAAAGCCGCCAATGGGAATAGTTTCAGTTCCCACTGAGCTGCGCCAATTGGTTAAGATGATCTGTGACCCACTAGGTATCAATCGTGTCAACCATGTGATATGCGTAGCAGGCAGGCGGAAAAGTAGGAAACCAAAATATATTTTTTTATTTTTTTTTTAAATGTAAATTAAAAGAAATTAGTGCTGAAGCAGGGACACACCTACACACTGCTGCCGACACACTAGTGTGTCCCGACACACAGTTTGGAAAGCACTGCAGTAGAGGAAGACAGGAGAGTCCAAGGGAAATTGGTGCAGGGAGTGTCACCATAGGGGCTAACATCAGGGACAGATTGTTTAGTATTAGCAGGAAAAAAAAATGTTGTGTCAAACACAGGAGGTAGCAGCCTTTAAACATTAAGGGCTAGATTACAAGTGGAGCAATAAATTATTGTGCACAATAATTAATCAGCTATTACTGGTGGTGGGTACTGCTATAGCAAGCTCACGGTAGTAGTGAGTGCTTATAAAATGAACCAGAGATCAGATCTCTGGTCAATTTTATAAATTTGCCCCAAAATACAGTCTAGCGTATCATATTAAAAAATAAAGATAGGGTGGGGCGTGCCTAGGCAGCGGCCATGATTGGTCACGTTAACTAAGGCTCTGGCAAAGAATTTCATAATCTTCTACTTATCTTAATATCTGCTCAGCATCTTATATTCTTATTAAGGCTACTAGATGATCATTTGCAAGCTGAGTAACATCATATAACTATTGCAGAGATACCGATCACCTATTCCGGCTTCGAACCAAGTGAATGGTAGATGGAGGACTAGCCTGAATATCATCCACCCCCCTCGTGCTACGGGGTTAAGCTCTAAAAATGACTAACACACAGCAGCATTACGCAACCTTCTAGCAGATTTAGAAAAGAAAATGTCCCACAACTTCAATAATCTGCTAATCCAAGGGGGTTGATATGGAGGATTCCTCTTTGATCGCAGATGGGCCAGATCCTAACATGATGGCCAGTGCAAAGGTAACAATGTGCTCACCTAAGACGGAGAATCTGCTAATTAAAGCTAGGTCTCCTGACACGCAATTAGCACTGAGGGGAAACATTACACATGTCTGGAGAGGTGATGGACCTACGGCAGAACTCGTGGGAGGTGAGGCTATAGTCTGCCACCAGACCTGAATGTACTGGGTCCTAACATGGCAATGACTGAAAGCGCAATCCAATCGGCAAAAGACTTTGCTCCGATCTCTTCCTGCAATCCATTGCTTGCAATGTCGACTCTCATGGGGTCTATAACCCTCTGGAATTCTCCTGATATGACTGCATGGGCACACATGTTCTTGTCAGCTACAACACCTACGCTGTTTTTTCTACAGTGCCCTTATGATCCAGGAGGCACAGGCTGAGAAAATCTCTACTATTTCCCTTAGGACAGAAGAGAACTGACACTCTTCTCTCCTTCGGTTACCAAGTCTTCATCTTGTTCTATACTAAGTACTGTTAAAAATTGTTGAATGTGTAGTATACAATTAGTACATAGAAAAGAGTTCAGTCCTAACATTAGCTTTGCTGAAATGTTTGAGGTAAAGCTTAATACTGTTTTAAACTTGTTTACATAAGAATTGTCTAAGAGGTATTAGGATTACTTTGAATATCAGTTTCCCAGTTTTTTACTCAGGTTTTACTCTAGTCAGCTCCATTATATATCTCTTGTTTATTTACCCTTGCTCTTATAAGTGTCTTAAGTGGAGAGTTACAACATACAATTGGGGTTTTGTTCTGATGTGCTAATCAACTGTTCCAACGAGTTACCCTGGGTCACCCCTGTATAATAAGTTACTATTAAGTCAGCCAAAAAATAATGAGCAGGCACATATTACTATATACTCTATTAAATAGTGTGTAAATGCCACTAAGCAGGCACACATTACTTTATGCTCTATTAAACAGCTAGTAAAGCAATACTCATTATAACACGAGATGTTTTACTAAACCAGATTATTTGTGATATATTGAAGTAGAACACAGATGCTCTTATAGTCCCTTTATGTGCCTAGTGGTTTGGATCTGGGAAATCTCTAGTACCCTTAGGATAGCTGAGGGTCAGCTATTTTTCTTTCAGATGTTTTCAAATAGTGTGCTGGTTATATACTAGATTTTATTAAAACTGTTCAATAAATGTTACATACTCAGCACGTGGTAAGTGAGTCACTTGCATGAATATTACCTAAGGTACTATCGTTGATTTATGGAGGCCTATCTATCAAGCCATCAACTTTATTGCATTCAACAGCACCAATACACTTGCCTAACATCGCGGCCGCGGACCTGAATACAATCTCCATATTTATAAAAAAAGCCATCAAAAAGCAGCACACCAAATACGAGGCGATGAGCAGCGGACTGTTGTTAACTAGCAGTCATCGATCTCGCTGCTATTCGTTTTTTTACCAACTTTATTTATACCCTGTCACTAAACACCGCCACTATACTAAAATGTTTAACCCTTATCCCGCTGCTCCCGGACCCGACCGCAACTAAATAAAAGTATTAACCCCTATCCTGCCACTCCCGGACCCCACCGCAACTAATTAAAAGTATTAACCCCTATCCCACCGCTCCCGGACCCCACTGCAACTAAATAAAAGTATTAACCCCTAAACCCCTGGCCTCCCAAATCACTACCACTAACTAAACCTATTAACCCCTAAACCACCAGCTCCCCACATCGCCATAAACTAAATTAAGCTATTAACCCCTTAATCTAACAACCCGCTAACTTTACATTAAAATTACAACATCCCTATCTTATAATAAATTTAAACTTAACTTTAGAATTAAAATAAACTATATTAAACTATTAATTAACCTAACCTAACTATAATCCTACAATTAAACTATATTAAATTATTAATTAACCTACCCTAACTATTATACTAAAAATACATTAAACTACCAATTAAATTAACTATTACATATTTAGAAACCTAACCCTACTCAAATTGTTTAAATCTACAATTAAAAATTTCTAAATTACAAAAAATAAAAAAACACTAAGTTACAAAAAATAAAAAAACACTAAGTTACAAAAAATAAAAAAACACAGTATCAAAAATAAAAAAGAATTACACCTAATCTAATAGCCCTATCAAAAAAACAAGCCCCCAAAATAAAAAAAAACCCTAGCCTACAATAAACTACCAATGGCCCTTAAAAGGGCCTTTTGCGGGGCATTGCCCCAAAGAAATCAGCTCTTTTACCTTTAAAAAAAAAATACAAGCATCCCCCCAACACTAAAACCCACCACCCACACAACCAACCCCCCCAAATAAAAACCCTATCTAAAAAACTTAAGCTCCCCATTGCCCTGAAAAGGGCATTTGTATGGGCATTGCCCTTAAAAGGGCATTTAGCTCTTTTACTGCCCAGACCCTACTCTAAAAATAAAACCCACCCAAAAAACCTAACACTAACCCCTGATAAATCACTTACAGTTTTTGAAGTTCCACTTGAAGGATCCATCCAGCCGGCAAGAAGTCTTCATCCGGGCAGCCTCTTCCATCTTCATCCAGCTGGCGAAGTCTTCATCCGGGCAGCCTCTTCCATCTTCATCCAGCTGGCGAAGTCTTCATCCATGCGGCCTCTTCTATCTTCATCCATCTGGCGAGGAGCGGGTCCATCCTGAAGACATTTGGTGGGGAGCGGGTGCATCCTGAAGACATCCGATGCGGAGCTCCTCTTCAATACGGTCCCCGCAGTAAACTGGATCTTGAATAAAAGTGACGTCATCCAAGATGGCGTCCCTTGCATTCCTATTGGCTGAAAGGTTCCAATCAGCCAATAGGATTAGAGTCGCTAAAATCCTATTGACTGTTCCAATCAGCCAATAGGATGAGAGCTCAGGATGGACCCGCTCCGCACCGGATGTCTTCAGGATGGACCCGCTCCTCGTCTGATAGATAAAGATAGAAGAGGCCGCATGGATAAAGACTTCGCAGGCTGGATGAAGATGGAAGAGAATTTTTGCAAGCTGGATGGATCCTTCAAGCGAAACTTCAAAAACTGTAAGTGGATCGTCGGGGTTAGTGTTAGGTTATTTTAAGGGTTTTTTGGGTGGGTTTTATTTTAAGAGTAGGGTCTGGGCAGTAAAAGAGCTAAATGCCATTTTAAGGGCAATGCCCATACAAATGCCCTTTTTAGGGCAATGGGGAGCTTAGGTGTTTTAGATAGGGTTTTTATTTGGGAGGTTGGTTGTGTGGGTGGTGGGTTTTACTGTTGGGGGGTGTTTGTATTTATTTTTACAGGTAAAAGAGCTGATTTTTTGGGGGGCAATGCCCTACAAAAGGCCCTTTTAAGGGTCATTGGTAGTTTATTGTAGGCTAGGGGTTTTTTTTATTTGGGGGGGGGGGGCTTTTTTATTTTGATAGGGCTATTAGATTAGGTGTAATTCTTTTTTATTTTTGATACTGTGGTTTTTTATTTTTTGTAACTTAGTGTTTTTTATTTTTTGTATCTTAGTGGTTAATTTTTTGTAATTTAGAAATTTTTAATTGTAGATTTAACTAATTTGAGTAGGTTAGGTTTTTAAATATGTAATATAGTTAAAGGGACAGTCTACACTGAAAACAACGTTAGCCCATAGTTACGATTGCATGCTTACAATTGTATTGATACCCTTCATTCGTATTTTCGTTTATGTGCTTACCAACTTTTACATAAAAGCAGTTTTTATTCCACGATTTAAACATGGCCGTGTAACTCCTCCCAATAGCTTCTCCTCCTGTCTTATCGAGTGCTTCTCCTTCCCTATAATACTCGTGCACGGACAAACCAGTGACGTCATCCTACTCGAAAACACATGCACATTGTTTTTCAGCTCGAAACCGGAAGTCTGTAGTTGTTATCCCGGCAAACACAGAAAGAGTAACTCTGTTTTCTGTCCCTCCATGTAAGCAATAGCAACGCTTTCTGATAATTCAGGGGCGCGATCCGATATGCAGCGTAGTTTGCGGCGCAAGCGAGGGAACCCTCGCCGCCCGCAGTTTCAGCTCGCAACTCGAGCTATCCTATATACGGCGCCGTCAGATGCTAAAGTGCCGTAAGTCTGATAAACCACTACCCCGCCGCCACCTATATTAAATTAATTAACCCCTAATCTAATCCCCCTACCCCGCCGCCAGCTATATTAAATTATTTAACCCCTAAAATACTAAACTATCCCTACCACTAAACCTAAGTCTTACCCTACAAATAGCCCTGAAAAGGGCTTTTTGCGTGGCATTACCCCAAAGTAAACTGCTCTATTGCCAGCCCTTAAAACTGCTCTTTTACCAGCCCTTAAAAGGGCTTTTGGTGGGGCTTTGTCACAAAGTAAACTGCTCTTTTGCATCTAATCTAAATCCCTCTACACCGCCGCCACCTATAATAAATGTATTAACCCCTAATCTAATCCCCCTACACCGCCGCCACCTATATTAACTATATTAAATCTAATTATATTAGGGTTAATATAGTTAATATAGTTATTATATTATATATATTAACTATATTAACCCTAATTATATTATATATATATATTAAGTATAATAACCCTATCTAACTCTAACATCCCTAACTAAACTCTTATTAAAATAAATCTAATATTAATATTATTAATTAAAATATTCCTATTTAAATCTAAATACTTACCTATAAAATAAACCCTAAGATAGCTACAATGTAATTAATAATTACATTGTAGCTATTTTTGGGTTTATATTTATTTTACTTTTATAGTTAATAACTATTTAATAGCTACCTAGTTAAAATAATTACCAATTTACCTGTAAAATAAATCCTAACCTAAGTTACAAATACACCTACACTATCAATAAATTAAATAAACTACAAATATCTAAACTAAAATACAATTAAATAAACTAAACTAAATTAAAAAACAAACAAACACCAAATTACAAAAAATAAAAAAGATTACAAGATGTTTAAGCTAATTACACCTATTCTAAGCCCCCTAATAAAATAATAAAGCCCCCCAAAATAAAAAAAATTCCCTACCCTATTCTAAATTTAAAAAGTTAGCTGTTTTACCTTACCAGCCCTTAAAAGGGCCTTTTGCGGGGCATGCCCCAAAAAAACTGCTTTTTTGTCTGAAAAAAAAAACCACAATACCACCCCCCAACATTACGACCCACCACCCACATACCCCTATTCTAAACCCACCCAAACCCCCTTTAAAAAAAGATCTCCCTACCTTGTATTCACCCAGCCGGGCAGAACTCTTCATCCGATCCGGGCGATGTCTTCAATCAAGCGGCAAAGAATTCTCCTTCCATCCGGGCGATGTCTTCAAGCAAGCAGCAGAGAGTCTTCTTCCATCCGGCGATGTCTTCAAGCAAAGCGGCATCTTCAAGCTTCTTTTTTCGCTCCTCCGCTGCGGAGCATCCATCCGGCACAACGACTTCCCGATGAATGAGGTTCCTTTAAATGATGTCATCCAAGATGGCGTCTGTCGAATTCCGATCGGAATTAAGGTAGAAAAATCTGATTGGCTGATTGAATCAGCCAATCAGATTCAAGTTCAATGTACTGTATGATGTAGTACTTATGTTCATTTGGTGCAAGCTGTTAAATACATACAGTATTTGTCTTTTGCAACTTTTCTATCATAATATGACTTGGCTACATTGTAATATAAAACACTATCATTTTGTTATTAGTTTCAGCTAGGATCTTACACATATTTATCTTTCTTTAATTTGTAGAAAGTACTCAATAAAGAAATGACACAAATAGTGTGATTTGGATAATATCCACTAGATGGGGCTAGTGACTTGAGAAAAAGGGAAGTTAATAGTACAGGTGAACAGCTGATATTAATCCAGTAGGCTATATAAATGTGCTTTGGTTTTTGTTAATTTATTTTGAGAAAGTCCCCAGGGAGGGCTGAAACACTGTAATATTGATATTATGCATTTGAAATTATAATACAAATAATTGCATCTACAAATGGTGTTCTGAGTTTGGTTGAAAATATGTGTACTGTTTAAAGGACCAGTAAACACAGCAGGTTTGCATAATCAACAAATGCAAGATAACAAGACAATACAATAGCATTTACTCTGAATTTCAAATGAGTAGTAGATTCTTTTCTAACACATTTTAAAGTTATGTATATTTCCACTCCCCCTGTACCATGTGAAAGCAATCAGCCAATCACAAATGCATATACGTATAGTCTGAGTTCTTGCACATGCTCAGTAGGAGCTGGTGACTCAAAAAAAGTGTAAATATAAAAGACTGTGCACATTTTTTTTAATGGAAGTAAATTGGAAAGTTGTTTAAAATTGCATGCTGTATCTGAATCATGAAAATTTAATAAAATCAGCCAATAGGATTTAAGCAGCTCTTATTCTATTGGCTGATTTGAATTGTTCAGCCAATAGGAATGCAACAGTACCCCAATATAAAAGGAGTACCTTGCATTCAATCCTCAGTGTGCGGCGAAAATCGCATGAAGAGGATCCTCCGTGCTGGATGTCTCCTCGGTCACTGGTCCTGTTCCATGGTCACCTCCGCTCTGCACCGCCTTTGCCCTGGATAAAGATAGAAGAGGTCCCTGCGCTGGATGAAGATGTGGCCGCCTGGAAGAATACCTTCATTGCCTGGAAGAAGACCTATTTGGGGGTTAAACTTAGGGGCGATTTTTTGTTTTTATTTTTTAGATTAGGGCTTTTTTAATTTTAATGGGCAGTGAAAGAGCTGAATACCCTTTTAAGGGCAATTCCCAAACAAATGCCCCTTTAGGGGTAATGGCTAGCTTAGGTTTTTTTAGACTTTGTTTTTTTATTTTGGGCGGTTGTCTGGGTGGGGGGTTTTACTGTTAGGGGGTACTTTGTAATTTTTTTATGTAAAAGAACTGTTTAACTTAGGGTAACGCCCTACAAAGGCCATTTAAAGGGCTATTGGTAGTTTATTGTTAGGTTAGGGGGTGTTTTTATTTTGGGGGGTTATTTTTATAGGGCTATTAGATTAGGTTTAATCGTTATTATTTTGGATAATTTTGTTTATTATTTTTTGTAATCTTGGGCCTAGATTTGGAGTTCGGCGGTAAAAGGGCTGTTAACGCCACGCGTGTTTATGTCTAACGCACGTCATTGTTTGACTCCGGTATTTAGAGTTAAAATAAGACCATCTAACGATGCTCCTAACGCGTGTATGTCACACGCGTAATACTGCCCGCGTAAGACAGTCTCCCATAGAGATCAATGGGAAAGGCAAAAAATTGCTTTTTTCACCTAACACTCGATCTCGCGAGAATACGTACAGCTCGGTCATATGACGCATACCACATCATGCACAACAATAACACGCCGCAAATGTCACAACAACAATCAATCAACAAAGCACACAAGCATTACACATTCACAAGCGGGGGATGTTTTAATAAAATTTTATACGGGGAATACGCATATACTTTAAGATGCGGAAAATCGCAAAATAACAACAAGGATTAAAAATGATATACATACACTCGAAACAAAATCGCATTCAATATCACTATATATTAGGACAAACATACATATACAACACTTCACAAAGAACACACCATCGCAAAATCACATTTAAAAAGAATACTATTGGACAATGTTAGAGAAAACGACCACTATGACATCATCGCATTCTACACATTCCACAAATACCAACTCAAAATGAGCATGCGCAAATTCACACACCTAATACACATTGCACTAATATTAATTGCTAATAAAGCACACCTGAACACTATTTACAACGCAAATAGGTACATCATTAAACATTTACACAGGGTATATAAGCACCACACAAGCATGGCTTCTTTGACTGTGTTGCTGTTGGGTCTTTGGAGATTGGAGGTTTAAGAATAGAGAGTTTGAGAATTTTTGAGAGTTAGTGTTAGCGTGAGAGAGTCAGTTGGTAGTGTTAGCGTGAGAGAGTGAGTGAGTTAGTGGTAGTTAGTGGGAGTGGGAGAGAGTCTGTTAGTGGGAGCGTGAGTGAGTTAGTGGGAGTTATTAGTGAGAGTTGTTAGTGGGAGCGTCAGTTAGTGGTAGTTAGTGAGCGTTAGTGGGAGTGTTTGTTAGTGAGAATTAGAAGTAGTGTGAGTTAGCGAGCGAGTGATTTTTCTGTACACTTAACACATTTACACGCAAACACATTCAATACATACATACACTTATCAATAACACTACATACACTCCATACCCCCTACCCCCTCATACTACACTCCATACCCCATTCCTTGTAGTCCCATTCCCTTTCATCCCATTTACTCTTATCCCATACCCCATACCCATCCCATACCCATCCCCTAGTTACATTTAGTTTACATATCCTCCTTTTAGTCTTATTCTTTTCGTTTATTTAAATACTCCTTACCCTCTTTGTTTTTTACATCCCTCTCACACTTTAAGCACCTTTTTTGTCTTTTTAGTTCTTTATTTTGACCCCCTTTAATTTCATCACACTCACTTTTTGTTTGATTATTTGGGGTTTAGTTTAGGGAAGAGATGGAGGCCAGGCAGGGGACAGGTAGAGGGGGGAGTAGAGGGAGGGGGAGAGGAACAGGGCAGGAAGGGGGGCAGGAAGCGGGGGTGGAAGCGGTGGGTGGACCCAGCCACTTGGTTCAAGATGACCAAGTGGCTGGGCCCAGTGGCGGTCAGAGTAGGGCTTCACAGTCCGGGAAACAGAGGGCATCATCACAGGGGAAGGCCAAGGCGACTAGGGAGGCGAGGTTTTCGATGGAGGAGAAGGAGGCCCTCGTAGAGGCCTATATGGCCAGGCATAGGATGCTGCAGCACCAAAAGACCACCCCGACTGACAGGAGGAGGCTCTGGAACGAGATCAGGAATGCAGTCAATGCAGTGGGTGGCCGGAACCGCGATATGGATTCTATCAAACATCGGTACCGGGACTGTAAACTTGAACTGAAAAAAAAGTTAAGCCTGGAGGCCCGACATGCCGCAGGGACCGGTGGCGGCCCTGCCATTGAAATGGAGTACTGCCGATGGGAGGAAATGTTGCGGCCCAGCATCTCCGAGGTGGAAGTAGTCGGTATCGGAGGAATCGATACCGGGAACCTGCCACTCTCATCTGACGGTAAGCTTATTGAACAATAATTTCACATACAAATGTATTTCAAGGGACACTATACGCAAACATTTACTTTCATGATTGAGGTAGCGAATACAATTTGACAAAACATTCAAATGTACTTATATTACCTAATTTGATTCATTCTTGAGATATATTTTAATGAAGAAATAGCCATGCACACGGTGAAACAATCACAGGAGGCAGCTATATTCAGCTAACAATCAGCATCTTATAAGCATATTTAGATATGCTTTTCAGCAAAGAATATCCAGAGAATTAAGCGAATTAGATAAGAAAAGTACATTCGAAAGTTGATACAAAATGTATGCTTCTAAATCATGAAAGATAAAACATTGGGTTTCATGTGTTAAGGATCAGATTAATGCTATAACGTTGTTTACACGCATTCTATTACTTTGCGGTTACATCAGTATCTAGGCTATAGGTTAGGTGTGCATTTAAACAGACTGAAAAAAAACGCAAAAACATTCACATTGACCACAGATATCACAAACACGGTTTAGAAAAAGCGGAAATAGTATTGATTGTTTGTTAGATTTCAAAGTGGATTAATGATTCTGCATTTGTAATTGTATCGTAAGCTAAGTCATTTAAACCTTTATTTGCAAATATGCTAATATAAAAATTTTTTTATTTTTTTTATTTTTTTTATATACAGAGTCTGGGGACGAGGCAGCACAGCCTCCTGCATCTCCCCGGGATGAGAGTGGTGGTGAGGAATTTCCACTTCGGAGGGAAGAGGCCCCCCGTGACGAACAGCGCACAGGAGATGATGAAGAGGCCCCGGAAGCACAGGAGGAACCCGCGGAACCCGCGGAACCCGCGGAACCCGAGGTCCCTCAAAGACCCGCACTCCGCCGTGCACGGGCACCCCGCCGTGCACGGGTTCAACATGCACAACAAGAGGAAATAGCGGAGGTGCGGGTTCTACTGGAGTACATAGACCAGATGCGTACCTCCCGGATAGAAAATATAGAAGGACGACACAGAATACTTGATGGCCAAAATCAGATTATTCAAGGACAAAATGAAATCATCAACATACTGAATCGAATAGAAGAAGGCCAAACAAGAATATTTCAGCTTCATCAAGAAATGTTCACTTTTTTCCGGGAGGCGCATGCTGGTCTACCTCCTGTTGCTGTGCCTCTTGTTGCTGGGCCTCTTGCTGCTGGGCCATCTCCTCCTGCCGGCCCATCTCATCCTCCTCAGCCATCTACTCCTCCTCCTCAGCCATCTACTCCTCCTCCTCCTCAGCCATCTACTCATCCTCCTCAGCCATCTTCTCCTCCTCATCCATCTTCTCCTCCCCAGCCATCTACTCCTCACCTTGGTCGTCCCAGTACTCTTCCTTCCACTCCTCCCACAACAGCTCCAAGGAGGACTCTTCTGAGTCGGCAGTTGCCTCTCCCAGAGCCTCAGCCCCGTGGGAAGAGGGGAAGGAAGAGGAAGTAAGTATTTTTTTCATCTTCACTGCTTTTTTTAATTTCATGTGTAATGGATAGGTATGTGATGATGTGGTTTTCATACACTTGTGGACCACACTCTGTATATAATCGACTTCTATGGGACCGGGTCCATGGAGGCAGATTGTTTGCAGAGTGTGGGTTATAAGTGTGTGAAAACCACATCATCACATACCTATCCTTGTTCATGATATTGATTGGTTTCTGTGATGTGATGTCCAAACTGTTTCCCGAATCGCTAACTAAATTACCATAACAATTTTCCATGATGGCATATTACTGTTTGAATGCCAATAACACAGCTTAAAGGGACAGTCAGAAAATTATTGATTACAAAGAAAACACTGTATTACGCATTATAAAGTTTGAAACAACAAAACATGGAGAAATACATGTGTGACTTATGTGCTTACCCTTGCATCTATGACTATGAAAAATGACCACTTATTTGTTGTTCTGACATAACAACATTTTAGATATCAATGATCAATACATGGTCAATAATATGCTGTATGAGCACAAGGTTTTACATATACAAATGCTATCAAAATGCCCTCTAGTGCTCAAATTGTATAATGATTACAAGCACTCTTCAAGATCGAAGAAATGAGCACACCAACCTCATAAGTTTAGATAGCAAATTTAAATAAACCCAGACAAATGTTCAATTCTTGAGAAACATTTGATATCCTTGATATTACAGAATTGACTTTTAGAATAATGACAAACATTATATTTTTTCTAAACTGTCCCTTTAACAACATTACATATGCTAACACATATTTTAAGCTTGTTGGTATATCTACATGTACTTTGTCAAATAAAAAAAATTTGAAATCACATTTATATTGACGTGTTAAATAAAGTCTATTTTCTTTAAGAGACATTATTGTGTTAATATTTTATTGTAAAGACATTTTTATTTAACAATGAATATGGTTTAAAGTCCTTTTAGGAGTGGGGGGGGGGTGAAAATATGCTAACAATAATATATTTGAAGATTAAACTATGTGGATCTCATACATGATACAAAAAACAACATTTGCATTCAAGGGACAGTATCCTATATTTTTAACATAACTGTATGTAATAGACACTACTACAAACAACAAGATTAACATATACTGATATCAATATTAAAAAGCTTCAAACACTTGAAAATAAAATAGGGTTAGCTATATTGAAAATATAGACGAAACCCCCATTACAACCGTAAAACAACACAATACCCCATCATTAACATATGAAAAGACCCTTTACACAAACTGGAGAAAGCTGGAGAATGTACTCACATGAAACTCAGAGGCTTTGCGAGGAGTAAGAAAATTACTTACATTTTCTTAGAACAGAAGAAAAAATAAACGTATTGGTTAAACAATGGACTATCTAACTAGAGACAAAATCCAAGCTTTTGATTTATAATGTGAGTGTCTAATGAACCTTTAATAAAATATACAACGAAATTACATTTAGAAGAAGTCGGCATCATATATTTAGCATATGATAAAGATAAATGCATATTGATTACTTTATTCAAACACAATAGCGCTTATTTATTAATTAGATATATTCAACATTAAACACAACATTAATTTTTTTCAGAAAAAGGAACATATTGTTGACAAACATATTAAACATGGACTGTAGAGATTTGCACTTGCCTAGAAATATCCTATGCATGAAAACATTTTTCTTTCGTTCGTTGATTCAACCAGACATACAGCAAAAGAGAATGTGGTGGTCTTTATCAGCTACGGGTCAACAATGTAACATGATGCAAATAATACATATTCGCAAGCTTTTTAAAATTGGATGCAGTCACAAACGTTTTTAACGTGCACAAATATTGCGGGACTACGTAATCCAATCAGACGTTTTTTTACCTTTACATGTGCCGTCTTAACATGGCGCTTCCTTGATCACGTAAGAACGCCATCCAATGAAAGGCACATTATTGATCACGTAAGAACGCCCAAAAAAAAAGGCGCATCCTTGATCGCGTCAAAACGCAATCCAATAAAAGGCATATTCCTGATCACGTAAGAACGTCAGTCAATACAAGGAATCATTGGACAGCCTGGCAGGTGACGTCTTAAGCAACATGGCGCATCCGAGATCGCTGAAAAACCGCAGACAATACAAGGACTCAGTGACATCTTGGCATATCACTAAGAAACGTATTTATATTTTAGGAACTAGTATGTGTGTAGATTGCTATCTAGGAATGACAACAAATCCTGAATCATCTTTTCGGACTTGACTGTCCCTTGAACTATAGCTATGGTGTATATCTTTAACATTTAAAAGATACACATGAGAAATACATATGCCATTGATGTTTTAAGATATGTTTGGATTGTTGTTGAATAACAATAGTTATACATGTATTGATTAAACGTGTCATTTATTCAGGTTTAATTATTGTCAGCCTACCTATAGCCATATATGGGAGGAGATGTATTTTGTTAACATATTAGTTAACTAATATTCATAATCTAAATTATTTGCATTACACACAGAGATTTATTTGGTTACACTTTTACACTAATATAGATTTGAAAATGAAATACAGGTGCTGTCAACATTACAATAAGATTGTTTATTAATAAAATTATATGTCTTTGTTCTTGTAAAAAGGACAAAAACGCTTTACAAATGGAAATACATTCATTAACAATTGTGATCAACATCACTTAAAGGGACATTATTTTGTTTTTAAAAAGAGCATACACATAGTCAATACTATTTCAATAAAATGAAGACTTTACAGGGATTATATCATTTTATCAATACTCAGATCATTTGGTAAAGGTGCATCAATTCATGCAGACTTTCTAAATACACACATGGATCTGAACATTTAAATATACATATATACACAAATACCAATCTATATATACATATATAAAGAAATTACTCTGCTAATCATAATCAGGCAATGATAGAGAAAATAATATAAAGACAAATAATAAGATTACATTGGAGATGTTAATCTTAAAGTCATTTACTATTGTCTTACATATATGATTTCAGTATAACAAATATATTTGGTAGGTCCCTTTAAGGATCAACAACATAAACTAGAGCTTTCAAAAAATAACAGGAAGAATGAGGACAATTATTTGTGAAATAAAATGTATTTTATTAGTATGTAAGAAAACATACACAACGTTTATAAATAATCTTGTAAAAATAAGGAATATATGAGCCATATGACAAGGTAACACAGTGCATCACAGTCCATGAAGAGAGTTGCCAAGGGCCAGCATAGCCCCATTGGAGACATATGACAAGGTAACACAGTGCATCACAGTCCATGAAGAGAGTTGCCAAGGGCCAGCATAGCCCCATTGGAGACATATGACAAGGTAACACAGTGCATCACAGTCCATGAAGAGAGTTGCCAAGGGCCAGCATAGCCCCATTGGAGACATATGACAAGGTAACACAGTGCATCACAGTCCATGAAGAGAGTTGCCAAGGGCCAGCATAGCCCCATTGGAGACATATGACAAGGTAACACAGTGCATCACAGTCCATGAAGAGGGTTGCCAAGGGCCAGCATAGCCCCATTGGAGACATATGACAAGGTAACACAGTGCATCACAGTCCATGAAGAGAGTTGCCAAGGGCCAGCATAGCCCCATTGGAGACATATGACAAGGTAACACAGTGCATCACAGTCCATGAAGAGAGTTGCCAAGGGCCAGCATAGCCCCATTGGAGACATATGACAAGGTAACACAGTGCATCACAGTCCAGGAAGAGAGTTGCCAAGGGCCAGCATAGCCCCATTGGAGACATATGACAAGGTAAAAGAGTGCAACAGGCACAACAATAAACAGAAAAAAAGGCCAAATGGCAACACTAAAAATAAAAATTCAACATGTGGACGAGGATTCTTATCTGCCACCATGGAGCATATCCAGATCCTCCACTTACTGGTCATCATCTTCATTGTCCTGTGCATGTCCAGCTCCAGATTCAGGCCTTGAACGTAATCGCATAATTTCACGCAGAGTCAAGTCCTGAACCCGGAGCTGGGCCTGCATGGTGTCGTTCATCCCTCTCAGGACAGCTGCGTTCCTCAACACGGCCTGCTCTACTCTTGCTATCCCTTCTAGCATGAGCCATGCTGAGTCACAGCCTAAAATAAAATAAAATTAAATATTAAGGATAATTACACAACAGACTAAAAAATTTTAATACATACATTGTCATCATAAAGACAAATAATTATTTACATTAATTAGTTTACATTTATTCTTTACACATGAATTAGGTTATTCAGACAGACAGAAATCATTAAAGGGACATGTTACTCAAACATGTTGTCCCCTTTAATTGGTTTTAGATGATCCACTTATACAGCTTGAGTGTATCAAATCTTGTTAAAGGATTTACATTGTACTTACATCAGCAATTTAAAAATTAAATTTAGACTGTGGTAGGCACACCTATCCTTAAACATTTTTGCATTGAGGACAAGCTGTGTAAACATAGCAACCAGAAGAAATTACATTCCCACTGGGTTAGACAAGAGATAATGTATCCACATTTGTACATAAAATTTTGGATCCAAGTAGTGGTGTTTGGTATATGTAGCGATATCCAATTAAAGGGACACTGAACCTAAATATTTAATGGACTCATTCAGATAGAGCATGACATGACAAATCTTTATAAATTACACATATTCATTATATGTTTTAATTCTCAAGCTATATTTTGAAAGCAAGAATGTTGCTTTTTATGGAAGCCAATATTTGTTTATCAACTTTGTTTGTGCATGCTGGTTGATGGATACATTCATCCAACAATAAAGAAATGATGGCCAGATTTATTTTATTGTTTAAACTAATTATAGGAATTACTTTTTTTTTAAAAATATATCAAGAGAATGACGAATAATTAATAAGAGTATTAAATTATAAATTTGATTAACATTGCATGCTGGATTTGAATCACAATTTAACGAATTTAACTTCACTGTACCTTTAAGTATCTTATAAAGTGTATTTAGAATGATACTTACAGCTGTGCCTGGGAAGGACAATCTGACACCCAGGACAATGAAGGTTGAGACAGGGGGGAGGGATGGGATTGGCTTGGGGAGGGATGTGAATGGCTTGGGGAGGGGTGAGCTGCCGCTCCGGGGTAGGCCGTACAGCTGGGGAGTGGGGAGTTTGGGTCTGGGCAGCTGTACGGGCCAGAATACGGGGAGAGCGGCGAAGGGGGGTGTATGGGCGTTTTTTGGGAGGGACAGGATATGAAATATGGGAAGGGCTGGCAGTGGTCTGGGCATGGTCATGAGTTTGGTCATGGGAAGGGCTCTGGGTCTGTGCAGGGGTGTGGCCATGGTCATGGGTGTGTGCATGGGGAGGGGTCTGTGACTGGGCAGGGGCGGAAACCAGATGACCAGAAGTGGTGGATCCATCTGAAAATGTAAAGAAAATATATTAACATCTCATACATCCTGACATCAAATCAACTCATTTCAAATTGATTATGTTTTCAATATACTTCGAAGTGTGTTTGAATTTTTAAACAATTCTGAAATGAGGATATGGTATGTATATAGGCACTCAGATGAATATCAATGACTGTCTGTACAATTTGAACCTTATTATTGTGTTTTGGCATGGAATATGCATGTGACATAATGATGGCATGAATTATAAATTTTTAAAAATAAATATACAAGCAGAATTTCATGCTGCCTGATATAGAAAGGGGGCAGTAGTGTATTTGAACAGACAAATAATATTCCTTTTTAAAGGGCAAAAGCTGTAGACTTTTAATGTCTTCAATAAAATGATTTCCAAAAAAGAAACATGTTGGAAACATGATAGATATATTTCACATACCATCAGACTCCAAGGCAGCCTCTTCCTCCTCCGTCCCACATGTGACAGCAATCTCTGTAAAACATAACATGTTGTGTACACGTTAAGATCAGATATTATAACATATGTTACTGTTGCTCAAATACGCACATCAATGTTGCATTAAAAATATACACACACAAAGTTATGATTTACATCATTTTGATGGAGCATACAAATGACAATAGATTTGTTATTGTCAATGAATATTAATTTTAATGTATTGTTTGTATTAATGTTAAATTCATAAAAGCATAGTACATAGAACATTTAAGATTTCTCATGTGTGTATCACTTGATGACTGTTGTCAAAAAATCTAATGGAAACAAACATATGTTATACATCTTATGAATAACAAATGTGTAGACTAATAAAGTAGAAATTATTAATCGTTCAATATGAAAAATAAATTAATATATAATCAGAAGATAAATATTTTGAATTTTTATAATGTTATGCTTCATCAGAATCATGATCATAATATTGATTAGCAATACACCTTCAATTACATATAAATGAGTCAATGGACTTACCAGGAGACCGCAAAGGCGTCTCTATGTCACTGCTGGATTCCTGTGGGCTCACCACACCAACTCTCTCTATGAATGATATAGATATATATTATTAAACACATTTGGGATATCACTAAATCACATCTGTCTAGAATTTTAACATTAATCAACTTTAAAATGTGAAGAATAGAGCAGTCATTACACCAGAAAATGCTTGATTGAATCAAGGGGATTCTGTAAAAATATCTGTATTGAACATATGTTTAATGTCAGACTACATTAGACATCAAATTCATCTCAGATGCTGCTATTGCATATCTAAATATACCCAATGATCAATGTTCTTAACCCTTTAAGGACACGGCTTTCACTTTGCTCAATTGTTTTATGACGGAATAATTCCGTCATATGTCCTTAAGAAGTTACAAGAATACACACAAACCACATATTGAGTAGCATCTGTTGACAAATCTAAACAAACACATGTGTCACATCGAGCCATTTTTGCAATGTACAGTAATCTTGTTTAGGACACAACACATATTTATCACAATACAAAACAAAATTGATTATTACAAATATGTAATCATGGTGCTGTTAGAGTATGCAGATATCTATAAAGTAACTCCAACAGAGAATGTGATTTATATATCAATAGTTTTTAATAAAAAGAATGTAAAGATGAATGAATCTATTTTGTCTTAAAGGGACACTGACATGATTAATTTAAATAATTGATTTCTATGTTCAAACTGTAAAAAATGATTTAACATTGACTCCTATTATAATTAGAATGTTGCTCGATATTAATCTTAAAGGCAGATAAGGAATATTGGATTCAATAAATATTGTTTGTTGAAGGTATCCACCAATCATCAATAAAAACCCAGGTTGGTCAACCAAAATTTAGATGCACATAAACGTACTTTCTTTATTTTACAATACATTTAGCAATAGAATATGTCACATATGATGATAGTATAATATTTTTATGTTTATTAATATTGCATACTGTATCTGAATGACAATATTAATAATTGTAGCTCAGTATCCCTTTAATGTAAAATTAAATTGATTCCACAATGTTGTTGTTAATGAATTATCTACTCCATATGTTGATGTCATGAATGGTATTGAGCATGCAATTAAAATGTAATATGTTATTTAAGGATATCCGAATAATTATTTAATTTTCATCTATTAAATAGACATTACATATAAATATTGAACAATGTGTATTTAGTATGTAATGTTCAGTCCATGTTTCTAAGACAAATGTCAATTAAAAAGAGACATACCATACTGTGACAAGCCCTGGCTTGAGGATCCAGCAGCCACATCCATATCTGTAATATATTAAATGAGGATTGCATATCATTAATACTAATCATGCCATGTTTAAAAAATTTACATTAATAACAAATCAATTGAAAAATATTAATCCTTTGGTAGTCCCATGAGTTAATAGTTTCCTCAATTAAATTAATTAAAAATATATCCTGGACTCTTATTTTCAATCAGTTGTGTTGTTTACTGTATCTTTAAGAATATCTGCTTGTTATTACATAATCATCAATTGATGGCCATATGTTATAATTGTTTTGTATTATTCGTTTTTTATTAGCTATAATATTGAAAATAAGAATACTGTATTTTTCACTAATCTAAGAATTCCCATTTAATTTTTAACAACATGTATAAAGCAATGCCACTTTCCGCAAACCCATGTTAACGTGGATGAGAAATGCCATTTTCGCGATCATTGCGCAATGATTCCAAGCGGAATTACGCATCCGTCATTTGAACAACATGTATAAAGCAATGCCACTTTCCGCAAACCCATGTTAACGTGGATGAGAAATGCCATTTTCGCGATCATTGCGCAATGATTCCAAGCGGAATTACGCATCCGTCATTTGAACAACATGTATAAAGCAATGCCACTTTCCGCAAACCCATGTTAACGTGGATGAGAAATTACATTTCCGCTCTGTGACGCATATTCTGTAGAGCGCAAGAAACATCATTCCTATTTCATGTGTCAATAATCTAAAATCAGATATCTAAACATCATATGTAGTGTATGTTGTGAGATCTGTATAGGTTTAGTATCTGACTATATACACATATTTTGATTATTTAAAAAAAATATATATATATTATATGAAGTTGGATAATTACCTGGTTCAGATTCTCTATCATCTCCTCCCAGGCCACCGGACGGAGAAGCATCTGCCCTGTCCCCCGCGTCAGGACTTTCAGATCCCGCAGCTGGGAGGGAAGAAGAGGAGGCCGAGGATGGCGAGGATCTAAATCTTTTGGGGACCCGGAGATTGAGGAGCTCGCATAAAGTCACCTCATAAGGGAGTAGGTACAGTTTCCGCGGGGCCTTTCTTTGGCCCCCTCTTTTACGGGCTTGTACCCATTCCCTTATGAGGTTTACTTTTTTCGATAAACGCAACCTCATATCTCCGAATCTCCTCATGATCTGATCCTGGGTCCTCTGGACGTCACACACCAATCTAACCGCATTGGTGATAGACTCCCAGAGGGCCTTCTTAACAGGCGCATCTGTCGACCTCCTCTTGTTCCCAAACAGCTGGGGATAAAAGTCCTTGACGGCGTGGACCAGTGCAGCGCTCTCCTCCTTGGTGAACCTGGGAACTGACATGCCTGCTGGGTTGTATAATTATAATAATAATAATATATATTGCCTGCAGGCATTAGAGAACTGACAAAGATGGCAACGTGTAATGGACTTTTATATGGTGAAGTAAACATGAGATGCACCATGGGACAATTTATCTGTACATCTGATTGGATCAAAGTTAGAAATATTGTTATAATGTCTGTGAGACCATCCTGACTCAAGTTGTGTTTGTGTGATGAACTCTGATTGGCCGTTCCTTAATGTTTCATATCTTAGTAACTTCCTTACACATACCTCATGGTGGTGCTGTAACTTCATTTTTCATGTAGACTTATTTGTAACTCATGGGCCTGTCATGCGGATATGTGTGACGCAGATTTAATATCCGTGATCCGTTAAATATTAATTATTAAATACTCTTTAAAATCTAATACTGTCACATTATTAATGTTGTCGACATTTCTCGGTTTAATAACGGTCTGTTTCTTTAATACAAATACACATTTCATATTGTATGTCTTTATTGTTCTTTAAATACATTTATTGTGAAGTATTGACATTGCTCTATTAAATGTCTTTATAATGCACATTGATTGTGTGCTATTGCGTGACATTAGACTCTAATGTTTAAAGATGCTAATCTGGTGTTTCAAGATGCGTTTCCCACGCAATATTTATTAATGTTAAAATTCAGGTTAGAATGTCAGTAACTTGGATAATCTGTTTATAAATATTAAACTACAGCTTTGTTATTCGCAAATAAACCTCGAGCTTGTATTTGTCTGAAGTGCTCATATATGTTATTGTGCAATGGCGTCTTTAGTTTTAAAGAGACATTACAAACAATTGTATCAAATGATCTGTAGAGATAGAAGATTGTTTAGACTTTAAAATGTGAATCATTTTCCATTAGTATTTATATATCCTCAACAGAAGAAATTTAAATGCACATGGTTGAGACAATCACATAAGGCATCTCTGTGCATCCACCAATCTTCATCTACTGAGCCGATCTCGATATGCTTTTCAAGCAAAGTATGTCAAGATAGCAAGATAAGTAAATACACTCTTTAAATCTCTTAAAGGGACACTAGTGTCCAAACAAATTTAGCATTGGTGATTGAGCATGAAATGTTAATCAACTTTATTCTTTAATCAGATTATCAAATGTTAACAGTTATCTTGTTATGTTTCTTTGCAAATCAATAATGATATTTTATATTACGGACAATTGTTTTATAAAAACCTGGGTTGTCCTTGACGATTGTTGCATCAATTATTCCAAACAATCAAGTTCTGTCCAGAGTACTGAAGCAAATAAATTAGCTATTTACTGCCTTATTTTTAAAGTAATGATAGCAACATCACAATGAGCATTCATAATATGAGACAAGTTTTAAAGTTGATTCCAATAGAATACTCATTCAGAATGTATAAATCATTAATTTTTTAACTGTCTACCTTTAAGTATATTTTGAGTTCATGTCCCTTTAAATAAGCATTTCACAATAATGCTTAAAATATCATAAACCTAGGCACCTTCCTTTTGCTAAATGAGTCTAACATATGAGTAAAGCAAATTTAGATTAAATTCTAGATTGTTTTACACACTGACTGAAATATATTTATTAAATGAGGTCTTTTTTAGCCTTCAGCGTAGAGGGACATTAAGCTATATGTTATGTATGCATTTTGTATAATATTCTTATATTTGAACAACTTAATATGTTTTGTTATTCAATCATTATATTGTAATTATATATATTCTTGGATTAAATACATCTCTACATAGGCTATTTTGATGCTGATTGTTGTTTGCATATAGATGCCTTATATCATTGACTAAGATATGTGCATTGTTTTTTTTATTTTAACAAGTATATTTAAAGACTGAATGTAATTCTATAGTACTTTCTAAATATGTTTAAATTCTTGTATGATATTTTTAAAAATCTATACAAAATATACTTTGTGAATGTCCCTTTAAGGACCCAAACATTTTGTATTTTGATTTAACATTGACAAAATAAACAAAAGGGGAATTTACATTCTATATAGATATTTGATGTCTAACCCAAGAGGTAAGATTGTAATAAATACATAATATTACTAAGTATAGTTAAATGACTCCACTAGAAAATTACATAGATTAACCTGGCATCCAATAACTAATTTTTAAAAAATATCAAGTTAAATGACCTACCATTTATAAATGTAATAATTTAAATAATTTTTCAATTAATTTTTTGAGATACCTAAGGAAGATACATGATCTTATACAATTATTTTTACATTCAACAACACTGTCACTTTCATGTAATTGAACCACTTCACCTTATTAAATGTTAAAAAAATAAAAGTTTTACTACATATCCTAAATAATTTTAATATATACATTTTCAATATAAAAGCATTGAAGAATCTGACTCCCCAATTAATGTTATAAAATATATTTTAATATTCTCGGAAGCATTTTATTTTCTAATATTAATGCATTATTTTATCTTATGCATGTGCTTGTCAAATAGCCAACTACCAGTCATGGGAGTCCAAGTTTGATTTATTTACAGATTATATTGATATTTAGTAGAATCTGTTCAAAATAATGTATTTAATAATAAAATGTTTAGTATTAACATGTCAAAATATATTTAATAGAAAATAATTAAATATTCCTGGAAGTCATCAGATGCCAATCTGAAATGAAAAATAATAAAAATGGAACAAAGTTAATACACACGTTGTCAAATATTCATAAAATACATTTAAAATCATATGGTGTCTATGCTCTAACTTTGATCAACATTTTTTAAAGATAATCATTAAATTGATTTAAAATTAATGAAATACATACACCATTATATTGTTGATTATAAATTCTACTTAAATATCCAAAATTCAAATTATACATAATAATGTATATCACATTTCAACAATATATGTATGCTGAACATAAATATAATATTTCATGTCCATTCAAATACCTCTATATCAACTATAATATGTATTCCTTTTTCTGATTGTGATCCCTAAATATCTAATGATGAAATAAGTATGACTAATGTATGTAAGCTAACAATAATCAACATTCTTCATGTGATTCTTAACTAGCATGCACCAACCTGGATAATGCATGGTCTTTGAAAGTCAATTCAGGGGTAAACAGTTGATCTTCAATAGGTGTCTTATTCATCAGTTCATTAAATAGAGGACTGGGAAATACCATCTACAAAATAGAAAATCATCTAAGTGTCTCCAATAGGATGTCTCCACAGCCTTATTCTATCAAATAGTTTGCACTTACCATGTGAACATGTCTTTGTATGGTTTTCAAGGTCAGCAGAATTGAAAGATAATGCCAGACATGATCCCATTGGTATACTTCAATTTCAATCTTGGCTTTTTCCCCACTGTCAGTCTGGGCAATCTTGACTGTCAGGCTTCAAATTGTTCCCTTTCAGTCTTTAGATTAAGTCATCTCCCTAATGTAATAAATTTAAAAAAAAAAAATCATACAAGTGTGTGAATCAGTTCTGTACCCCTCTCCCACCCCCCATTTCATAATAAATATCTGTCACTAGCTTACTAAGCCTGTGTATGAACCTGTGTTATTTTCTATCAAGTGTGAAGATGAGTCATATTGAGCATAAAAAACCTCTGTGTGACATTGAACCATAGTCATTCTAGAGTATCCCTTTCTGATTATGTACATTTTAAGTAATGTGTAAACAAAAATCTATTTTTTAAAATGTATGCCATATGATGTATTTGTGTACAAATCATGCCAGCAACAGTCCATACATTTCTACTTACCATCTGATGTCCTCTTTAAAAACCAGGTGGCAAAGACTCGCTATAGGACCCAATGCCCAGAGCATCACCTATATTATGAAAATTAAAAAATATTCTAACATTTGATCAATACTAACATGTTTGCACAATTCTCTACTTGTCATTTCCCTAGAGTTCACATCTATTGAAAATACTACAGTCTAACTTCTATTCTTTACCGTCTAAAGTGGCGGTTGATGACGTCTGCTCTGACATCAAGTCCCTCGTCCTGGAATTCCCCCTCTAGAACAGGATCATCCTCCTCATCTCTGAGGAGGTCTCTGTCCACCGGGACGGCCTGCAGCATCCCAGCCCGCTGTGCAATATTATGCAGGACGCTACAGGCTACAACGATCTTAGCCACCTTCTTTGGGTTGTACTGGAGTGCTCCTCCAGAACGGTCCAGGCACCTGAATCTCATCTTCAGGAGCCCGAACATCCTTTCAACCACCGCCCTGGTTCTCTTATGAGCCCTATTGTAGCGCTCCTCAGACACATCAGTCGGGCTACGCAAGGGGGTAATGAGCCAAGGCCGGCTCATGTACCCAGAATCACCTATAAATTTTGAACAGAACATAATTCAAACAGAATACTTAAACTAGTATATTGTTGTATAAATTTTTTTTAGTTAAAAACCATAATCCATATTAAAATTTGTCAGAAACATCCAAAAAATAAAATTTCTATATTATTCTGTATCTTCCCATTTCAGCTAAGACATGCTACATATGCGTATTGTTCTGAAAACAAACCTTGTGTAAAATGCTAACTACATGGTTACATTGCATTCTCTATCTGAACACTTAAGGTAAGACATGCTACATATCTGCATTTAAATAAAACTAGACATTAGCAGAAAGAGACAATGACAGGGTTAAATTGCATGAGATAATAGCTTCCCATTTCAGCTAAGACATGCTACATATGCGTATTGTTCTGAAAACAAACCTTGTGTAAAATGCTAACTACATGGTTACATTGCATTCTCTATCTGAACACTTAAGGTAAGACATGCTACATATCTGCATTTAAATAAAACTAGACATTAGCAGAAAGAGACAATGACAGGGTTAAATTGCATGAGATAATAGCTTCCCATTTCAGCTAAGACATGCTACATATGCGTATTGTTCTGAAAACAAACCTTGTGTAAAATGCTAACTACATGGTTACATTGCATTCTCTATCTGAACACTTAAGGTAAGACATGCTACATATCTGCATTTAAATAAAACTAGACATTAGCAGAAAGAGACAATGACAGGGTTAAATTGCATGAGATAATAGCTTCCCATTTCAGCTAAGACATGCTACATATGCGTATTGTTCTGAAAACAAACCTTGTGTAAAATGCTAACTACATGGTTACATTGCATTCTCTATCTGAACACTTAAGGTAAGACATGCTACATATCTGCATTTAAATAAAACTAGACATTAGCAGAAAGAGACAATGACAGGGTTAAATTGCATGAGATAATAGCTTCCCATTTCAGCTAAGACATGCTACATATGCGTATTGTTCTGAAAACAAACCTTGTGTAAAATGCTAACTACATGGTTACATTGCATTCTCTATCTGAACACTTAAGGTAAGACATGCTACATATCTGCATTTAAATAAAACTAGACATTAGCAGAAAGAGACAATGACAGGGTTAAATTGCATGAGATAATAGCTTCCCATTTCAGCTAAGACATGCTACATATGCGTATTGTTCTGAAAACAAACCTTGTGTAAAATGCTAACTACATGGTTACATTGCATTCTCTATCTGAACACTTAAGGTAAGACATGCTACATATCTGCATTTAAATAAAAATAGACATTAGCAGAAAGAGACAATGACAGGGTTAAATTGCATGAGATAATAGCTTCCCATTTCAGCTAAGACATGCTACATATGCGTATTGTTCTGAAAACAAACCTTGTGTAAAATGCTAACTACATGGTTACATTGCATTCTCTATCTGAACACTTAAGGTAAGACATGCTACATATCTGCATTTAAATAAAAATAGACATTAGCGTCGGTAAATAACAAATGGTTAAATTTAATCCTATAGCTGAACATGACGCTAACAGTTAAAAAATACAGGGCCAATTGTCAAAATTATTAACCATGTTGAGCACAAATACTCACCAACGAGATAACCAGGGGGCATTTGTCTTTCCTCAAACTGGCTCCACAGGGACGACAGAGAGAGGATGCGGGCATCATGACAAGCCCCTCCAAAATTCGCATACACATGCATAATCCTCATCCGTGCGTCACAAACATACTGCACGTTGAGGCTATGAAAATGTTTGCGATTTCTGAAGGGCAAGTCATCAATTGGAGCACGCAGCGCAATGTGGGTACAATCTATGGCTCCCAAGACATTGGGCAATTGAGCAATATCAAAGAATTCCCGCTTCAGGCGCCTCCAATCACCATCATTCTGTGGGAATCCTATGTATTGCTTACTGATACGTACCATGGCGTCCAGAAAGTTATCAAACACCACAGAGAATGTACCTTGAGCCAGGCCATGCATGTACAGTTCTCCGGATTGAAAACTCCCGGAGGCCAGGACGTATAGACAGCTTAGCATCTTACTCATGGTGGGAACAGCAGTCCTTATTTGTATACGTGGCTCCAAATGAGGTTTAAGAAGCTCGTAAAGGCCAATGAGCTGTTCGCGATCGAGCCGATACTTATCAAAAACCTCAAAGTCGCTCATGTTTTCCAAGGTGGGTCTCACCCTGTAGACACGAGGACCTCGAACCAGACGACCCCTTCGTCACGGTCTGAGCCGCCGAGGCTGCCTGATTCGACCAACAGCTAGTTCGCCAATAGCAGCACCAGCAGCGTCTACCATGTCATCGTAATCCATCTTTCAAAACAGCGTAACAAGGTAAGCACTTGATCTGATGTGGATCACAAGTGATGCATTGGCCATGTTGTTTGGGGGATTTATAGTACGATTAGTCCAATGGTATTGAGTTTGTAATGATTGCTGATTGTATTCACTTGTTTGTATGTGAGCGGCGCGAATGCTTTCAAAGTGGGCGTTGTATTTTTTTGGCTGAAATGTTGTTTTCCGAAAATAAATCTCAATGTGAAAGTGTCAAATATCACACATACAGTGCATGTTTGTAATGTTTGTTCATATGCGTAATCAATATTTATGAAACGCGATCTTATAGTAACAAGCACACGTCCAGGCTAACATGAATGAAAGTGCATAGTTGTGTATAATGTGCATCGAATGTGATCGATCAATGTTGCTGCAACATTGTTTGTAAACGATAAAGTAACATCTGCCATCTGTAGTATTGTATATATATAAGTGATTGCTGAGCTGTCAATATTGTATGCGTCCCTTTAAAATCGCAATAATAATTCCGAAATTCCCGTCTGTCATCTGTAGTATTGTATATATAAGTGATTGCCGAGCTGTCAATATTGTATGCGTCCCTTTAAAATCGCAATAATAATTCCGAACTTCCCGTCTGTCATCTGTAGTATTGTATATATAAGTGATTGCCGAGCTGTCAATATTGTATGCGTCCCATTAAAATGGCACTAATACTGAATAACTTCCGGCTGTCATCTGTAGTATTGTGTATATAAGTGATTGCCGAGATGTGAATATTGTATGCGTCCCTTTCAAATCGCACTAATGCTGAATAACTTCCGGCTGTCATCTGTAGTATTGTATATATAAGTGATTTCCGAGCTGTCAATATTGTATGCGTCCCTTTCAAATCGCAATAATAATTCAGAACTTCCCGTCTGCCATCTGTAGTATTGTATATATAAGTGATTTTAGATCTGACAATATTGTATGCGTGCCATAAAAATGGCACTAATACTGAATAACTTCCGGCTGCCATCTGTAGTATTGTATATATAAGTGATTTGCGATCTGACAATATTTCTTAATTGTCCCACTGAAATCTCCATAATAATGCTGTTCAAAAGTGTGGTTTACGTATATGTTGTATTGTAGTATTGAGTGTTAAAGTTCCTAAAGGGGCGGTACAGTGGTGAATCTGTGATGTGTATGGTTGAATCTTCTAATGACGTCATGATATTATTAACCTGCCTATGTAGTTGTGAAATCCTCATTGTGTTGTTGTATTGTGCTACATTGTTATTGTGTGCTGAATAAAATCTAAATGTGTGCTTTGTGGTTGCGTGATGGGTGATACGTGTTATGTACGTGTACGTATATATTGTGATTGTGTCCCACATATGCTGACTTCTATATAGCGGTCTGGCATTGTTGTTCCTTCCCATAAAGTGACATCTGTAATCTGGTGTAATGATGTATTTTTTGTAGGTAATTCCTAATGGTTTATTGTGATGGAATAATGATGTTACAAGTAACGTCAAATCCATATGTTGTGTTTTGTGATTCCTGTAGAGAATGTAATGTGTTTGTCCACCATCATTTGAATGCACATGTATGAGTGAATGTTAAAAGTAATATATGTGCATCCATGAGTGATTATGTGTTAAGCCTATGTAAATATGCAGTTGCTGCAAGCATATGAGTTGAATAACTGAAATGCAATAATAAAGGTAAATGAGAGGTGTTTCCCATTGTGTAGTGTTTGTGAATCCAGAAATGTGTATTGAATTTTATTTTAATTTTAAATGTAATTTTATTGAAATAATAATGTGTTACTAGTGATGTGGATTTGTAGTTGATGTTATCTAAAAGTGTGAAACAAATTTATGGTGTTGTGAATATTTAATAATTAAAAACCATAAGTCCACCATAGGGAAATAGTCATTTCTTGATCTATTTATCATAGCTGGGTCTAACGCATAAAAGCATGTATTTTCTAGCGCTGGTATTTGGAGTTTTTCAGTCTACGCTATTTGCGTGCGTTAGGGAAATGAGGGTTTCGCGTGCATGAGCACGTCTTCCCAATAGAAGTCAATGGAGGCTCTAAAGATTTCTAATTTTTTTTTCTAAGACTGGTTTTCCTCGTAAAGTGAGTGACGTCATGAGCTTGTGTGAAAAAGTCACTAAATCGTGTTCTTTTTGTAATAAATAAATATTTTGTGTATGTCATGTGGTGTATATTGTTTGTATGCATCGATGAGTGTATGTTTGTGATAATGTTATTAGTTAGATGTAGGTATATGAGGGTCTTTTCCCGTATGTCCATGTAAGTCAATGGGAAAATGGATTTTTGTGGATTTTTTTCAAACACCCGAGATCTCGCAACTTTAATCCTTTGTATTTTACCGAAAACAAAATAAATATGAAAAATAAAGATAGTGTAGTGTTTGTATGAGTGTAAGTGTACTTTGTGTAATATTTGTTTTGTGATTCGTGGATGTTGTTTTTGTCGGTATATGTTTACTACTGGGTCTGAGGTGGCGGTAGAAAGGTGAGCGTTAGGTGTATTTTGAGTCGCGGTAAATAAACTCTAAATACCGGAGTGCGTAAGAAACCAGCGTTAGGAGCCTCTAACGCTGGTTTTCACGGCTAACGCCGAACTCCAAATCTAGGCCTTGGTGTTTTATTATTTTTCGTAATATTAGTGTTTGTTATTTTTGGTAATGTTAGGTTTTTTGTTATTTTTTGTAATTTTAGTGTTTTTTTGTAATTTAAGTTTTTTTATTTTTTGTAGTGTTAGGATTTTTTTATTTTGTAACTTAGGTTTTTTATTTTTCAATATTTTTTTTTTAAATTTAGTAATGTTAGGTCAATTTATAGTTTTATCTTAGTTTTTTTTTATTGCACAGGTAAGTGTTTATTTATTTTAATGTAGTTATACTGTAAATTTAATTTAAAGTATAGGGAGATAGTTAGGTTTAGGGGTTAATAGTTTAATTTAGTGTGTTGTGATGTGAGGGGCCGGCAATTTAGGGGTTAATAACTTTATTATAGTAGTAGCGATGTGGGGGCGGCGGTTTAGGGGTTAATAACTTTATTATAGTAGTAAATGCAAAACAAGATAAACCCAGCAACCACAGGAGTAGCCTTGTCAGGCCAGGTGCACGAAGGAAAAGCTGGCAACCTCCAGCCTCATCATGCATGATTAAGGGACTGCGGTCCCGAAACGTCACATAACTTTCTGTCTATGTGTTTTCAATAAAGGACATTTTATACATTTAAAGGTGCTGAGGATATATAATTATTAGATATGTGCATGATCGGAAAAATTTGTTTCGGTTCAGATTGATTCGGATTTTTTCGAATTTCGGTTCGGATCGATTCGAATTCGGCAAAATTTGAATGAATAAATTCGGCTGAATTCGGTTTCGATTCGGTTCGGTTCCGAAATTCGGAATTTCGGTATGTGTTAGGTGGGATATGCTGTGTATTAGACTAGTATTATGTACTGTATATTAGGTGTAACCCATAGCAGAGTGATATAACCTAATATACTGTACAATACTAGTGTAATACACGGCCATCCGAATCTACCGAATAAAGTCAGTAGTTAAGAGCTTTATAGGCTAACGCCGGAATATAAAGCTCTTAACTACAGTGCTACAAAGTACACTAACACCCATAAACTACCTATGAACCCCTAAACCGAGGCCCCCCCCACATCCCAAACACTATCATAAAATTATTTAACCCCTATTCTGCCGACCGGACACTGCCGCCACCTATATTATAGCTATGAACCCCTAATCTGCTGTCCCTAACATCGCCGACACCTATATTATATTTATTAACCTCTAATCTGCCCCCCCCCGCAACCTAACTACAAGTATTAACCCCTAATCTGCCGACCGGACATCGCCGCCACTATAATAAATGTATTAACCCCTAAACCGCCGCACTCCTGCCTCGCAAACACTATAATAAATTTTATTAACCCCTAATTTGCCCCCCCCCCAACGTCGTCACAACCTAACTACAAGTATTAACCCCTAATCTGCCGACCGGACATCGCCGCAGAGATAATAAAAGTATTAACCCCTAAACCGCCGCACTCCCGCCTCGCAAACACTATAATACATTTTATTAACCCTTAATCCGCCGCCAAATACCTACAATTATTAACCCCTAATCTCCCGCCCTCAACGTCGCCGCTACTATAATAAAGTTATTAACCCCTAAACCTAAGTCTAACCCTAACCCTAACACCCCCCTAAGTTAAATATAATTTAAATAAAACTAAATAATATTACTATAAGTAAATAAATTAATCCTATTTAAAATTAAATACTTACCTGTAAAATAAACCCTAATATAGCTACAATAAAACTAATAGTTACATTATAGCTATTTTAGGATTTATATTTATTTTACAGGCAACTTTGTATTTATTTTAATTAGGTACAATAGCTATTAAATAGTTAATAACTATTTAAAAGCTACCTAGTTAAAATAATTACAAAATTGCCTGTAAAATAAATCCTAAACTAAGTTACAATTAAACCTAACACTACACTATCATTAAATAAATTAAATAAATTAACTACAAGTACCTACAATTAAATACAATTAAATAAACTAAACTAAAGTACAAAAAAACAAACACCAATTTACAAAAAATAAAAAAATATAACAAGAATTTTAATCTAATTACACCTAATCTAATCTAGAATAGGGTAGGGACTTTTATTATTTTGGGGGGCTTTTTTATTTTATTAGTGGTCTTAGATTAGGTAATATTTTTTTATTTTTTGTAATTTAGTGTTTGTTTTTTGTATTTTAGTTTAGTTTATTTAATTGTATTTAATTGTAGGTACTTGTAGTTAATTTATTTAATTAATTTATTGATAGTGTAGTGTTAGGTGTATTTGTAACTTAGGTTAGGATTTATTTTACAGGTAATGTTGTAATTATTTTAACTAGGTAGCTATTAAATAGTTATTAACTATTTAATAGCTATTCTACCTAGTTAAAATAAATACAAAGTTGCCTGTAAAATAATTAATTATTATAGTGGCGGCGATGTCCGGTCGGCAGATTAGGGGTTAATACTTGTAGTTAGGTTGCGGCGACGTTGGGGGGGGGGCAGATTAGGGGTTAATAAATATAATATAGGTGTCGGCGATGTTAGGGACAGCAGATTAGGGGTTCATAGCTATAATGTAGGTGGTGGCGGTGTCCGGTCGGCAGATTAGGGGTTAATACTTGTAGTTAGGTTGCGGCGACGTTGGGGGGGGCAGATTAGGGGTTATTAAAATTTATTATAGTGTTTGCGAGGTGGGAGTGCGGCGGTTTAGGGGTTAATACATTTATTATAGTGGCGGCAAGGTCCGGTCGGCAGATTAGGGGTTAATACTTGTAGTTAGGTTGCGGTGACATTGGGGGGGCATATTAGGGGTTAATAAATATAATGTAAGTGTCAGCAATGTTGGGGGCAGCAGATTAGGGGTTCATAGGGATAATGTAGGTGGCGGCGGTGTCCGGAGCGGAAGATTAGGGGTTAATAGTATAATGCAGGTGTCAGCGATAGCGGGGGCGGCAGATTAGGGGTTAATAAGTGTTAGATTAGGGGTGTTTAGACTCGGGGTTCTTGTTAGGGTGTTAGTTTTAAACTTAGTGTTTCCCCATAGGAAACAATGGGGCTGCGTTGAGAGCTGAATGCTGCTTTTTTGCAGGTGTTAGTTTTTTTCAGCCGAAACTGCCCCATTGTTCTCTTTTGCATCTAATCTAAATCCCTCTATACCGCCGCCACCTATAATAAATGTATTAACCCCTAATCTAATCCCCCTACACCGCCGCCACCTATATTAACTATATTAACCCTAATTATATTATATATATATATTAAGTATAATAACCCTATCTAACTCTAACATCCCTAACTAAACTCTTATTAAAATAAATCTAATATTAATATTATTAATTAAAATATTCCTATTTAAATCTAAATACTTACCTATAAAATAAACCCTAAGATAGCTACAATGTAATTAATAATTACATTGTAGCTATTTTAGGGTTTATATTTATTTTACAGGTAACTTGGTATTTATTTTAACTAGGTTCAATAGCTATTAAATAGTTAATAACTATTTAATAGCTACCTAGTTAAAATAATTACCAATTTACCTGTAAAATAAATCCTAACCTAAGTTACAAATACACCTACACTATCAATAAATTAAATAAACTACAAATATCTAAACTAAAATACAATTAAATAAACTAAACTAAATTAAAAAACAAACACTAAATTACAAAAAATAAAAAAAGATTACAAGATGTTTAAGCTAATTACACATATTCTAAGCCCCTTAATAAAATAATAAAGCCCCCCAAAATAAAAAAAATTCCCTACCCTATTCTAAATTTAAAAAGTTAGCTCTTTTACCTTACCAGCCCTTAAAAGGGCCTTTTGCGGGGCATGCCCCAAAGAAAACTGCTCTTTTGCCTGAAAAAAAAAAAAACACAATACCACCCCCCCAACATTACGACCCACCACCCACATACCCCTATTCTAAACCCACCCAAACCCCCTTTAAAAAAAGATCTCCCTACCTTGTATTCACCCAGCCGGGCAGAACTCTTCATCCGATCCGGGCGATGTCTTCAATCAAGCGGCAAAGAAGTCTCCTTCCATCCGAGCGATGTCTTCAAGCAAGCGGCAGAGAGTCTTCTTCCATCCGGCGATGTCTTCAAGCAAAGCGGCATCTTCAATCTTCTTTCTTTGCTCCTCCGCCGCGGAGCATCCATCCGGCACGACGACTTCCCGATGAATGAGGTTCCTTTAAATGATGTCATCCAAGATGGCGTCCGTCGAATTCCGATCGGAATTAAGGTCGAAAAATCTGATTGGCTGATTGAATCAGCCAATCAGATTCAAGTTCAATGTACTGTATGATGTAGTACTTATGTTCATTTGGTGCAAGCTGTTAAATACATACAGTATTTGTCTTTTGCAACTTTTCTATCATAATATGACTTGGCTACATTGTAATATAAAACACTATCATTTTGTTATTAGTTTCAGCTAGGATCTTACACATATTTATCTTTCTTTAATTTGTGGAAAGTACTCAATAAAGAAATGACACAAATAGTGTGATTTTGATAATATCCACTAGATGGGGCTAGTGACTTGAGAAAAAGGGAAGTTAATAGTACAGGTGAACAGCTGATATTAATCCAGTAGGCTATATAAATGTGCTTTGGTTTTTGTTAATTTATTTTGAGAAAGTCCCCAGGGAGGGCTGAAACACTGTAATATTGATATTATGCATTTGAAATTATAATACAAATAATTGCATCTACAAATGGTGTTCTGAGTTTGGTTGAAAATATGTGTACTGTTTAAAGGACCAGTAAACACAGCAGGTTTGCATAATCAACAAATGCAAAATAACAAGACAATACAATAGCATTTACTCTGAATTTCAAATGAGTAGTAGATTCTTTTCTAACACATTTTAAAGTTATGTATATTTCCACTCCCCCTGTACCATGTGAAAGCAATCAGCCAATCACAAATGCATATACGTATAGTCTGAGTTCTTGCACATGCTCAGTAGGAGCTGGTGACTCAAAAAAAGTGTAAATATAAAAGACTGTGCACTTTTTTTTTAATGGAAGTAAATTAGAAAGTTGTTTAAAATTGCATGCTGTATCTGAATCATGAAAATTTAATAAAATCAGCCAATAGGATTTAAGCAGCTCTTATTCTATTGGCTGATTTGAATTTTTCAGCCAATAGGAATGCAACAGTACCCCAATATAAAAGGGGTACCTTGCATTCAATCCTCAGTGTGCAGCGAAAATCGCATGAAGAGGATCCTCCGTGCTGGATGTCTCCTCGGTCACTGGTCCTGTTCCATGGTCACCTTCGCTCCACGCCGCCTTTGCCCTAGATAAAGATAGAAGAAGTCCCTGCGCTGGATGAAGATGTGGCCGCCTGGAAGAATACCTTCATTGCCTGGAAGAAGACCTATTTGGGGGTTAATCTTAGGGGCGATTTTTTGTTTTTATTTTTTAGATTAGGGCTTTTTTAATTTTAATAGCAGGAAAAGAGCTGAATAAACTTTTAAGGGCAATTCCCAAACAAATGCCCCTTTAGGGGTAATGGCTAGCTTAGGTTTTTTTTAGACTTTGTTTTTTTATTTTGGGCGGTTGGCTTGGTGGAGGTTTTACTGTTAGGGGGTACTTTGTAATTTTCTTTATGTAAAAGAGCTGTTTAACTTAGGGCAACACCCTACAAAGGCCATTTAAAGGGCTATTGGTAGTTTATTGTTAGGTTAGGGGGTGTTTTTATTTTGGGGGGTTATTTTTATAGGGCTATTAGATTAGGTTTAATCTTTATTATTTTGGATGATTTCGTTTATTATTTTTCGTAATATTAGTGTTTGTTATTTTTGGTAAAGTTAGGTTTTTTGTTATTTTTCGTAATTTTAGTGTTTTTTTGTAATTTAAGTTTTTTTTATTTTTTGTAGTGTTAGGATTTTTTTTATTTTGTAACTTAGGTATTTTATTTTTCAATATTTTTTTTTTAATTTAGTAATGTTAGGTGAATTTATAGTTTTATCTTAGGTTTTTTTTTTTATTTCACAGGTGTTTATTTATTTTAATGTAGTTACACTGTAAATTTAATTTAAAGTATAGGGAGATAGTTAGGTTTAGGGGTTAATAGTTTAATTTAGTGTGTTGCGATGTGAGGGGCCGGCAATTTAGGGGTAAATAACTTTATTATAGTAGTAGCGATGTGGGGGCGGCAGTTTAGGGATTTATAACTTTATTATAGTAGTAAATGCAAAACAAGATAAACCCAGCAACCACAGGAGTAGCCTTGTCAGGCCAGGTGCACAAAGGAAAAGCTGGCGACCTCCAGCCTCATCATGCATGATTAAGGGACTGCGGTCCCGAAACGTCACATAACTTTCTGTCTATGTGTTTTCAATAAAGGACATTTTATACATTTAAAGGTGCTGAGGATATATAATGATTAGATATGTGCATGATCTGAAAAATTTGTTTCGGTTCAGATTGATTCTGATTTTTTCGAAATTCGGTTCGGATCGATTCGAATTCGGCAAAATTTGAATGAATTCATTTCGGATTTATTCGGATTCGAATACATTCGGCTGAATTCGGTTTCGATTCGGTTTGGTTCCGAAATTCGGAATTTCGGTATGTGTTAGGTGGGATATGCTGTGTATTAGACTAGTATTATGTACTGTATATTAGGTGTAACCCATAGCAGAGTGATATAACCTAATATACTGTACAATACTAGTGTAATACACGGCCATCCGAATCTACCGAATAAAGTCAATAGTTAAGAGCTTTATGGTCTAACGCCGGAATATAAAGCTCTTAACTACAGTGCTACAAAGTACACTAACACCCATAAACTACCTATGAACCCCTAAACCGAGGCCCCCCCACATCCCAAACACTATCATAAAATTATTTAACCCCTATTCTGCCGATCGGACACAGCCGCCACCTACATTATAGCTATGAACCCCTAATCTGCTGTCCCTAACATCGCCGACACCTATATTATATTTATTAACCTCTAATCTGCCAACCTAACTACAAGTATTAACCCCTAATCTGCCGACCGGACATCGCCGCCATTATAATAAATGTATTAACCCCTAAACCGCCGCACTCCCGCCTCGCAAACACTATAATACATTTTATTAACCCCTAATTTGCCCCCCCCCAACGTCGCCACAACCTAACTACAAGTATTACCCCTAATCTGCCGACCGGACTTCGCCGCTGCGATAATAAATATATTAACCCCTAAACCGCCGCACTCCCACCTCGCAAACACTATAATACATTTTATTAACCCTTAATCCACCGCCACCTACCTACAATTATTAACTCCTAATCTCCCGCCCTCAACGTTGCCGCTACTATAATAAAGTTATTAACCTCTAAACCTAAATCTAACCCTAACCCTAACACCCCCCAAGTTAAATATAATTTAAATAAAATGAAATAATATTACTATAATTAAATAAATTAATCCTATTTAAAACTAAATACTTACCTGTAAAATAAACCCTAATATAGCTACAATATTACTAATAGTTACATTATAGATATTTTAGGATTTATATTTATTTTACAGGCAACTTTGTATTTATTTTAACTAGGTACAATAGTTATTAAATAGTTATTAACTATTTAATAACTACCTAGCTAAAATAAATACAAATGTACCTGTAAAATAAATCCTAACCTAAGTTACAATTTCACCTAACACTACACTATCATTAAATTAATTAAATAAATTAATCCTATTTAAAACTAAATACTTACCTGTAAAATAAACCCTGATATAGCTACAATATAACTAATAGTTACATTGTAGCTATTTTAGGATTTATATTTATTTTACAGGCAACTTTGTATTTATTTTAACTAGGTACAATAGCTATTAAATAGTTAATAACTATTTAAAAGCTACCTAGTTAAAATAATTACAAAATTGCCTGTAAAATTAATCCTAAACTAAGTTACAATTAAACCTAACACTACACTATCATTAAATAAATTAAATAAATTAACTACAAGTACCTACAATTAAATACAATTAAATAAACTAAACTAAAGTAAAAAAAAACAAACACTAAATTACAAAAAATAAAAAAATATTACAAGAATTTTAATCTAATTACACCTAATCTAAGCCCCCTAATAAAATAAAAAAGCCCCCCAAAATAATAAAAGTGCCTACCCTATTCTAAAATACAAAGTAATCAGCTCTTTTACCAGCCCTTAATAGGGCTTTTTGCGGGGCATTGCCCCAAAGTAATCAGCTCTTTTACCTGTAAAGAAAAATACAATACCCCCCAACATTAAAACCCACCACCCACATACCCCTACTCTAACCCACCCAAACCCCCCTTAAAAAACCTAACAGTACCCCCACTACTAGGATTCTATCAGCCAATCAGATTGAAGTTCAATACGATTGGCTGAACAGCCAATAGAATGCGAGGTCAATCTGATTGGCTGATTGGATCAGCCAATCGGATTGAACTTCAATCTGATTGGCTGAATCAATCAGCCAATCAGATTTTTCCTACCTTAATTCCAATTGGCTGATAGAATCCTATCAGCCAATCGGAATTCAACGGACGCCATCTTGGATGACGTCACTTAAAGGTACCGTCATTTAATCGTCGGATCAAGAAAGAAGAGGATGCTCCATGTCGGATGTCTTCAGGATGCTGCCGCTCCGTTCCGGATGGATGAAGATAGAAGATGCCGCTTGGATGAAGACTTCTGCCGGTCTGGATGTCCTCTTCTGCCCCATCGGATGAAGACTTCGGCCCGGCTGGGTGAAGACGATTCAAGGTAGGGAGATCTTCAAGGGGATAGTGTTAGATTTTTTAAGGGGGGTTTGGGTGGGTTAGAGTAGGGGTATGTGGGTGGTGGGTTTTAATGTTGGGGGGGTATTGTATTTTTCTTTACAGGTAAAAGAGCTGATTACTTTGGGGCAATGCCCCACATAAAGCCCTTTTAAGGGCTGGTAAAAGAGCTGATTACTTTGTATTTTAGAATAGAGTAGGGACTTTTATTATTTTGGGGAGCTTTTTTATTTTATTAGGGGGCTTAGATTAGGTGTACTTAGATTAAAATTCTTGTAATATTTTTTTATTTTTTGTAATTTAGTGTTTGTTTTTTTGTACTTTAGTTTAGTTTATTTAATTGTATTTAATTGTAGGTACTTGTAGTTAATTTATTTAATTAATTTATTGATAGTGTAGTGTTAGGTGTATTTGTAACTTAGGTTAGGATTTATTTTACAAGTAATGTTGTAATTATTTTAACTAGGTAGCTATTAAATAGTTATTAACTATTTAATAGCTATTCTATCTAGTTAAAATAAATACAAAGTTACCTGTAAAATAATTTATTATTATAGTGGTGGCGATGTCCGGTCGGCAGATTAGGGGTTAATACTTGTAGTTAGGTTGCGGCGACGTTGGGGGGGGGGGCAGATTAGGGGTTAATAAATATAATATAGGTGTCGGCAATGTTAGGGACAGCAGATTAGGGGTTCATAGCTATAATGTAGGTGGTGGCGGTGTCCGGTCGGCAGATTAGGGGTTAATACTTGTAGTTAGGTTGCGGCGACGTTGGGGGGGGCAGATTAGGGGTTATTAAAATTTATTATAGTGTTTGCGAGGTGGGAGTGCGGCGGTTTAGGGGTTAATACATTTATTATAGTGGCGGCAAGGTCCGGTCGGCAGATTAGGGGTTAATACTTGTAGTTAGGTTGCGGTGACATTGGGGGGCAGATTAGGGGTTAATAAATATAATGTAGGTGTCGGCAATGTTGGGGGCAGCAGATTAGGGGTTCATAGGGATAATGTAGGTGGCGGCAGTGTCCGGAGCGGAAGATTAGGGGTTAATAGTATAATGCAGGTGTCAGCGATAGCGGGGGCAGCAGATTAGGGGTTAATAAGTGTTAGATTAGGGGTGTTTAGACTCGGGGTTCATGTTAGGGTGTTAGGGATAGACTTAGTGTTTCCCCTTAGGAAACAATGGGGCTGCGTTGAGAGCTGAATGCTGCTTTTTTGCAGGTGTTGTTTCCTATGTGGGAACGCCGAATTTACAGAGCTAATTCGGATTTATTCGGTAGATTCGGCAGCTAATTCGGATTCATTCTGTAGATTCTGCAGTATTTTAATTCGGAAATTCGAATCTATCCGAATCTCAGAATTTACTGAATTTTCTGAATTTCCGAATCAATACGAAACATATCGCAGATGTCTAATATTCATTGTTTATTATAGTAGTAGCTATGTGGGCGGCGGCAGTTTAGGGGTTTATAGGTTTATTAAGTGTCTGCGCTTTTGGGGGCGGCGGTTTAGGATTTAATAGCTTTAATTTAGTTTTTATACTAGGGGTTTATCTTAGGGTGTTACATTTTTAATGTAACTTTCTTTTCCCCATAGACATCAATGGGGATTGCGATATAGTGATCTCCATTTTGCGATCGCAGGTGTTAGTTTTTTTTTTAACACTTTCTCCCCATTGATGTCTATGGGGGAAAACGTGCACAAGCACGTCAAGTCAGGCCTTGGGTTTTGTGCGGTATAGAGCTTATCGCACCATACCGCACAACAAAAGAAGGTTTTTCGGTAACTGGTAATTTCAGGACTATGGAGAGTGCGATATTGCTCATTTTATTGCATTATTTATGCACCCGGTTTAGCGTATAACTTGTAATCTGGGTGTAAATTAATATAAACTGGGTACTGGCAGTACCTAATATGGCAGTGACCATTGGGAGGATGGAGAGTTAGCGAGCTCTATAGGATGTATCATAATAAGGGGAGATCCCTACACTGCATAAACTAAATAAATAAATAAAATTAATTAATAAAAAAAACTTCATACTGGCAGATCATCTTCCAGTACATAAGATGGTGGCATGACAGGGGGAGGGAAGAGAGCTTTTTGGTAGGGAGGTAGGAGGTGTAGGTGGGAGGGTAATGCCTACAATACAATAATATTAGCTTTACCAGCTAACTAATTAACCCCTTCATTGCAATGAATTTCAGAAGTGTGGTGTGCAAATGCAATTAGTGGCCTTCTAAATATAAAAAAAAAACAATGGTAAAGCCATGCATGTCTGCAATTTTTAAACAAAGAGGATCCCAGAGAAGCTTTTACAACCATTTGTGTTATGACTGCACAAGCGAAACAAATTTTAAAAACGTTTTTTTTTATTATCAGATTTGGCAGCAAAATGATAGCCTGAAATATACCAAAATGACTCTAGATCAATACTTTTGGTTTTCTACAAAGAAAATATAATTTTTATAGGTAAATTGAAAAAAACTTTATTTTTGTTTAAATTAAGTGATAGCAAAAATGCTAAAAAAAAATCTCCTGTACTTTGGGCAAGTTTTTCTCTGAAGTTCCCAGTAGCGAAGGGGTTAAACCTATCAGGGCCACAATGTCTAATTCAAAGATCAACTGGGCCTTTCTCTGTAATAAGCTCTGTCTCCTATCTTCACCCCTTTTACCTGTTGGTATTAGATCAATTGGGCAACATCTCTGACTTGAGACATTGTGGCATTTTCCAAAAAAATGTGTTAGCTACGATGTTGGTCTATTTTTCAATTCTCTAAAGCCTGTCAACTTCTTGACCTGTGGGTGGCCATCCCTTTCTTCAATATATTTTCCTGATGTAATACTTTCCAAATGGGCATTTAATGATATATACTACAAGTTTGAATTTACACATTTAGAAGGATATTTATCAAGTCATCAACCGCAAATACGCTGGAATTCCGCAGCGTAATTGTGGCGAGCCTGATTCGACCCATTTATCAAAGCCTACAGACCGGCAAAAGTTGAAATTTGTGACGTAACATACGATCTGCTGGTCTCAATCCGACACAGATCAATGCTTACGTCATTAAAGATTTTCCGAATACAAATTTGGCACTATCTGACAACTTTTGCCATTAATCAAACTTCTAACAGGTACGCTCGCCACTATTCCGGCCCAGCATACCTGGTTTTCAATCTGCCACCCTGGAGGCCTTGGATGCCATAGGAATCAATGGGAGTATGAAAGCAGCGAAAGCTTATGTTCGATGCTGCCAGATATCCCATTGATTTCTATGGTAGAAAACAAATTACGTGTACACCTAACACCCTAACATGTTCCCCGAGTCTAAACACCCCTAATCTGCCGCCCAGACATCGCCGCCACCTACATAATGTTATTAACCCCTATCCCGCAGCTCCCTGACACCGCCGCAACTAAATAAATATATTAACCCCTATCCCGCTGCTCCCAGACTGTGCTGCAACTAAAAAAAATGTATTAACCCTTATCCCGCCACTTACGGAGCCCACCGCAACTAAATAAATGTATTAACCCCTATCCCTCTGCTCCCGGAGCCCACCGCAACTCTAATAAAGTTATTAACCCCTATCCCACCGCTCCCGGACCCCTCCGCAACTATGTAAATGTATTTACCCTCTATCCCGCGGAGCGGCTCCATCTTCAAGACATCTGGCGCGGAGCATCCTCTTCTTACGACATCTCTTGAAGAATGAACCAAAAATAGGAACCCCTAGGGGAACCGTGAGCGGGGTGCGCTGACAAAAAATGTATGTTGATAACAGATAGTAAAAGTGATTAATGTCTATGGACAAACCATTTTAGTCCATATGAAGAAATGGTGCTGTGTCTTTTGACATCCATTGTTTGTATGCCTGAAGAAAAGACCGGTTTATGGTCTAGAAACGCGTAGCAGTTTTTATGGATTAAAATTTACTGATTTTAAATATACGGAAGTTGTACATTTGTTTTTTGCCTTGGTTCTCTCTTTGAGCCTTCCTGGATAAGGCATCAAAGTATCTGCTCTACCGCAGCGTCTCAGGTTTCAGCCGCACAGACGCCAATCAAAGAAACGCTGAACATCACCTGTGAACAGCTTGCCGGAGACCACCCAGTGTGCTAGCCACTGAAAGTGTTAGCCTGCCTGTCAGCACCGGTTATCATACGGTGCCATTACCTCTGGTAAGCCTTTACATTATTCACCTATTTTGGCTTTGAATCTACAATATCACGCTATGTGGCGCCCTCTTTGTTATTTCTAATCTCTTGAAGAATGAAGTTTCCTTTAAATGACGTCATGCAAGATGGCGTCTCTTACATTCTGATTGGCTGATAGAATTCAGCCAATCAGAATTAAAGGGAAAAAAATCCTATTGGCTGTTGCAATCAACCAATAGGATTGAGCTTTCATCCTATTGGCTGATCCAATCAGCCAATAGAATTGAGCTCGCATTTTATTGGCCATTGGTAGTTTAGTGTAGGATAGGTGTTTTTTTTTTATTTTGTGGGGCTTTTTTTTTTAAGGGGTTTTAGATTAGGTGTAATTAGTTTAAATATTTGATAATTTATTTTTTATTTTGTGTAACAGTGTTTTTTATTTTGTGTAACTTAATGTTTTTTATTTTGTGTAACTTAGTTGTTATTTTTTTGTAACTTAGTAATTTTTAATAGTAGATTTAAATAACTTGAGTAGGGTTAGGTTTTTAAATATGTAATATAGTTAATTTAATTGTTTGTTTAATGTAATTTTAGTATAATAGTTAAGGTAGGTTAATTAATAGTTTAATATAGTTTAATGTAATTTTAGTATAATAGTTAGGGTAGGTTAATTAATAGTTTAATATAGTTTAATGTAATTGTAGGATAATAGTTAGGGTAGGTTAATTAGTAGTTTAATATAGTTTATTTTAATTCTAAAGGTAAGTTTAAATTTATTATAAGATAGGGATGAGTTAATATTTAATGTAAAGTTAGCGGGCTGTTAGGTTTAGGGGTTAATAGCTTAATTTAATTTATGGCGATGTGGGGGGGCTGGCGGTTTAGGGGTTAATAGGTTTAGTAAGTGGTAGTGATGTAGGAGGCCAGGGGTTTAGGGCTTAATACATTTATTTAGTTGCGGAGGGGGCCGGGAGCAGGGGGATAGGGGTTAATAACTTTATTAGAGTTGCGGTGGGCTCCGGGAGCAGAGGGATAGGGGTTAATAACTTTATTAGAGTGGCGGTGGGCTCTGGGAGTAGAGGGATAGGGGTTAATAACTTTATTAGAGTTGCGGTGGGCTATGGAAGCATTGGGATAGAGGTTAATAACTTTATTAGAGTTGCGGTGGGCTCCGGGAGCAACGGGATGGGGGATAATAACTTTATTTAGTTGCTGCGGGGTCCAGGAGCGGCGAGATAGGGATTAAACATTTTAGTATAGTGGCAGTGTTAAGTGACAGGGTATAAATAAAGTTGGGAAAAAGCCGAATAGCAGCGAGATCGATGACTGCTAGTTATCAACAGTCCGCTGCTCATCGCCCCGTACTTGGTGCGCGGCTTTTTGACAGCTTTTTTATAAATAAGGAGAGCATATTCAGGTCTGCGGCTGCGATGTTAGGCGATGTTAGGCGAGCGTATTGGTGCCGTTGAATGCAGCATAGTTGACGACTTGATAATTCGGCCTCTTAAGATTTTTACCAAAACATCCATGTTGAATTTTTTGCCCAAAATGAGACTATTACAAGTGGCACAGGCGTCATATCTAAAAAACCCTGGTATTCTTGGGAAAATAATGAGTCCTATCCTTTTCATACTTTTCACAGGAATATCAACCTGGACTAAATATTCCTTTAACCCCTCCCCCCCTCCATTTCTATATGAAAACACAGGAGCATTCTTTACAAAGGGTGAACATCTCCCAAATTTCCAAAACCACCTTTCTCAATTTCCAGGTGTCGATTGTATATTTTTTAAAAATATATAGTCTGTCACTACTACCATCTATTCTAACTTTCTCTCTCACTGGTTTTATGGCTTCTATATTATCCATATCTATAATTTATTTGGGGTAACCTAAAAATCTGGGACCCATATGTACAACTGCCTTTTCTTTTTCTTCATCGCTAGCTTTTAACTTATAAGTCCTTAGCTTTTGTGCTTTGGGTATTGAGTTCAATAAATATTTAGGGGCATATCTATCAAGCTCTGTATGGAGGTTAAAGCCCGGTGTTTCTGGCGAGTCTTCAGGCTTGCCAGAAACACCAGTTATGAAGCAGCGGTCTGCCTGCTCTGAGGAGGTGGACAAACATTGCCGCATTTCAACCCGATCGAATACGATTGGGTTGTTTGACACCCCCCTGCTAGCGGCCGATTCACAAGAACTGCTGGTGCAATGCTGAATGCGGAGAGCGTATCCTATTATGTTCTTTATGCAAAGATGTGCTTCTTTCACTTAGCTACCAACCTTACTTTTAATTCTATAGTATTTAGTTCTTGAAATATAATTATCAACTGTTCCTTGCTCCCTATTGTCTATAAATCATCTATAATAATGCAAGAAGTAAAAAAGAAATCCAGGTAGTTGAATACTTATTGCTCAATCCCAGATTATTATAAGCAAGAAACATTAGCTTTTAAATAGAATGTTACATGCTCCATAGTGCAGATTCCAAAAAGCACATCCTATCATCTACAAAGTACAAGCATCCTGATAATTAAGGAAATAGATGTATAGTAATTTATACTTTTTTGTCTCTGGGTGGCACTAGTTTTAGTAAATTTACATAAACTTGAAAACCTCAGTAACACGTATACATTTTTAAAACAGGTGATAAAACCTTTTTCTACTACTAAACAAACATTTTACATTAAAAGGGACATTATAGTGAAAATATTACTTGCTCTTATTCATTTGATTTGTAAATGCTATCAGTAGCAAATCTGCAATGCTTTGTGTTTTAGTATAATCTGTATACAACTCATCTTTGCTGCCGATTTCTTTGTGCCTAAAGTCAATTTAAAGGGACATTACAGTGCTGTGTACAATTTCACAGTTACTACTCACTATGCTACTTTTTTCTATCAGTCTTGCGTTAGCCTTAAAAAACAGCGTTGGGACCCAACGCTGCTTTTTAACTCCCGCTGGTATTACGAGTCTGGCAGGTACAGGTGTACCGCTCACTTTTCTTCCGCGACTCAAGCTTACTGCAAATCCCTTTACGTAAATTGCGTATCCTATCTTTTTAATGGAATTTTCCTAACGCGTCTTACGAGTCTTGGAAGAAGTGAGCGGTAGACCCTATCCTATCAAGACTCCTACCGCATTTAAAAGTCACCAGTTAAGAGTTTTATGGGCTAATGCCGTAACATAAAAGTCTTAACTAAAGTGCTACAAAGTACACTAACACCAATAAACTACCTATTAACCCCTAAACCGAGCCCCCCCCCCTTCATCGCAAACACTTAAATAAAGTTTTTAATTACTTATCTGCCGATCGCACATCGCCGCCACTTTAATAAATATATTAACCCCTAATCCGCCACACTCCCGCCTCGCAAACACTAGTTACAATTTATTAACCCCTAATCTGCCATCCCTAACATCCCCGCCACCTACCTACATTTATTAACCCCCTAATCTGCGGCCCCCAACATCGCCGCTACTATAATAAATGTATTAACCCGTAAACCTAAGTCTAACCCTAACCCCCCCTAACTTAAATATAATTTAAATAAAACGAAATAAAATTACTAAAATTAAATAAATTATTCCTATTTAAAATTAAATACTTACCTGTAAAATAAACCCTAAGCTTGCTACAATATAACTGATAGTTACATTGTAGCTAGCTTAGGGTTTATTTTTATTTTACAGGCAAATTTGTATTTATTTTAACTAGGTAGAATAGTTATTAAATAGTTATTAACTATTTAATAACTACCTAGTTAAAATAAAGACAAATATACCTGTAAAATAAATCCTAACCTAAATTACAATTACACCTAACACTACAATATCATTAAATTAATTACCTAAACTAACTACAAATAAATACAATTAAATTAAATAAACTAAAGTACAAAAAACACACTAAATTACAGAAAATAAAAAAATAATTACAAGAATTTTAAACTAATTACACCTAATCTAATCCCCCTAATAAAAAAATAATAAAAAAAATAATAACATTCCCTACCCTATACTAAATTTACAAATAGCCCTTAAAGGGTCTTTTTGCGGGGCATTGCCCCAAAGTAATCAGCTCTTTTACCTTTTAAAAAAAGATACAATACCCCCCCCAAAATTAAAACCCACCACCCACACACCCAACCCTACTCTAAAACCCACCCAATCCCCCCTTAATAAAACCTAACACTAACCCCTTTGAGCCGTCTTCACGCAGCTGGGCACAAGTGGTCCTCCAGAGGAGCAGAAGTCTTCATCCGATCCGGGCAGAAGAGGACCTCCAGACGGCAGAAGGCTTCATTTGGGGGGCAGATTAGGGGTTGATATAAAGTATGTAGGTGTTGGCGATGTTGGGGGCAGCAGATTAGGGGTTCATAGGGATAATGTAGGTGGCATCGGTGCCCGGTGCGGCAGATTAGGGTTAATAAGTGTAAGATTAGGGGTGTTTAGACTCGGGGTTCATGTTAGGGTGTTAGGTGTAGACATAACTTTTTTTCCCCATAGGAATCAATGGGGCTGCGTTAGAAGCTGAACACTGCTTTTTTGCAGGTGTTAGGTTTTTTTCAGCTGAATCTGCCCCATTGTTTCCTATGGGGATATCATGCACAAGCACGTTTAGCCAGCTCACCGCTACCGTAAGCAACGCTGGTATTGAGGTGAGATGTGGAGCTAAATTTTGCTCTACGCTGACCTTTTTGCAGCTAATGCCGGGTTTAAAAAAACCTGTAATACCAGCGTTGTCTTAAGTGAGCGGTGAAAAAAAACTGCTCGTTAGCAACGCACCACTGTTACCGCAAAACTCTTAGACCTAGATTTGGAGTTTGGCGTTAGCCGTGAAAACCAGCGTTAGAGGCTCCTAACGCTGGTTTTAGGCTACCGCCGGTATTTGGAGTCACTCAAAATAGGGTCTAACGCTCACTTTTCAGCCGCGACTTTTCCATACCGCAGATCCCCTTACGTAAATTGCGTATCCTATCTTTTCAATGGGATCTTTCTAACTCCGGTATTTAGAGTCATTTCTGAAGTGAGCGTTAGACATCTAACGACAAAACTCCAGCCGCAGGAAAAAAGTCAGTAGTTAAGAGCTTTCTGGGCTAACGCCGGTTCATAAAGCTCTTAACTACTGTACTCTAAAGTACACTAACACCCATAAACTACCTATGTACCCCTAAACCGAGACCCCCCCACATCGCCGACACTCGAAAAAAAATTTTTAACCCCTAATCTGCCGACCGCCACCTACGTTATCCTTATGTACCCCTAATCTGCTGCCCCTAACACCGCCGACCCCTGTATTATATTTATTAACCCCTAATCTGCCCCCCTCAACGTCGCCTCCACCTGCCTACACTTATTAACCCCTAATCTGCCGACCGGACCTGAGCGCTACTATAATAAAGTTATTAACCCCTAATCCGCCTCACTAACCCTATAATAAATAGTATTAACCCCTAATCTGCCCTCCCTAACATCGCCGACACCTAACTTCAATTATTAACCCCTAATCTGCCAACCGGAGCTCACCGCTATTCTAATAAATGTATTAACCCCTAAAGCTAAGTCTAACCCTAACACTAACACCCCCCTAAATTAAATATAATTTAAATCTAACAAAATTAATTATCTCTTATTAAATAAATTATTCCTATTTAAAGCTAAATACTTAACTGTAAAATAAATCCTAATATAGCTACAATATAAATTATAATTATATTATAGCTATTTTTGGATTAATATTTATTTTACAGGTAACTTTGTATTTATTTTAACCAGGTACAATAGCTATTAAATAGTTAAGAACTATTTAATAGCTAAAATAGTTAAAATAATTACAAATTTACCTGTAAAAGAAATCCTAACCTAAGTTACAATTAAACCTAACACTATGCTATCAATAAATTAATTAAATAAACTACCTACAATTACCTACAATTAACCTAACACTACACTATCAATAAATTAATTAAATACAATTCCTACAAATAAATACAATTAAATAAACTTGCTAAAGTACAAAAAATAAAAAAGAACTAAGTTACAAAAAATAAAAAAATATTTACAAACATAAGAAAAATATTACAACAATTTTAAACTAATTACACCTACTCTAAGCCCCCTAATAAAATAACAAAGCCCCCCAAAATAAAAAAATGCCCTACCCTATTCTAAATAACTAAAGTTCAAAGCTCTTTTACCTTACCAGCCCTGAACAGGGCCCTTTGCGGGGCATGCCCCAAGAAGTTCAGCTCTTTTGCCTGTAAAAGAAAAAATACAATACCCAAGCCCCCCAACATTACAACCCACCACCCACATACCCCTAATCTAACCCAAACCCCCCTTAAATAAACCTAACACTAAGCCCCTGAAGATCTTCCTACCTTATCTTCACCTCACCGGGTTCAACAATCTGTCCAGAAGAGCTCCTCCGATGTCCTGATCCAAGCCCAAGCGGGGGGCTGAAGAGGTCCATGATCCGGATGAATTCTTCATCCAAGCGGGAGCTGAAGAGGTCCATGATCCGGATGAAGTCTTCTATCAACGGCATCTTCAATCTTCTTTCTTCCGGATACATCTTACAGACCTCTGACGCGGAACATCCTGCTGGCCCGACGGACTAACGACGAATGACGGTTCCTTTAAGGGACGTCATCCAAGATGGCGTCCGTCGAATTCCGATTGGCTGATAGGATTCTATCAGCCAATCGGAATTAAGGTAGGAATATTCTGATTGGCTGATGGAATCAGCCAATCAGAATCAAGTTCAATCCGATTGGCTGATCCAATCAGCCAATCAGATTGAGCTCGCATTCTATTGGCTGATCGGAACCGTCATTCGTCGTTAGTCCGTCGGGCCAGCAGGATGTTCCGCGTCGGAGGTCTGCAAGATGGATCCGGAAGAAAGAAGATTGAAGATGCCGTTGATAGAAGACTTCATCCGGATCATGGACCTCTTCAGCTCCCGCTTGGATGAAGACTTCATCCGGATCATGGACCTCTTCAGCCCCCCGCTTGGGCTTGGATCAGGACATCGGAGGAGCTCTTCTGGACAGATTGTTGAACCCGGTGAGGTGAAGATAAGGTAGGAAGATCTTCAGGGGCTTAGTGTTAGGTTTATTTAAGGGGGGTTTGGGTTAGATTAGGGGTATGTGGGTGGTGGGTTGTAATGTTGGGGGGCTTGGGTATTGTATTTTTTCTTGTACAGGCAAAAGAGCTGAACTTCTTGGGGCATGCCCCGCAAAGGGCCCTGTTCAGGGCTGGTAAGGTAAAAGAGCTTTGAACTTTAGTTATTTAGAATAGGGTAGGGCATTTTTTTATTTTGGGGGGCTTTGTTATTTTATTAGGGGGCTTAGAGTAGGTGTAATTAGTTTAAAATTGTTGTAATATTTTTCGTATGTTTGTAAATATTTTTTTATTTTTTGTAACTTAGTTCTTTTTTATTTTTTGTACTTTAGCAAGTTTATTTAATTGTATTTATTTGTAGGAATTGTATTTAATTAATTTATTGATAGTGTAGTGTTAGGTTAATTGTAGGTAATTGTAGGTAGTTTATTTAATTAATTTATTGATAGCATAGTGTTAGGTTTAATTGTAACTTAGGTTAGGATTTCTTTTACAGGTAAATTTGTAATTATTTTAACTATTTTAGCTATTAAATAGTTCTTAACTATTTAATAGCTATTGTACCTGGTTAAAATAAATACAAAGTTACCTGTAAAATAAATATTAATCCTAAAATAGCTATAATATAATTATAATTTATATTGTAGCTATATTAGGATTTATTTTACAGGTAAGTATTTAGCTTTAAATAGGAATAATTTATTTAATAAGAGATAATTAATTTCGTTAGATTTAAATTATATTTAATTTAGGGGGGTGTTAGTGTTAGGGTTAGACTTAGCTTTAGGGCTTAATACATTTATTAGAATAGCGGTGAGATTGGGTCGGCAGATTAGGGGTTAATAATTGAAGTTAGGTGTCGGCGATGTTAGGGAGGGCAGATTAGGGGTTAATACTATTTATTATAGGGTTAGTGAGGCGGATTAGGGGTTAATAACTTTATTATAGTAGCGGTGCGGTCCGGTCGGCAGATTAGGGGTTAATAAGTGTAGGCAGGTGGAGGCGACGTTGTGGGGGGCAGATTAGGGGTTAATAAATATAATATAGGGGTCGGCGATGTTAGGGCAGCAGATTAGGGGTACATAGGGATAATGTAAGTAGCGGCGGTTTACGGAGCGGCAGATTAGGGGTTAATAATAATATGCAGGGGTCAGCGATAGCTGGAGCGGCAGATTAGGGGTTAATAAGTGTAAGGCTAGGGGTGTTTAGACTCGGGGTACATGTTAGGGTGTTAGGTGCAGACGTAGAAGTGTTTCCCCATAGCAAACAATGGGGCTGCGTTAAGAGCTGAACGCGGCTTTTTTGCAGGTGTTAGGTTTTTTTTCAGCTCAAACAGCCCCATTGTTTCCTATGGGGGAATCGTGCACGAGCATGTTTTTGAGGCTGGCCGCTTGCGTAAGCAACTCTGGTATCGAGAGTTGAAGCTGCGTTAAAAATGCTCTACGCTCCTTTTTTGGAGCCTAACGCAGCCTTTTTGTGGACTCTCAATACCAGAGTTATTTTTATGGTGCGGCCAGAAAAAAGCCGGCGTTAGCTACGCGGGTCCTTACTGACAAAACTCTAAATCTAGCCGTTAATCTTGGTGTATGTTTGCCTGTAGCTCTTTTCAAAGCTATTCTATAGGGATTTGCATTTGGTTCCTTTGTTAGGATCCTGATGTAGAAGAAAATGGCCGGTTGCAGCATTCTGATCTTTTCAGAAAAATATTTCTTCTTGGGAAAGTGCAGCACACTAAGATCTAAATTTGCACAGATCTTAGTGTGTTGACCTTTCACAAGAAGAAATCAAGCCACGAAAAGAACTGAATGCCATGAGTGGCTGGCTTCTTCCACATTTGGATCCTAATGAATAATCTGAATGAACATCTCTAGTATTCTGTTATTTTACAAAATACAGGTCTACAGATCTACTAATTAGGGACATTGTATGCTTGTATGCTTCCTATTTTAAACCAATAGCTGTTGCTTAGACTCTCATTAGTGTTTATAATTGTCTGTAACATGGAACATAATAAAAATTAGAATATTGTATTCCTTTGTGGTCAGTCAGTTTGATGACTTCTGACAGGCTAGCCCTGAAAAATATTGAAATTGTCTATTGACAATTGATATAATTACCTATTTCTTCAACTTTATAATAATTTAATGATATTGGCCTAATTTCTTTTCTTGCAACAAAATGCTAGTGGAGGACTCCTTGTGAGTCTGGAGTCCTGTAAGGGTTAACCTCCTTGAACTATGTGTTTGACTGTGGTTCTGCAACTTTGTTGCAAGTGAGGAGGGATGGGTTTACTTACCTTGTATAAATGTTTGGGTCAGCCATTTTCAGTCCTCTTTGCTCCAAAACAATTTTTCCTCCCTCCTTTTGTGTGGATGTGTTGCAGGATAGGCAGCTTCAGGCACAGCTCTCTTAGGGTTGCTTCAAGATTTTTCCCTTGGCATGGGTAGGTTTAGTTTAGCTAACTCTGTTATTCCAAGCTTTAATATACTCTCTACTTGGTGCTGCTTGTTGTGTGACTTGCTCACACGAGTCTACCAACTGTGGTGGTTGGCCACAGCTCAGCTAGCAGTCAGAGAAAGGAAAGAGTGGTGGCCAGACTAAATGGGGGAGTGATGGACACTAGGTGGTGACCTAGGTGTACTCCTCCTTGCAGGTAGGTAGGCTGAAGAGATCAGAGAAGTCCTATGGTCTGCCAGGTGCCCCATTGCAGACTACCTTATGTCCGCTGCTGACCAGCTATGGTAAGGGTTATGTTATGGACTCAATTTCCACCATCCTTAATTGGTTTAATATTAATATAAACGTTTAGTAGAATAGAGAGATGAGTAAGAGGACTAATTAAATGGAGGGAAACTTGTGGTTGGAGTTTCAGGTGTCATGTGGGTGAAGCCATGACACACAAGGCATAGTCAAGGTGTTCTAGGGAACATTGGGGCAGACTTATATCTTTGTGAAATGTGGGTGGAGATGGGGAAGCTACTGCTTTCTCTTTAAGAGAGGGAACATTCACATGAAAGAAAAGGCTACAGGTCAGTGCTCCAAGACTGGGATGATTTTGCAATATATGGAACAGTTAAAAACTCTGTAATAGGGGCATGTCCGGGCGGTAATCAGGCATGGTCGCAATATCTAAGACAGGAGATGAGAACCTAATAATCCGCAGATTATCTATGGATTTTCATGCTATCTAACTACATATTCTGAAATTCTATCTCTCACTGAGGACATCAATACCAATATTAGCTGTGTGTATGACTGTCGAGTCTAGATCTGGACTGTTATGAATCTAGGAAGCGGCCTGCATATAGAGCTCCTAACACCCCCCCCCCCCCCGTAACCCGTGTAGTGCAGCCTCACTATGGCTGTTTTCCAGGAGGAAGTCTACTCAACCATTCAAAAATGACTAGAGGAGTTTGAGCAAAAAATGTACACAAAATTTGACAGCCTCTCATGCCTTGTTAAGACTATGGTAACGCAGTGTAATACTTCAGCAGCAAGAGTAGTGGGAGATGCCATCTTACCAGTACAACAAATGCTCCTGTCCTCGTGTTCTGGGCAATCAAATTTGGAGGAACACTCAGACCTTACCCTATTAGAATTCTGTACATGTCCCTACCTACTATGTACTGACCCAGAGTTTGGGGACGCGGCCAGCCCTTCACTCCGGAAAGACAAACTTATGAACAAAAAGGAGAAGACCCACATTAGATATATTGTCCAAAATGGCTGCGTGAGCCAGGAGAGCCAGGAGTTGAATAAAACTCTGTACTCCACATGGCCTTGCATAAGTGAGAAGATGCCTTTCGGAAATATCACTTCTTACTGATGTTTGCCTACTCACAGTACTTGTCTTGGAGAAGAGAGAGGCATAGTCCTGCCTTGTTTGTTTGGGTCCAGTGCCACTGGAGATCATATCTCGCTTAGCCGTGAGATCAGCTTTTTGCTTTAATAACGCCAAAGCTGAGCAGATTACCTCTCAGCCTAAGGATGGTGATTATCCTTCAGTGAGCTCCAGGGATCTTCCAATTAATTTTGCTGACATCTCTACTAAAAGAACAGGCTAAATCGTTATTTTGACACGTTATGAGATGGGACAATACCCTTTCCCTTCATAATTGACACTTGCCATATTTCTGAAAAAATCGTCATAAAACAATTTACAAATGCCTAGATTTCTGCGGTAGCCGTCAAAACCAGCGTTAAGGGGTCCTAACGCTGCTTTTGGCCGCCCGCTTGTCAGTCAGTCAGGAAAGGGTCTAACGCTCACTTTCCAGCCGCGACTTTTCCATACCGCAGATCCCCTTACGCCAATTGTGTATCCTATCTTTTCAATGGGATCTTCCTAACGCTGGTATTTAGAGTCTTGGCTGAAGTGAGCGTTAGAACTCTAACGACAAGACTCCAGCTGCAGAAAAAAGTCAGGAGTTAAGAGCTTTATGGGCTAACGCCGGTTTATAAAGCTCTTAACTACTGTGCTCTAAAGTACACTAACACCCATAAACTACCTATGTACCCCTAAACCGAGGCCCCCCCCACATCGCCGCCACTCTAATAAATATTTTTAACCCCTAATCTGCCGACCGGACACCGACGCCACCTACATTATCCCTATGTACCCCTAATCTGCTGCCCCTAACACCGCCATCACCGACATAATATTTATTAACCCCTAATCTGCCCCCCCAACGTTGCCGCTACCTAACTACACTTAATAACCCCTAATCTTCTGACCGGACCTCACCGCCACTGTAATAAATGTATTAACTCCTAAACCGCCACACTCCCGCCTCAAAAACCCTATAATAAATTTTATTAACCCCTAATCTGCCCTCACTAACATCGGTGACACCTAACTTCAAGTATTAACCCCTAATCTGCCGACCGGACCTCACCGCTACTATAATAAATGTATTAACCCCTAAAGCTAAGTCTAACCCTAACCCTAACACCCCCCTAAATTAAATATAATTTTAATCTAACTAAATAAATTATTTCTTATTAAATAAATTAATCCTATTTAAAGCTAAATACTTTCCTGTAAAATAAACCCTAATATAGCTACAATATAACGAATAATTATATTGTAGCTATTTTAGGATTTATATTTATTTTACAGGCAACTTTGTATTTATTTTAACTAGGTACAATAGCTATTAAATATTTATTAACTTTTTAATAGCTACCTAGTTAAAATAATTACAAAATTACCTGTAAAATAAATCCTAACCTAAGTTACAATTAAACCTAACACTACACTATCAATAAATTAATTAAATAAACTACCTACAATTACCTACAATTAAATCAACTAAACTAAATTACAAAAAAAACCCCACTAAATTACAAAAAAAACAAACACTAAATTACAAAAAATAAAAAAAGATTACAAGAATTTTAAACTAATTACACCTACTCTAAGCCCCCTAAAAAAATAACAAAGCCCCCCAAAATAAAAAAATGCCCTACCTATTCTAAAATAAAAAGTTAACAGCTCTATTACCTTACCAGCCCTTAAAATGGCCTTTTGCGGGGCATGCCCCAAAGAAATCAGCTCTTTTGCCTGAAAAAAAAACAATACAATACCCCCCTAACATTACAACCCACCACCCACATACCCCTAATCTAACCAACCCAAACCCCCCTTAAAAAACCTAACACTAAGCCCCTGAAGATCTCCCTACCTTGTATTCACCCAGCCGGGTATCACCGATCCATCCAGAAGAGGGTCTGAAGTCTTCATCCTATCCGGCAAGAAGAGGTCCAGAAGAGGGTCCGAAGTTTTCATCCTATCCGGCAAGAAGAGGTCCTCCAGAGGGTCCAAAGTCTTCATCCAGGCGGCATCTTCTATCTTCTTCCATCCGGAGCAGAGCGGGTCCATCTTGAAGCAGACGGCGCGGATCCATACTCTTCTAACGACGTCCTAAGTCCGAATGAAGGTTCCTTTAAATGACGTCATCCAAGATGGCATCCCTCGAATTCCTGAATCAGCCAATCATATTCAAGTTCAATCCGATTGGCTGATCCAATCAGCTAATCAGATTGAGGTCGCATTCTATTGGCTGATCGGAACAGCCAATAGAATGCAAGCTCAATCTGATTGGCTGATCCAATCAGTCAATCGGATTGAACTTGAATCCGATTGGCTGATTCAATCAGCCAATCAGATTTTTCCTACCTTAATTCCGATTGGCTGATAGAATCCTATCAGCCAATCGGAATTTGAGGGACGCCATCTTGGATGATGTCATTTAAAGGAACCTTCATTCAGACTTAGATGGTCGTTAAAAGTGGATGGATCCGCGCCGGATGATTCAAGATGGATCCGCTCCGCTCCGGATGGAAGAAGATAGAAGATGCTGTCTGGATGAAGACTTTGGACCCTCTGGAGGACCTCTTCTTGCCGGATAAGATGAAGACTTTGGACCCTCTTCTGGACCTCTTCTTGCCGGATAGGATGAAAACTTCGGACCCTCTTCTGGACGGATCGGTGATACCAGGCTGGGTGAATACAAGGTAGGGAGATCTTCAGGGGCTTAGCATTAGGTTTTTTTAAGTGGGGTTTGGGTGGGTTAGATTAGGGGTATGTGGGTGGTTGGTTGTAATGTTGGGGGGGTATTGTATTGTTGTTTTTTTTAAGGCAAAAGAGCTGATTTCTTTGGGGCATGCCACGGTAATAGAGCTGTTAACTTTTTAATTTAGAATAGGGTAGGGCATTTTTTTATTTTGGGGGGCTTTGTTATTTTTTAGGGGGCTTAGAGTAGGTGTAATTAGTTTAAAATTCTTGTAATCTTTTTTAATTTTTGTAATTTAGTGTTTGTTTTTTTGTAATTTAGTTTAGTTGATTTAATTGTAGGTAATTGTAGGTAGTTTATTTAATTAATTTTTTGATAGTGTAGTGTTAGGTTTAATTGTAACTTAGGTAAGGATTTATTTTACAGGTAATTTTGTAATTATTTTAACTAGGTAGCTATTAAATAGTTAATATCTATTTAATAGCTATTGTACCTAGTTAAAATAAATACAAAGTTGCCTGTAAAATAAATATAAATCCTAAAATAGCTACAATATAATTATTTATTATATTGTAGCTATATTAGGGTTTATTTTACAGGTGTGTATTTAGCTTTAAATAGGATTAATTTATTTAATAAGAAATAATTTATTTAGTTAGATTAAAATTATATTTTATTTAGGGGGGTGTTAGGGTTAGGGTTAGACTTAGCTTTAGGGGTTAATACTAGAAGTTAGGTGTCGCCGATGTTAGTGAGGGCAGATTAGGGGTTAATAAAATTTATTATAGGGTTTGCGAGGCGGGAGTGAGGCGGTTTAGGGGTTAATACATTTATTATAGTGGCGTGAGGTCCGGTCGGAAGATTAGGGGTTAATAATTGTAGGTAAGGTAGCAGCGATGTTGGGGGGGCAGATTAGAGGTTAATAAATATTATGTAGGTGTCGGCGACATTGGGGGCAGCAGATTAGGGGTTCATAGGGATAATGTAGGTTGCGGTGGTGTGCGGAGCGGCAGATTAGGAGTTAATAATAAAATGCAGGGGTCAGCGATAGCGGGGGTGGCAGATTAGGGGTTAATAAGTGTAAGTTTAGGGGTGTTTAGACTCGGGGTTCATGTTAGGGTGTTAGGTGCAGACTTAGAAACTGGTTCCCCATAGGAAACAATGAGGCTGCGTTAGGAGCTGAACGCTGCTTTTTTGCAGGTGTTAGTTTTTTTTTTCAGCTCAAACTGCCCCATTGTTTCCTATGGGGGAATCGTGCACGAGCACGTTTTTCAAGCTAGCCGCTACCGTAAGCAACGCTGGTATTTAGAGTTGAAGTGGCGGTAAATTATGCTCTACGGTCCCTTTTTGGAGCCTAACGCAGCTCTTCAGAGAACTCTAAATACCAGCGTTATTTAAAAGGTGCGGGGGGAAAAAAACACGCATAGCTAACGCACCCCTTTGGCCGCAAAACTCTAAATCTAGGTGACTGTTTGTTAGACTCATTACTATAATTGTGTTAGCGAACTTGATTTATAATTGTTTATTTTGTCACTGGCAAACTTCAGATCTATACATGATGGCGTTAGTGTAATGTCTGATATCCAGATTTGGGTTATGCTTATGGTAGATGAGAATTATCAATGGAGTATGTTTATTTTTAGTTGCATGTAGACTTGCTTCTATACCCTCACCTCCCTATCGGCAACTGTTAGCTGTGAATAGTAACTAGAAGTGTTCAGTCTGATATATGGGACTCTTTGAATAAGTTGTATGTTCTGAAAGTTATGCGTATTATCTTTATTGTTTTTCTGTATGCCAGATAATTTAAAGTCATATTACTTTATTTACAGTTTACTTTGGTCTGGCGGTTTTATATTATCTTGAACATAGAGTTTCTGTTCCATGTAACTGTTTTGCCTGTACGTATCAATTTTTTTACCCCATCAGTAACACTATAATTAATTTACCTCAGTAGTTGAATTTGCCACATAGGCGAACTCCTTAATTACCCAAGTCTAACAAGCCTACTATGGAGGTAGTCACATATATATGAGCACTCAGATATGCTGTACCTATATACATTCTTGACATCTGCTGCTGCTCCGACTCCCTATAGTAAAGTTGCCTATGACTAGAATGCTTTTAAATAAATTATCCATTTATAGATTCCTCTCATATGGTGTAGACTTCCTCCGTTCAGGTATTAACCCCATTCCCTCACATTTCTTACACCTTTATGGGTATAAGAGTTACCCTGTATATTTTGGGAAAGATCAAAATATTTAAATCATTCTATTCCATATTTTGTATTTAGATGCTACCATTCAGTTATTTTACTGTATTCTATTACATTATCACATAGCATTTCATTTGCTCACTTTAATATTAAGGTCCAAAAGCGGCCACAACAATAAGCTTGATGCCCCGTGTTTCCGGCGAGCCGTCATAATCTGCAGGGGGCGGTATTGCACCAGCAGTTCACAAGAACTGCCGGTGCAAAGATAAATGCCGAGAGCGTATGCTGTCGGCATATATCGATGTGCAGCGGACATGATCCGCTATATTGGATCATGTCCGCTCACACAATCATAAATATTCCTCTAGGTCTTGAGGGCCCAAGAGCGACCCTACGTGTAATTTGGGGATCATTCACTATTATTTAAAAACTGAGGTTTCATTAATATGTGTCCAAATTAATTCCTAAAGCATATAATGGTTATTTCTTCTTTTATTTATTTTTTCTGTGCATATTATTTACAGCAAGCTCCATTAAGACATAAAAACTACTGAAATATTTGACAAAGAACTACAGTTTCAATTGGTGACCTCTTCTATTATCTAGGTATGGACACATTTTATAATAGTTATACTCACCTGTTTACACTGCACTATAATGATTATGACATGAAGTGTACTGTTATACCTTTAATTATCCACTTTATTTTATTTTTTTGTTTCTTTATAAGCTCCTCATGATATCTACTTGCACCTTATTACGTGTTATAAATTTATATGGACATTTCATGTATGTATTTACTTTTCACAACCTCAATAAAAACATTTTAAAGTAAAAAAAAAACCTCTGTAATAGTCGATTATGATCTTTGCAGTATTGTTGAAAATTAAAGCATGAATTATTATTATTTTTTATTATTATCGGTTATTTGTAGAGCGCCAACAGATTCTGCAGCGCTATAAACAAAGGGGGAGTACAACAAAACAATTATAGGGATCAAATGGGTAGAGGGCCCTGCCAAGAGTCGCACTGTTATAATCAGCTCTTAAGAAGGTGATCTACAAACAGCTGGACTTTTAGGCTTACATGCTAAGGGGGTTCAGGGGGAATTAAGGGATATTGTGCTAAAAAAAAAAGTTAATGAGGCTAAATAATGAGTCATATATCTAGAGTGGAGAGGATGAACACGTTATTTGGAAATTAGGTTTAGCAATACTCATTTGAGTTTTTGTAGAGACAAAAGCATGACATTAAAATCATCCATTTTATAACAGTAAGGGGCTGAATTATCAAGCTCCGAATGGAACTTGATGCCCCTGTTTCCGCGCGAGCCTTCAGGATCGCCAGAAACAGTACTTATCAAGCAGCGGTGTAAAGACCGCTGCTCCACAACTTGTCCACCTGTTCTGAGGCTGCGGACATCAATCTTTCCGCTCCTGTACGATCAGGCTAATTGACACCCCCTGCTAGCGGCCAATTGGCCGTGAATCTGCAGGGGGCGGTATTGCACCAGCAGTTCAGCTTGTGTAATGATAAATGCAGACAGCGTATGCTGTCGGCATTTATCGATGTGCAGCGGATATGATACACTACATTATATCATGTCAGCTCACACATTAATAAATTGGTCCATAAGAGTCATAGAAATATTGTATAGAAAGTCTAGGCAAGTATTAATACTTGCTTTTCCCCAGAAATACTCTGGATACATTGTTACAGATGCACCAGGAAACTCTGGGTAAGATAATGTACATTATGACCAATGAAATAAGTGGGGGCACTTGCAGTGCAATAGCTAGGAGCATTGTTAAGTGTTTAAATTAACAATTTAAAATCAAACAGGACAGTAAGAGCCAGATCATGGATCATTGGATGGATGAACCGGAAAACCCACAATTTAAATTACAGGAAAAAGGAAACACAAAAAATAAAGTATATTGCATTTTTTACAAAGCATAACTAACCATTTTAAATCACAATCTCCATAGTGTTTCACATCCTTTTAATGATACTCCTGTGTGAGCACAATGGAGTCCATTAGGAGCTCAGGCAAATAGACTTTGAACAGGAATATTCAAGAAAAATATTTTCTCTTGGCCTTTAGGATACATTTTGCATAACTCATATACTCTACTGACTTGCTGCTTTGTTAGTTCTAGCAAAATAACAACCAATCTAATTGACATGTTAACATTGATTTTATTTATTCCCTCTTGTGTAACACAGCATGTGAGATATTAAATAAAGATGCAGTTTTCTAGTCAAGAAAAGTAATTAAGAACCCATTTTCTGAAATCCAATTTATCAAAGGGAACATTTCCTTTGAGACCTAAATAAAAAAAAAGTGTTATGCTGATTGCTGGAAAATTAACCTCTTTGTTGCCGAGATATCCCCCCCCCCCCCGTGCTTAGATGGTTTCACTGCACTTCAACATATTTTTTTAATATATATTAGCTTCACCATAAAAGGCAAAAACTATTTTTCATTTATTTCTTGTCATTTTGACATCCATGTCCCTCTGAGATAAGGCAGCTGGGCTATAGGCATTCAGCACAATCCTTTAGAAACGTTTGATCCGTTTTTTCTAAAGCATTGTGATTGACCCCAAAGTGTGTTAATCAGGTATGCTTTGGCCAAAATATGTTACTAAAACCCATTTCTTTAACAAAAATTTGAGGGTAGTGCTCAGTTAGCAGTTTTTTAATATTCATAAAATATGGCTAAATGTTATCATTGCAGCAGCCAACAGGATATATTATTTATAGGGACTTAGCTACTATATAAAATACTGGAAGCGCAATTACTATTATATTCATTCACTATAAATGATATCTTCTATGTGATTATATTAGGGAAAACACCTCTACATCCCACATTCTTGCTCAATGTTGGCCACATGCAGACTACAGTCATCACTTGTGGGTAACACCTGTACCCATGTCTGCATAACATAACAACATTAGCCTAGATTAATAGATGCTTGTGAGATTAACCAAGGGACCTCGGTGAAAAGGTGAGATCATGTTTACAATTTATATCACTTCAACTTTATTTTCAATGGTTTTGTTAGTGATAATTTCTGCAATTTACATATATAATCACAAGGTGCCAAATACATGATATCATAGAACAAACTACTAGCAACAATTAAAAACAATAATTACAGACCATGTTTACCTTTCAGTATCTGTGTACCCAGACACTAGACTTTATTTACTGCACCAGTCTTGTTATCATCATGTGCAGTACACCAGTATAGTTATACTCCTATCTGCCTATTTGCCTCAGTGTATCCAGTTACCCACCTGAGACTGCAGACTTCCTGTGTATCAGTCCACCCAGGTATAGCTGTTACTGTGTATAGTGTTGTCAGCTGTGCTCAATAAAAAAATACTGAAAAACCTATAGGTGACTGGGCATGGGTGATAGGTGGGAGTTAAACAATGTTCCCCCAAAAGACCCACCGTTGATACTATCGTATATTTTTCACAAGTGAGTAGTCATTTTACCCCCCGGTTGCTAGTAACACAATTACACAATAGTGATTTGACCCCTCTGACTTCCAGGAGCACACACACTGCAAGGATTTAAAGAGACATTAAACACTTAGGCCTAGATTTAGAGTTGGGCGGTAGCCGTCAAAACCAGCGTTAGAGGCTCCTAACGCTGGTTTTTACCGCCCTCTGGTATTTGGAGTCAGTCAGGAAAGGGTCTAAAGCTCACTTTTCAGCCGCGACTTTTCCATACCGCAGATCCCCTTACGTCAATTGTGTATCCTATCTTTTCAATGGGATCTTTCTAACTCCGGTATTTAGAGTCGTGGCTGAAAAAAGTCAGTAGTTAAGAGCTTTCTGGGCTAACGCCGGTTTATAAAGCTCTTAACTACTGTGCTCTAAAGTACACTAACACCCATAAACTACCTATGTACCCCTAAACCGAGGTCCCCCCACATCGCCGCCACTCTATTAAAATTGTTTAACCCCTAATCTGCCTACTGCCACCTACGTTATCCTTATGTACCCCTAATATGCTGCCCCTAACACTGCCGACCCCTATATTATATTTATTAACCCCTAACCTGCCCCCCACAACGTCGCCGCCAGCTACCTACAATAATTAACCCCTAATCTGCCGACCGCAAAGCGCCGCTACCTACGTTATCCTTATGTACCCCTAATCTGCTGCCCCTAACACCGCCGACCCCTATATTATATTTATTAACCCCTAATCTGCCCCCCTCAATGTCGCCTCCACCTGCCTACACTTATTAACCCCTAATCTGCCGAGCGGACCGCACCGCTACTATAATAAAGTTATTAACCCCTAATCCACCTCACTCCCGCCTCAATAACCCTATAATAAATAGTATTAACCCCTAATCTGCCCTCCCTAACATCGCCGACACCTAACTTCAATTATTAACCCCTAATCTGCCGACCGAATCTCGCCGCTACTGTAATAAATGGATTAACCCCTAAAGCTAAGCCTAACCCTAACCCTAACACCCTCCTAAATTAAATATAATTTAAATCTAACAAAATAAATTAACTCTTATTAAATAAATTATTCCTATTTAAAGCTAAATACTTACCTGTAAAATAAACCCTAATATAGCTACAATATAAATTATAATTATATTATAGCTATTTTAGGATTTATATTTATTTTACAGGTAACTTTGTATTTATTTTAACCAGGTACAATAGCTATTAAATAGTTAAGAACTATTTAATAGCTAAAATAGTTAAAATAATTACAAAATTACCTGTAAAATAAATCCTAACCTAAGTTACAATTAAACCTAACACTACACTATCAATAAATAAATTAAATAAAATACCTACAATTATCTACAATTAAACCTAACACTACACTACCAATAAATTAATTAAATACAATACCTACAATTACCTACAATTAAACCTAACATTACACTATCAATACATTAATTAAATACAATACCTACAAATAACTACAATTAAATAAACTAACTAAAGTACAAAAAATAAAAAAGAACTAAGTTACAAAAAATAATAAAATATTTACAAACATTAGAAAAATATTACAACAATTTTAAACTAATTACACCTACTCTAAGCCCCCTAATAAAATAACAAAGCCCCCCAAAATAAAAAAATGCCCTACCCTATTCTAAATTAAAAAATTACAAAGCTCTTTTACCTTACCAGCCCTGAACAGGGCCCTTTGCGGGGCATGCCCCAAGAAATTCAGCTCTTTTGCCTGTAAAAAAAAACATACAATACCCAAGCCCCCCAACATTACAACCCACCACCCACATACCCCTAATCTAACCCAAACCCCCCTTAAATAAACCTAACACTAAGCCCCTGAAGATCTCCCTACCTTGTCTTCACCACACCGGGTCCCGATCTGTCCAGAAGTGCCTCCGAAATCTTCATCCAAGCCCAAGCAGGGGCTGAAGAGTGACGTCCATCCTCCGGCTGAAGTCTGGATCCAAGCGGCAAATGAAGAAGTCCATCTTCGGGAAGAAATCTTCATCCTATCCGGGCAGAAGAGGACATCCGGACCGGCAAACATCTTCATCCAAGCCGCATCTTCTATGTTGTTCCATCGGATGACGAGCGGCTGATCTTGAAGACCTCCGGCGCGGATCCATCCTCTTCGTTCAACGTCCAACTGAAGAATGAAGGTTCCTTTAAATGACGTCATCCAAGATGGCGTCCCTCGAATTCCGATTGGCTGATAGGATTCTATCAGCCAATCGGAATTAAGGTAGGAATATTCTGTTTCGATCAGCCAATAGAATGCGAGCTCAATCTGATTGGCTGATCGGATCAGCCAATCGGATTGAACTTGATTCTGATTGGCTGATTCCATCAGCCAATCAGAATTTTCCTACCTTAATTCCGATTGGCTGATAGAATCCTATCAGCCAATCGGAATTTGAGGGACGCCATCTTGGATGACGTCCCTTAAAGGAACCATTATTCTTCAGTTGGACGTCATCGGAAGAAGATTGGTCCGCGCTGGAGGTCTTCACGATGGAGCCGTTCCTCATCGGATGAAGATAGAAGATGCCGCTTGGATCAAGATGGTTGCCGGTCTGGATCGCCTCTTCTTCCCGGATAGGATGAAGACTTTGGAGCCTCTTCTGGACCTCTTCAGCCGCAGGATTATGGATCGCCAGCCCCCACTTGGGTTGGATGAAGATTTTGGAGCCAGGACCGATCGGTGATACCCGGTGAGGTGAAGATAAGGTAGGAAGATCTTCAGGGGCTTAGTGTTAGGTTTATTTAAGGGGGGTTTGGGTTAGATTAGGGGTATGTGGGTGGTGGGTTGTAATGTTGGGGGGGGGATTATATGTGTTTTTTTACAGGCAAAAGAGCTGAATTTCTTGGGGCATGCCCCGCAAAGGGCCCTGTTCAGGGCTGGTAAGGTAAAAGAGCTTTGAACTTTTTTAATTTAGAATAGGGTAGGGCATTTTTTTATTTTGGGGGTCTTTGTTATTTTATTAGGGGGCTTAGAGTAGGTGTAATTATTTTAAAATTGTTGTAATATTTTTCTAATGTTTGTAAATATTTTTTTATTTTTTGTAACTTAGTTCTTTTTTATTTTTTGTACTTTAGTTAGTTTATTTAATTGTAGTTATTTGTAGGTATTGTATTTAATTAATTTATTGATAGTGTAGTGTTAGGTTTAATTGTAACTTAGGTTAGGATTTATTTTACAGGTAAATTTGTAATTATTTTAACTATTTTAGCTATTAAATAGTTCTTAACTATTTAATAGCTATTGTACCTGGTTAAAATAAATACAAAGTTACCTGTAAAATAAATATTAATCCTAAAATAGCTATAATATAATTATAATTTATATTGTAGCTATATTAGGATTTATTTTACAGGTAAGTATTTAGCTTTAAATAGGAATAATTTATTTAATAAGAGTTAATTAATTTCGTTAGATTTAAATTATATTTAATTTAGGGGGGTGTTAGGGTTAGGTGTTAGGGTTAGACTTAGCTTTAGGGGTTAATACATTTATTAGAATAGCGGTGAGCTCCAGTCGGCAGATTAGGGGTTAATGTTTGAAGTTAGGTGTCGGCGATGTTAGGGAGGGCAGATTAGGGGTTAATACTTTTTATTATAGGGTTATTGAGGCCCGAGTGAGGCGGATTAGGGGTTAATAACTTTATTATAATAGCGGTGCGGTCCGCTCAGCAGATTAGGGGTTAATAAGTGTAGGCAGGTGGAGGCGACGTTGTGGGGGGCAGATTAGGGGTTAATAAATATAATATAGGGGTCGGCGGTGTTAGGGGCAGCAGATTAGGGGTACATAGGGATAATGTAAGTAGCGGCGGTTTACGGAGGGGCAGATTAGGGGTTAAAAAAAATATGCAGGGGTCAGCGATAGCGGGGGCGGCAGATTAGGGGTTAATAAGTGTAAGGTTAGGGGTGTTTAGACTCGGGGTACATGTTAGAGTGTTTGGTGCAGACGTAGGAAGTGTTTCCCCATAGCAAACAATGGGGCTGCGTTAGGAGCTGAACGCGGCTTTTTTGCAGGTGTTAGGTTTTTTTTCAGCTCAAACAGCCCCATTGTTTTCTATGGGGGAATCGTGAACGAGCACGTTTTTGAAGCTGGCCGCGTCCGTAAGCACCGCTGGCATTGAGAGTTGAAGTTGCGGTAAATATGCTATACGCTCCTTTTTTGGAGCCTAACGCAGCCATTCTGTGAACTCTAAATACCAGCGGTATTTAAAAGGTGCGGCCAGAAAAAAGCATGCGTAGCTAACGCACCCCTTTGGCTGCAGAACTCTAAATCTAGGCGTAAATAAATACTATATAGAATGATGCATTCAAAGAAAAGATTAGTCTGAGAAGAACAAGTAGATGTATTTTTTAAAAATTTCATTAGCTGTTTAAACATTGACAAAATTAGTGTAACGTTTTAGGCCCCGATGTTCAAAAGTGCTACAAGGCGGTGTAATATTCCAAGCGATCCGCTGCTTGTCAGAATATTCAAAGCTCTCGATGTAGCTGCATCACTGAAAGACATTTACTATGCACGCCATTGGTCGCCGATGCTGGCTTTTAACTCCTCCACTCCGCAATCTTCATCATTGGCGGGGCGATCTTCACCCATCCTAAAAGGTGCAGGGGGCCCATCTTCAAGGAGGCAGATTTCAGCGCCCCCTTCCGCCGCCTCCGCTCCGCAATCTTCCTCACCGGCAGAGCCCATTTTCGTCCATCCTTGGGACATATCTTTGCGGCTTCCGAGGCAAGCATCTGACTTTTTAAAATTTAAATACAAAATTTTAATTTTTTATTGGATGATTCGAATTTAAAATAAAAAAAAGTTCTTGCTATTGGCTGTTTAAAATCGGAATAAAGTGGTACCCCACTTAGAGGGAAGATTGCATAAAGAGGAGGGCACTCTGAAAGAAAAGATATGCGGAGCAGAGGTGGAAGAAGAGGACGCAGAAGTCCGCCTCTGCCACCATGAAGATGGGCCCCTCGTGCCTGGAACCTGGATGAAGAGGGCCCACCGTTGAAGAAGATGTGGAGTAAAGGCGGTGGAAGATGCAGCGTATGGACCCAAGGTTGGCTCAAAAGGAGTCGGAGTCCCCATTAGATGTGAGTAACACTTTTGGGGTTAGAGAGGGAATACACGCCTAGATTACGAGTCTTGCGTTAGCCTTAAAAAGCAGCGTTGAGAGGTCCCAACACTGCTTTTTAACGCCCGCTGGTATTACAAGTCAGGCAGGAGATGGTCTACCGCTCACTTTTTTTCTGCGATTTTAGCATACCGCAAATCCCCTTACGTCAATTGCGTATCCTATCTTTTTAATGGGATTTGCCTAACGCCAGTATTACGATCGCTTTAAAAAGTGAGTGGTACACCCTCTACCTCCAAGACTCCTACCGCATTTTAAAGTCAGTAGTTAAGAGTTTTATGGGCTAACTCTTAACTAAAGTGCTATAAAGTACACTAACACCCATAAACTACCTATTAACTCCTAAACCAAGGCCCCCCCACATCGCAAAGACTATAATAAAATTATTTAACCCCTAATCTGCCGACCAGACATCGCAGCCACTGTAATAAATGTATTAACCCCTAAACCGCTGCACTCCCACCTCGCAAACACTAGTTAAATTTTATTAACCCCTAATCTGCCGTCCCTAACATTGCCGACACCTAACTACATTTATTAACCCCTAATCTGCTGCCCCCAACATCACCACTACTATATTAAATGTATTAACCCCTAAACCTAAGTCTAAACCTAACCCTAACCCCCTATCTTAAATATAATTTAAATACATCTAAATAAATTATTCCTATTTTAAACTAAATACTTACCTATAAAATAAACCCTAAGATAGCTACAATATAACTAATAGTTACATTGTAGCTATCTTAGGGTTTATTTTTATTTTACAGGCAACTTTGTATTTATTTTAACTAGGTACAATAGTTATTAAATAGTTATTAACTATTTAATAATGACCTAGCTAAAATAAGTACAAATTTACCTACCTTTACAAAATAAGTACAAATTGTAATTAATTGTAGGTATTTTATGTAATTAATTTAATGATAGTGTAGTGTTAGGTGTAATTGTAACTTAGGTTAGGGTTTATTTTTCAGGTAAATTTGTAGTTATTTTAGCTAGGTCATTATTAAAATATTTAATAACTATTGTACCTAGTTAAAATAAATACAAAGTTGCCTGTAAAATAAAAATAAATCCTGAGATAGCTACAATGTAATTATTAGTTATATTGTAGCTAGCTTAGGGTTTATTTTACAGGTAAGTATTTAGTTTTAAATAGGAATAATTTATTTAGATGTATTTAAATTATATTTAAGTTAAGGGGGGTTAGGGATGGGGTTAGACTTAGGTTTAGGGGTTAATACATTTATTATAGTGGCGGCGACATTAGCGGCAGCAGATTAGGGGTTAATAAATTTAATATAGTTGCAGCGACGTTGGGGGGGCAGATTAGGGGTTAATAAATATAATGTAGGGTTCAGCGATGTTTGGGGCAGTAGATTAGGGGTTCATTAGTATAATGTAGGTGGTGGCGGTTTCCGGAGCGGCAGATTAGGGGTTAATAATATTATGCAGGTGGCGACGATGTTGGGACAGCAGATTAGGGGTTAATAAGTGTAAGATTAGGGGTGTTTAGACTCGAGGTTCATGTTAGGGTGTTAGGTGTAGACATAACTTTTATTTCCCCATAGGAAACAATGGGGCTGTGTTAGGAGCTGAACGCTGCTTTTTTGCAGGTGTTAGGTTTTTTTTCAGCCAGCTTAGCCCCATTGTTTCCTATGGGGAAATCGTGCATGAGCATGTTTAGCCTGCTTACCGTTCCCGTAAACAGCGCTGGTATTACAGTGAGATGTGGAGCTAAATTTTGCTCAACGCTCACTTTTCTGAGGCTAACGCCGGCTTGCAGAAAACTCGTAATACCAGCGTTGTCTTAAGTGAGCGGTGAGAAAAAAAGGAGCGTTAGCACCGCACACCATTACCGACAAAAACTCGTAATCTAGCCGATACTTTGTTATTGTTTAATTTTATATCTTAGGCTAAGTTTTTATATATAAATATATTTTATTTTCAGGGGTAGAAGATTACTTTAACCCTTTCAGTGCTAATGACGGCTCTGAGCCGTCACAGAGTTTCTCACTCTGGGGCTAATGACGTCTCAGAGCCGCCATGAGCACTCTCCCACCTTAAGGGAGATCTGAGGGCTCCTTACTGCTCCTACCCCTGCGATCGTGCCTGTAGAGTGACAGGCATCGCCGGGGCTTCAGGTGATGTGCGGTGACGTCATGCACAATTGCGTGATGACGTCACCGCGCAACTTTATTTATACTTGTTAAGTATAGGAGGAGGGGGCATGCTGCTTAGAAGCCTGTATCTCAGCTACAGACCCCCAAGACCCATTGCTGGAAAGGTAATCAACTAACCTTTCCAACAGTGTCTTGGGGTCTGTAAAAAAAAAATAAAACAGTTAAAAAAATGTTTTCAAAAATTTCATAAATAATAATAATAAAAAAAAATATTAGCACCCAGGTGGGAAATGGCTTAGCAGCCAAAGGGTTAATGTAGGTGGTTTTTTTTTAACTTTTTTATTTTTTATGCAATAGAGCTGAGATCACTTTAGGGCAATGCCCTGCAAAATGCCCTTTTAAGGGCTATTACAATTTATTTTATAGTTGGGGAGTAGGGTTTTTTTTTATTTTGGGGGGTAATGTTATGGGGCATGTAGTTTAGTGTTAGGAATATTTTGTTATTTTGGATAACAGAGTTTATTATTTTTTTAACTTAGCTTTTTTTTATTTTTGGTTATCTTATTGAGGTTAATTTAGAGGGGCCTTAGTTTAGATGGGGTTAGGTAGAGTAGGGTAAAAATGTATTTTGTTTCGTTTTTCAGTTTGGGATTTTTTTTATTTTGTTTTTTTAGTTAGATTATTTAATATATTTTTAACTTAGGGGGTTTAGTTTAGAGGAGGGTTAGGTATTAACATTTGGGGTGTATGGTGGCATAGGGGTTAATAGTTAGGACTTGTGGTGAATTTATTATGGCATAGGGGGTTAATAGTTAATAGTTAGGACTTGCGGTGGGTTTATGGCGGCATAGGGGGTTAATAGTTAGGACTTTTGGTGGGTTTATGGCAGCATAGGGGGTTAATAGTTAGATACTAGAGGTGGGTATGTGGCTGCCTAGGCGTTAATCGTTAGATAGTAGTGGTGGGTATGTGGGGGTTTAGAGCTATATATATATCTAAACCCCCACATACCCAAAGGTAAGCACTCATTTGACCACTCAGTGGACTTTAGCTAACTACAAATACAAAATTCATATTTTAAGTTGGCCAAAGTCCAGTGAGTGCTTAATTTTGGATTTCTATGTATACTTATAGAGCAGCACCCTGACAGTTGATGAATGATAGGGAGAGTGCATCTGCATTTTTACTTTGTGTACATTTATATATACAGTATATATATATATATATATATATATATATTATGTGACAACACTGAAGAAATGACACTTTGCTGCAATGTAAAGTAGTGAGTGTACAGCTGTATAACGGTGTAAATTTGCTGTCCACTCAAAATAACTCAACACACAGCCATTAATGTCTAAACAGTTTACAACAAAAGTGAGTACACCCCTAAGTGGAAATGTCCAGATTGGGCCCAAAGTGTCAATATTTTGTGTGGCCACCATTATTTTCCAGCACTGCCTTAACCCTCTTAAGCACCAGAGCTTCACAGGTTGCCACTGGAGTCCTCTTCCACTCCTCCATGACGACATTATGGAGCAGGTGGATGTTAGAGACCTTGCGCTCCCCCACCTTCCGTTTGAGGATGCCCCACAGATGCTCAAACAGGTTTAGGCCTGGAGACATGCTTGGCCAGTCCATTACCTTTACCCTCAGCTTCTTTAGCAAGGCAGTGGTCATCTTGGAGGTGTGTTTGGGTTCATTATCATGTTGGAATACTGCCCTGCAGCCAGTCTCTGAAGGGGGGGGGATCATGCTCTGCTTCAGTATGTCACAGCACATGTTGGCATTCATGGTTCCCTCAATGAACTGTTGCTCCCCAGTGCCGGCAGCACTGCATGACACTACCACCCCCATGCTTGACTGTAATCAAGACACACTTGTCTTTGTACTCCTCACCTGGTTGCTGCACACATGCTTGACTCCATCTGAACCAAATAAGTTTATCTTGGTCTCATCGAACCTCAGGACATGGTTCCAGTAATCCATGTCTTTAGTCTGTTTGTCTTCAGCAAACTGTTTGCAGGCTTTCTTGTGCATCATCTTTAGAAGAGGCTTCCTTCTGGGACGACAACCATGCAGACCAATTTGATGCAGTGTGCGGCGTATGGTCTGAGAACTGACACGCTGACCCCCCATCCGTTCAACCTCTGCAGCAATGCTGGCAGCACTCATATGTCTATTTCCCAAAGACAACCTCTGGATATGACGCTGAGCATGTGCACTCAACTTCTTTGGTCAACCATGGCGAGGCCCGTTCTGAGTGGAACCTGTCCTTTGAAACCACTGTATGGTCTTACCCACCGTGCTGCAGCTCAGTTTCTTGGCAATCTTCTTATAGCCTAGGCCATCTTTATGTAGAGCAACAATTCTTTTTTTTCACATCCATGAGGTGCCATGTTGAACTTCCAGTGACCAGTATGAGAGAGTGTGAGAGCAATAACACCAAATTTAACACACCTGCTCCTCATTCACACCTGAGATCTTGTAACGCTAAGGAGTCACATGGGAGGGAAAATGGCAAATTGGGCCCAATTTGGACATTTCCACTTAGGGGTATACTCACTTTTGTTGCCAACGGTTTAGACATTAATGGCTGTGTGTTGAGTTATTTTGAGGGGACAGTAAATAAAATATTTACAAAAATGTTAGGGGTGTATTCACTTTTGTGAGATACTGTATATATATATATATATATATATATATATATATATATATATCTATATGGGTTAAACATAAAAAAATGAAAACAAACACTGCAATATAAGTGTTTTTAATTAATTCAAAGTAACACATTTTTTAATATTTACAATATACAGATATAGAGGCCTATTTATCAAGTGGAATTCCACAGCGTAATTGTGGCGAGCCTGATTTGCCTCATTTATCAAAGCCTACAGACCGGCAAAAGTTGAAATTTGTGACGTAACATATGAGTCGTCGGTCTCAGTCCGACACAGATCGATGCTTACGTCATTACAGATGTTCCGAATGCAAATTCGGCACTATCTGACTACTTTTGCTAGTTATCAAATTTTTAACAGGTACGCTCGCCACTATTCCGGCCCAACGTACCTGGTTTTCAATCCGCTGCCCTGGAGGCGGCAGATGCCATAGGAATCAATGGGAGACTGAAAGCAGCGAAAGCTCATGTTCGCTGCTGCCCGATATCCCATTGATTTCTATGGGAGAATAAAAGTTATGTTTACAACTAACACCCTAACATGTACCCCGAGTCTAAACACACCTAATCTGCTGCCCCCTACACTGCCACCACCTACATTATACTTATTAACCCCTAATCTGCCACCCCGCCACCGCCGCCACCTACATAAATGTATAAACCCCTATCCTGCCGCTCCCGGAGCCCACTGCCACCTAAATAAATGTATTAACCCCTATCCCGCCGCTCCCGGAGCCCACCGCCACCTAAAAATTTTTATTAACCCCTATCTCACCGCTCCCGGAGCCCACCGCAACTAAATAAAGTTATTAACCCCTAAACCCTTGGTCTCCCACATCACTACCACTTACTAAACCTATTAACCCCTAAACCGCCAGCCCCCCACATCGCCATAAACTAAATTAACCTATTAACCCCTAAACCTAACAACCCGCTAACTTTATATTAAATATAAACTCATTCCTATCTTATGATAAATTAAAACTTACCTTTAGAATTAAAATAAATTATATTAAACTATTAATTAATCTATCCTATTATACTAAAATTACATTAAACTATATTAAACTAATAATTAATCTACCCTAACTATTAGACTAAAATTACATTAAACTACACATTAAATTAAATATATTATATAGTTAAAAACCTAACCCTACTCAAATAATTTAAATCTACTATTAAAAATTACAGTTACAAAAAACTAACAACTAAGTTACATAAAATAACAAACACTAAGTTAAACAAAATAATAAACACTAAGTTACACAAAATAAAAAATAAATTATCAAATATTTAAACTAATTACACCTAATCTATGAGCCCTATTAAAATAAAAAGACTAACCCCCGAAGATCCACTTACAGTTTTGAAGACCGGACATCCATCCTCAACGAAGCCTCAGAAGTCCTCAGCGAAGCCAGCAAAAGTATTCATCCAAGCGGGCCGAAGTCTTCATCCAAGTCGGCAGAGTGGCTCCATCTTTAAGACATTGGGCACGGAGCATCCTCTTCTTGTGACGTCTTCTTCAACAATGAATGTTCCTTTAAATGACGTTATCAAAGATGGCGTCCCTTAGATTCCGATTGGCTGATAGATTTCTATCAGTCAATCGGAATTAAGGTTGAAAAAAATCCTATTGGCTGTTGCAATCAGCCAATAGGATGGAGCTTTCATCCTATTGGCTGTTGCAATTAGCCAATAGGATTGAGCTTGCATTCTATTCGCTATTCCATTCAGCCAATAGAATGCAAGCTCAATCTGCGTATTGAGGTCCGCGGCCGCGATGTTAGGCGATGTCAGGCGAGCGTATTGGTGCCGTCGAATGCAAGTAAGTTGACGGCTTGATAAGTAGGCCTCATTGTATCCCTTTTCACCTTTTAAATACCATGGTAAAATGAGGATACTAATGTGTTGTTTTTTTGTTTGGTTTTTATCTTTTGATATAAATTCACTTACTGCCATTAGCTGATAGGAACCCAATAAATTGCTGATTGAACTTCAAATAGAATACAAGCAACCATATTTTAAAAAGGGGAAAAAGGATCTCTGGTGGTAGAAAGAGAGCTCTTATTTTGAACTCTTTACTTTACTTCCATATATTAGTTAACAAGGGACAGGGGCAGCTCTACGGAATGCTGTGCTATTTCCTGTTCTAAAATGTGTCACTAGCACAAAACAAATGAATGGAGCATTAAATAACAAAAGCAAGAATAGTATTAGAAAATAATGACCCTCCACCAGTACCACCCTCCAAATCACAATTTGACACACTTCATCCTAAAACTTCAAGGGGTTCCGTGGACTGCTGATTTTAAAACAGAGGTTTCCTTAAACTAACCCAATCTATCTGTCCTCAGCACATCATGGGTTTATAGAGACTGTATATCTGCCATCCTCTGTACTCAAGGGGTAAATTCATTTTTCTTGTTAATCATTTAAAAGGTGAGGAGAAAATACACATGTATTAAAGGGCAGATGGACGGAGTTCTCGACTTGGGAACCTGTCAGCCTTCCTTCATACCGACTGACAGTGGACACTGTATGCCCGCTGCCCGAATGTACCATTGCAAAATGACTTACTTGTGCAACATCACCCCCTGCAGAACTTATAAATACCAACGACCATTCATATTTGCATGCTTTATCTCTGCCACCTCAAAGGTAGAGGAGAGGGTATGAAGTAGTGGTTGGATTATCAGATGACTGCTGCTTCTTACATTGCAGAAGAGCTTAAAAGCAGCATCAGCTGCTTTGTACATTAAGCCCTAAAAATATGACAGTGGAAACTGAGTTGAATTGCCTGTGCTCTATGACAAGTCCCCCTAAACCAACAAATAAAACGAACAAAAATCAATGAAAGGTACATATACTGCTGGCTTTTTATTTGTAAATACTTCTGATTATATGCTAGATTACGACTGGAGCATTAGTTTGTGCTCCCGCTCACACATTAGTTTGACTTCAGCTTTTTCCACGCATCGGCTAACGTGCATATCACAAGTTTTCGGTTCCGCGCTAAACCGGCTCACAAAAAGTCAAAGTTAGAATATCACAACCATGTTAGTATATTTCCCCATAGACTTTAATGGAACGTGAAAAGTGGGAAAAAACTAACACACAAGTTGCACAAACCCGATCCCATTTTCTCAAGTGCACTAACCCAACATAAAATATGAATATTTCACATTTCAATTTTCTTCACCTAGAAGAATATGTTCTACTTATTTATAAATACATATTTCTATATATACAGTATATATATATTGGTAAAATAGAGATATGTATGTATCTCTATGTTAAAGCCCTTTGCATGGCTTTTTTTTTCACCTGAGACCTCATAGCTTTGATTTCTTATACCTTTTTTATGCAATATTTTCATTAAATAATTTTATCAGATAGTGTTTTGAGTTTAACTTTACTTTTAAATGTATTTTTGATGTGTTTTGGGCAACTTTTTAGTCTCGCGTAACAGTTAACCAGAGCTCAGAAGTTGCGCTATCCCAACAATTAAATTAAGCTTGAATGAACACGTTTACTTTCAACTTGTAATACGTATGCAAAGTGCAGCAATAAACCCCTTGGCGCACCACTCATAATCTAGCCCTATGTCAGAACTACCTTTGCATTGTACTGAACTATAACTGAAGTTGCTATGAACGATATCAGCTGGTTAAGTTACACCAACAAAAATCACTGCAGGACAAATATATTATTAGATGTTATTTAGCCACAAAGAAACAGAGGGGCATATTTATAAAGCAGCGGATGCTGCATTCTATGCCCATTGTTTCAGGCTCGCTTGAAATGGAAGTTAAGAGGCAGCAGTCGTAAGACCGCTGCTCCTTAACTTCTCTGCCACCTTTTAGGTGGAAGACTGAAATCATCCGGATCCGATTGGGATGATTCACACCCCCTGCTAGCAGCCAATTGACCGCAGGTGAGCAGGGGACGGCAGTGCACAAGCATTTAACCAGAAATGCTTGTGCAATGATAAATGATAAATGTATTTAGAGATCTCGAGTGGACATGATTCACTATAGCAAATCATGTCCACTCGACATTTGTTAAATCTACCCCTAATGGTTCATTTTAGTGCTCTCATTTGCAGATCTTTGTCTTCTGCTTCATATGGCTGAGCATGCAGTTTATCTCCACTGTTTGCTGTGGTTACTGTGCATTACACCCACATTGTTTTTTGTTTGCTTGTTGTCTGCACAATAATTCTAATTCAGAGATTATTTTTTTTATCTAACTTCCTCTTCTGAATTCCCTGCTCTCTGTACAACAGTACTGTTCCTGCAATATCTTTATTTGAAAAAGCAGGAATGTAAGCTTAGAAGCCGGCCCATTTTCAGTTCAGAACCCTGGATAGTGCTTGCTGATTGGTGGCTACATTTCAGCAAGCGCAACCCAGGTGCTGAACCATAGATGGGCCGGCTCGTAAACGTACATTCCTGCTTTTTCAAATAAAGATACAAAGATACAAAGAAACATTGATAATAGAAGTAAATTAGAATGTTGCTTAACCCCTTAAGACAATTTTTCAATGTCTTTCCCTTAAGGACCAGGGCTATTTTTACATTTCTGCAGTGTTTGTGTTTAGCTGTAATTTTCCTCTTACTCATTTACTGTACCCATACATATTATATACCATTTTTCTCACCATTAAATAGACTTTCTAAAGCACCATTATTTTCATCATATCTTATATTTTGCTATAAAAAAATTCTAAAATATGATGAAAAAAATTAAAAAAACGTTTTGTTACTTTGACCCCCACCCCCAAAATCTGTTACACATCTACAACTACCAAAAAACAACCATGCTAAATAGTTTCTAATACTGATTTTAGAAATACCCAATGTTTACATGGTCTTTGCTTTTTTGCAAGTTATATGGCAATAAGTACAAGTAGCATTTTGCTATTTCCAAACCCTTTTTTTTTTTCAAAATTAGCGATAGTTACATTGGAACACAGATATCTGTCAGGAATCCCTTAATTTCCTGACAGATTTTTTAGTAGACAACCCAAAGTATTGATCTAGGCCCATTTTGGTATATTTCATGCCACTATTTCACCACCAAATGTGATAAAATAAAATAAATTGTTCACTTTTTCACAAACGTTTTCACAAACTTTAGGTTTCTCACTGAAATTATTTACAAAAAACTTGTGCAATTATGGCACAAATGGTTGTAAAAGCTTCTCTGGGATCCCCTTTGTTCAGAAATCGCTTTCGCGTTGCTTTTTGGTAATTAGAAGGCCCCTAAATGACGCTGTGCACCACACGTGTATTATGCTCAGCAGTGAAGGGGTTAATTAGGGAGCTTCTAGAGAGCTTGTAGGGTCAATTTTAGCTTTAGTGTAGCATAGTAGATAACCCAAAGTATTGATCTAGGCCCATTTTGGTATATTTCATGCCACCATATTACTGCCAAATGCGATGGCATTGATTTTTGGTAATTGGAAGGCCGCTAATTGCCACTGCGCACCACACTTGTATTATGCCCAGCAGTGAAGGGGTTAATTAGGTAGCTTGTAGGGTTAATTTTAGCCTTAGTGTAGAGATCAGCCTCACACCTGACACATCCCACCCCCTGATCCCTCCCTGACTCCTCTCAAACAGCTCTCTTCCCTCCCCAACAACACAAATGTCACTGCCATCTTAAATACTGGCAGAAAGTCTGCCAGAATAAAAATAAAGATGTTTTTTTTTTATATATTTTATATGAAGTGTAGGATCCCCCATTACCCCCAACCTCCCTGACCCCCCCCCCCCCAAACAGCTCTCTAAGCTTCCCCCCTTCACCTATTGGTCGCCATTTTAGGTACTAGCAGCTGTCTGCAGTACCCAGTTTACTAACAAAATTGCACTTTATTTGTAAAAAAATATAAAAAAAAACTATTTCCTGTAGTGTAGCTTCCCCCCTCAATAACCTACCCCCCTCCCCCTCCCGGATCCCTTTCCAAAACATTTTTCCCCCTCCCTCTCCCCTCTCCCTGAAGTGCTGATGACCATGCATGCATGCTCCTGAGCCCTGCCACCCGCTTCCGTGCACAATCATGGACAGGATCTGGATGTCGCACAGAGTGGCACCCTCTGCATCGGTAACTCTGTAAATCTATTTCTGCAGTGCCCCACTCATGGGGCATGCAGAAATATCACAATCTCGCAATTCTGAGTGAGATCGCGGCAGAGAGAAGCTCAGGACTGCAGCAACGTACAGGGTATGTTGCTGGTCCTTAAGGGCATAACGACGAGGTTTATATAGGGTACGACGCTTGTCGTTAAGGGGTTAAAATTTTGTGTTCTATCTGATTAATGAAATAATACATTTGGGTTCAGTATCCCTTTAAAGGAGAAATACATTTATTCACAAATTCTCTGTAAAGCAGAGCCTGAGATGACTGAATCTAGAACTAATGCAACTCCAGAGTCAGGATTCTAGTACTCCCCACAAACTACCAGACTTGGTTATCAGAAGGTTTGATCCTCTTGATCCTCCCTGCTCTGCCTGACTCATTCTGCCATTATAAAGTTTAGTTTTATGAATAGATTTATTTTTAATTATACCAAAATTGTATTGAAAGTGATATGCTTACATATGGTGGTTTTGAATAACAGTCCGCTAGATTTAGAGTTTTGTCAGTAAAAACCTGCGGCTCTAACGCTCCTTTTTTTCCAGCGCACCCTTAAGACAACACTTCAGATCAGCAATACATTTTAAACAATAACATCTATACAAAGAAAAATCTGTACTAAAGATCCTCAAGTCTTGATAAGGAGAGAGAAAAAAAAAAAGAGAAAAACTAAATATGATAAACAGAAATAATTGTAAACCTTACCTCAAAATGGAAAAAAATGTATCTGCTATCCTTCGTCTTAATGTTTATATAGGTAAATTCTGTCTCAAAGATGAGAACGGGGGAAAAGAAAAACAAAGAGAAAAACTTTTATCCTTGATGAAATATTATCCTCTTTTATAGATTCCCCTTCCTTTGGCCAAAGGAATGGGGCAGTAGCAAGTGGCACGGTGGATAATAAACCTAAAACAGAACCAGACATAACACAAAAAAGGGGAGAAAAAAAAAAAAGAAAAGGAAGAGAAGGGATTTTCCCTCCTGTATCTAGTCAATCACCCCACGCCCAACTGGATTTAGTACCAATCTGCAGGGAAAACATTAGATAATACTAAAGATTCGAAATATTCGGTCCTACGAAAATTGTAAGTAAGAGAAAATTGTATATTCAGTGGGTAGGTTAAAATAACTTTCAACCATTTTAAAAAAAAAGCTTTCGTTTTTTTTCTGGGAGTAAATATGGTTTATAAAACATGCAATTAAAGGCGCCTGCTTACTTTTCCATCCTTTTAATATCAGATTGCGGCCTAATGCAATTACTGTATTAATAAAATTAATATTTGTTTGCTTGATGTCTATTAGTAGGAAGAAAAAGATGTCTCTGGATTTCAGTTTAATTTTATTCTCTAGATTTTTATTTATCCAGAATTCTACCTTGCTCCAGAACTGGGCTATTTTCGGGCACAGCCAGAAGCAGTGCATTAAGTCTGCTTGTGGATTATTACATTTTGGGCAATTATTATTAGAGTGGGTATTCCATTTGGAAACTTTCCATGGAGTCAGATAAGCGTTATTAAGCAACTTTAGATGAGACTCCTTCCAAGATGTAGGAATAGTGGCACTTTTAGCCCATTTAAAAGATGAAATTACTACTTCTGGCGAAATATCACCATAATAGATATTCAACTTCTCTATCAAATTATTAATTATTAATTGACCTTGTTTCGCGAGCATAATTTTGTACAGTAATGCTATACTATGATTGCCAGTTTTATAGCTTACTATATAAGATTTAATTTGCGCCCGTCCAGTGGAATCTACGCTAGATTTTTTAATTCCCATCACAAAATGTCTCATCTGAAGATACGCGAAAAAATTCTTATTGGGTAGTTTGAATTCCCTGGCAATGTCTGGAAAGGATCTCATTTGCAATGAAGAGTTTAAGCATTGCTGAACATGAGTCAAGCCTTGTTGTGACCATTTGTTGTAAAAGGTATTACGAGTTTTCTGAATGGCTGCGTTAGCCTCAGAATAGTGAGCGTTGAGCCAAATTTAGCACCACTTCAACCCTCAATACCACTGTTGCTTACGGTAGCGGTAAGCTGGAAAAATGTGCTTGTGCACGATATCCCCATAGGATACAAAGGGGCTGAGATGGCTGAAAAAAACCTAACACCTGCAAAAAAGCAGCGTTCAGCTCCTAACACAGCCCCATTCTTTTCTTTGGGGAAACACTTTCTAAGTATACACTTAACACCCTAACATAAACCCTGAGTCTAAACACCTTACACTTATTAACCCCTAATCTGCCGCCCCGCTATCGCTGACACCTACATTTTATTATTAACCCCTAAGCTCCGGACACCGCCGCCACCTACATTATCCTTATAAACCCCTAATCTGATGTCCCTAACATCGCCGACACCTACATTATATTTATTAACCCCTAATCTGCCCCACCCCAACATCGCCGCCACCTACCTACACTTATTAACCCCTAATCTGCCGACCGGACATCGCCGCCACTATAATAAATGTATTAACCCCTAAACCACCGCACTCCTGCCTCGCAAACATTATAATAAATTTTATTAACCCCTAATCTGCCCTCCCTAACATCGCCGCCACCTACCTACAATTATTAACCCCTAATTTGCCGCCCCCAACGTCGCCGCTACTATTAGAAAGTTATTAACCCCTAAACCTAAGTCTAACCCTAACCCTAACACCGGCCTAAATTAAATATAATTTAAATAAAACAAAATTAAATTACTATAATTAAATAAATTAAACCTATTTAAAACTAAATACTTACCTATAAAATAAACCTTAATATAGCTACAATATAACTAATAGTTACATTGTAGCTATTTTAGGATTTATATTTATTTTACAGGCAACTTTGTATTTATTTTAACTAGGTACAATAGCTATTAAATAGTTAATAACTATTTAATAGCTACCTAGTTAAAATAATTACAAAATTACCTTTTAAAATAAATCCTAACCTAAGTTACAAATACACCTAACACTACACTATCAATAAATTAATTAAATAAATTACCTACAATTATCTAAACTAAAATACAATTAAATAAACTAAACTATAGTACAAAAAACCCCCACTAAATTACAAAAAATAAAAAAATATTACAAGAATTTTAATCTAATTACACCTAATCTAAGCCCCCTAATAAAATAAAAAAGCCCCCCAAAATAATAAAATTCCCTACCCTATACTAAATTACAAAGTAATTAGCTCTTTTACCAGCCCTTAAAAGGGCTTTTTGCGGGGCATTGCCCCAAAGTAATCAGCTCTTTTACCTGTAAAATAAAATACAAGACCCCCCCCCAACATTACAACCCACCACCCACACACCCCTACTCTAAAACCCACCCGATCCCCCCTTAAATAAACCTAACACTACCCCATTGAAGATCACCCTACCTTGAGCCGTCTTCACCCAACCGTGCCGAACTCTTCATCCGATGCGGGCACAAGTGGTCCTCCAGCCGGGCAGAAGTCTTCATCCTATCCGGGCAGAAGAGGACATCTGGACCAGCAGACATCTTCATCCAAGCGGCATCTTCTATCTTCACCCACCCGATCCCCCCTTAAATAAACCTAACACTACCCCATTGAAGATCACCCTACCTTGAGCCGTCTTCACCCAACCGTGCCGAACTCTTCATCTGATGCGGGCACAAGTGGTCCTCCAGCCGGGCAGAAGTCTTCATCCTATCCGGGCAGAAGAGGACATCTGGACCAGCAGACATCTTCATCCAAGCGGCATCTTCTATCTTCATCCTTCCGGCGATGAGTGGCTCCATCTTGAAGACCTCCGGCGCGGAACATCCAGCTCTACCGACGACAGATTAGGGGTTAAATTATTTTATTTTAGTGTTTGCGATGTGGGGGGGCCTCGGTTTAGGGGTTTCTTCGGTAGTTTATGGATGTTACTATGTAGCATGGTAGTTAAGAGCTTTATGTTCCGGCGTTAGCCCATAAAAGTCTTAACTACTGACTTTTAAATGCGGTAGGAGTCTTGGCGGTAGAGGCTGTACCGCTCACTTCTTCCAAGACTCATAATACCGGCGTTAGGCAAATACCATAGAAAAGATAGGATACGCAATTGACGTAAGGGGATTTGCGGTAGCCAAAAGTCGCAGAAGAAAAGTGAGCGGTACACCTGTACCTCCCATACTCGTAATACCAGCGGGTGTTAAAAAGCAGCGTTAGGACCCATTAACGCTGCTTTTTAAGGCTAACGCAGAACTCTAAATCTAGGTGAATGTTTATACTTATATGTGATATATTTATTAATGATATATATATATATATATATATATATATATATATATATACAGTGTGTATATATATATATATATATATATATACATACATACATACATACATAAATATAAACAGCCTCATTTTGATCATAAAAATTATTTTTCTACAGTACAATGACATTTATATATTCATAAATATTTAATGCATCACTATAGTTTACCAGTCAGAGAAAAACTATCATCATTCTGTGATGTCTTAAAGGAACATTCCAGCCAAAATTGGAATCCACATGAATTCATTTTAGTTTTGAATTGAAGCATTTTTGTAATATTCATGTATTAGCAAACATGTATCTAATAAAAGCTATAGCTATTTCAAAATTGTATTTAAGTATGCACCGTGTACCAGCATTTTAAACACAGCACTTGATCAGAGAGCCCAATTTGCTAGTATCATCTGGTAATAACTTAATTTCGCCTACATTACAAGTTTTGTGCTATAGAGGGTGCGAATGAATGCAACAAAAGTTGCGTTATTTCTCGCCCATAGCGCTGCCATTACAAGTTTCTTAAAAGCCTCCTTGTGCGTGCGATATGGTGGCGATAAGCTTCATACCTAACAAAATCCAAGGGCTGAGAATACATGCTTGTGCACGCTTTCCCCATAGACATCAATGGGGAGAGAGTGTTTGAAAAACACCTCAAGCGCTGTATGAAATGCTCCGTAACGCAAGCCCATTGATGTCTATTGGGAATTTTTTTTTACATACATACCCCTAAACTGCTTCACCCGACATTGCCGACACCTAAATGAAGTTATTAACCCTAATCTGCCGTGCCTGATATCGCTGCCACTAAATAAAGTTATTAAACCCTAAACTTCTGGTCTTCAACATCACCGCCACTAAATAAACCTATTAACCCATTACCCGCCAGCCGCCAACATCGCAAAAAACTCAATTAAACTATTAACCCCTAGACTTAACAACCCCCTAACTTTATATTAAAATTACAATATCCCTATCTTAAAATAAATAAAAACTTACCTGTGAAATAAAAAAAAAACTAAGTTTAACAATTAACCTAGCATAGCTATTATACTAAAATTAAAACTACCAATTAAAAAACCTAAATTACACATTAAAAAAACCTAACACTACTAAAAAAAATTAATTCTAAAATTACAAAAATAAAAAATACTAAATTACGAAAAAAAACAAACGAAATTATCAAAAATAAAAACAATTACACCTAATCTAATAGCTCTATAAAAATAAAAAAGCCCAGCCAAAATAAAAAAAACCTAGCCTACAATAAACTACCAATAGTCCTTAAAGGGGCCTTTTGTACGGCATTGCCCTAAAGAAATCAGCTCTTTTACCTGTAAAAAAATACAAAGACCACCCAACAGTAAAACCCACCACCCAACCAACCCTCCAAAATAAAAAAAAATAAAAAATCTAACAAAAACCTAAGCTACCCATTTCCCTGAAAAGGGCATTTGTATGGGCATTGTCCTTTAAATGGCATGCAGCTCTTTTACTTAAAGTCCAAACCCTAATCTAAAAAAAAACACGTAATTTTTATGAGTGCGGGATTGACGTTGCGTTACAGGCTAAAATGCTTGCGGTATAGCTATACCGACACGACACGTAATGGCTGCGTTACTGTTTTTACGCTGAAATGGCCATTTTTTCAGTGTTAAAACCGTAATGCATATTTAAAATGCTGGTGCATTGAGAATATCTAGCTTCGCTTCACATGCACGTGCAGAGAAAAATGCTAACACTAAACCACTGATAACTTTTACTGGAAGTATTTTTGCCAATACAAGTATATTGCAAATATCTTTCTATTCAAAGATGTAATTCATCTATGTGCATTTAAATTTAGACCAGAATGTCCCTTTAATCAGCAAGCATAAATGACACTAATCACTAATGAAAGTTTCCTATAAAAAACACAAAAAAAAAAACTTTTTACCTACACTATTATTCATGTACCTTTTGTGATATATTATTTTGGCCCCCTGTGGAAAAATGCCTGCAGACACCCATATATGCAGTACAAATAAAGTTGTGTTGCTGGCCTATTTTCCTTTCCTTATGCTGTAGCTGGAGATATCAGAACTAAACAAAACAAAGTTCTTCACAACGGATTAAAGGGACATTATACACTAGATTTTTCTTTGCATAAATGTTTTGTAGATGATCCATTTATATAGCCCATACAGTTGTTTTTTTTAAATGTATAGTTTTGCTTATTTGTAAATAACATTGCTCTGATTTTCCGACTCCTAACCAAACCCCAAAGTTTTAGGAGAATACCGACGTATACCTTCTCCAGCTTGCTTCTGTTTGTGTAAAGGGTCTTTTCATATGCAAAGGAAGGGGGAGAATGTCAGCTATTTCCCACTTGCAGTGGGTGTTCCAGTAACATTTTAAACAGAGCTAAACTGGAAGCTTATATCAGTTTCTGTGCCTATTATTCTTTAGAGTAGTGTCTATTACATGCAGTTATATGAAAATTGATGTATACTGTCCCTTTAAGGGCCATATAACAAGTAGTGCGCTAACAGGCGCAAGTGATATCAGGTTTATTGCAGCTGTTTGCACGCATCAGATGTAGCGCTCATACTAAAAGTTGAAAGTTAACATTATTGCTTGAGTACAAATGAATTTAATGCACATCGGGATAGCGCAACCTCAGAGCAATGGTTAACTCTGTTTTGTACAACAAAAAAGTGTCACAAAACACATCAAAAATACATTTAAAAGTACAGTTAAACTCATAATAACACTATCTAAAAAAATATATATAAAAATTGCACAAAAAAGTTACACAGGCTTAAAAATATGAGGTCTCAGGTCAAGCAGAGGCACTCACTGGTCTTTCAGATAAGATAAAGCATTTCTTGCATTAAAGTAAAACAGACATAACGTTTTGGTGCTGCCTTTGCACCTTTGTCAAATGTCATCAAGGGTTCATAAGATATGAACCTAAAAACAATACACATAATACCACAACACCCTGATTAAATACCCTTTTCCTCTGCGTTGCCGCTCACATGCCATCAACTAATATTGATGTCATGTCATCATCACTGGTGGACACCATGTGACGCGTCATTTACATGCAGCGTACGTTACCAGCGCATATTGGAAGTTGCCATAGTAACCAGATACACATACACATGCTGGATTCAATACTCATGTGAATCATGTTGAGAGCCACAAACGGAACCAGCGTAAATACACTGCACAGATATTATAGAAAACTGTATTGAGTATGAGTGTGTTAAAAACACACAGGGATATGAGATCATAGTTTCCTTATACGATACGCCGAAAGTATTGTATGGTCACCATGGCAACCCCCAACCACGCTAGGAACCACATGCCAAAATATGCCCTTAACACGTTACAGTGACCCAAAAAAAGAGCATATGTGGATTTGTGAGAGCAATGGCAAATTGGTAGTGAAACAGTCATATTGGCAATGAGAAATCGTTGATAAGCTTAGCCATATCTAATTAAAAAACACTATATACACATATATACAATTTCCTATGAATCATAGGTGCCAGCCATCTGGCTCAAGGAATATACAGAACATTCTGGACTATTAGTTTGAACCAAACCTTAATTATTAACCCCATCATTCATCTGAACTAACCCACATGCACGTGTCTTGATATGCACTTGGGGTATGTATAGAAACCAAGAGTGGGTACCCACTAGAATGATTAATCAAGTGGGTATCCTCACAGTCACCCTTCAGACATATAAAGTGCCATATCCGTATAATTTCAGCCACAGTAGAAGGGTCCAAAGTCCAGGAAGGTTTTGAGTCCCCTGTGTACCAGTGTGTCCATCATATAGATCCACTTGGTTTCAAGTTGGAGCAGTTTATTTGCTTGGTTGCCTATTCTAGACAAGAGAGGTATATGGTCAATGAACATTGTATGTAAACTCGAGACACTATGTTTGTGTTTGGCGAAATGGAGCGCTACTGGCTGCTTACACTCTCCTTTATCCAAGGCCTCCCTAATGGCACACCGGTGGTTGGCCATCCTGTCCCTGAAGGAAGTGATCATTTTTCCAACATATACCAGGGAACATGGGCAGATGAGAATGTAGATCACATATGTACTAGTGGACATCAGCCTGTGACAAATTATGTACCTTTAATTACTGGATGTTAAAAAGAGGGGCCTCTTAAAATGCTGTTGCAGTTCACGCAACTTCCGCATGTGAAACAGACTTCCTTAGTAGTTTTCAGCCATGTACTCTTTCCATAACAATGGATTGGATCTGTCTTCACAAGGATGTCTCTCCAGTTGTCCGCCCGGTGATATACCATCCTGGGAGGCCTCATCTGAGTAAATGGTAAAGATGGATCTGAATCCAATAGTACCCAGTATGTATGCACTGAGCTAGCCAGAGCCTGATGTGCAGAACAAAGTAACAAAGTTTAATTGTTGTACTTCTTCTTTAGTAATCATGCTTCTGGTACCCGAGTCAACCTATCTTTGATGTCTTCCACCTGCTTTTTATCATCTCCTCTAGATATCAATTATTGTACCATCTCTGTAAGCTGGATCAGCATAGTGGGTACCTCACTGTTATTATTGATAACCCTTGTGAGTTGTAAGGTGATAATCCCTGTTTTTTGGTGTCTGGGATGAAAGCTTGTAGCCTCAAGTAAAGAGTTGCTGTCTGTCAGTTTCGTATAAAGCTAAGTACCGAAGCAATATTCATAACAGGCACCAACCTTAAAGATATTAAGATTGTTTTCCTTACACTGTGTTTTGAAAATAACTACTTTAAATTTAAAACTGATTTTGATCTCGGAGACTGCCATGGGTTCAAATATGGCACTCACATATGCAAATTTGTACATTACATGGTACAAGTGTACCATTATGCAACCATTTGTGCATCCTAACATCCGATATTACACACGCTATATCAATGATGTGTTGTTGGTATGGAGGGGCAATGTGGATGGATTGGTAGAGTGGGTTGCATATTTGAACTCCATGGACGGTCCGAATAGATTTAAGCTGGAATATAGTGAGCACACTGTAAATTTTCTTGATCTTAATATCTATAAGGTTGGTGCCTCTGATGAATATTTTTTCAGTACTTTGCTTTATACAAAACCGACAGAACGCAACTCTTTACTTGAGGCTACAAGCTGTCTTCCCAGGTACCAAAAAACAGGGATTATCACCTCACAATAACAGTGAGGTACCCACTATGCTGATCCAGCTTACAGATATGGTACAAAAATTGATATCTAGAGGATATGATAAAAAGTAGGTGGAAGACATCAAAGATAGGTTGTTGAGCACCCTGAATGATGACTCAGGTACCAGAAGCATGAATACTAAAGAAGAAGTACAACAATTAAACTTTGTTACTACGTATGATTCTGCACATCAGGCTCTGGCTAGCTCAGTACGTAAATACTGGACACTATTGGATTCAGATCCATCTTTACCGTTTACTCAGATGAGGCCTCCCAGGATGGTATATCACAGGGCGGACAATTTGAGAGACATCCTTGTGAAGACTGATAGTGTCTTGAGTTTACGTACAATGGTCATTGACAATGTACCTCCCTTGCATAGAGGAGGCAACCAAGCAAATAAACTGCTCCAACTTGAAACCAAGTGGATCTATATGATGGACACACTTGTACCCAGGGGACTCAACACCTTCCTGGACTTTGGACCCTTCTACTGTGGCTGAAATTATACATATTTGGCACTTTATATGTCTGAAGGTTGACTGTGAGGATATCCACATGAATAATCGTTCTAGTGGGTACCCACTGTTGGTTTATTTACATACCCCAAGTGCATATGAAGACATGTGCATGTGGGCTAGTTCAGATGAATAATAGGGTTAATAATTAAGGTTTGGTTAAATCTATGGTTCAGAATGTTCTGGATATTCCTTGAGCCAGATGGCTGGCATCTATGATTCATAGGAAATTGTGTATATGTGTATATAGTTTTTTTTTAAATTAAATATGTCTACGCTTATCAACGATTTCTCATTGCCAATTCACTACGAATTTGTCATTGCTCTCACATATCCATATTTCCTCTTTTTTTGGGTCACTGTAATGTGTAAAGGGCATATTTTGGGTGTAATATAATGGGTAATAAGGGCATGTGGTTCTTAGTGTGGTTTGGGGTTGCCATGGTGACAATACAATAATTATGGCGTATTGTATAAGGAAAATATAATCTAAAATCCCTGTGTGTTTTTAGCACACTCTTATTCAATACAGTTTTCTATAATAGCTGTGCCAGTGTATTTACGCTGGTTCCGTTTGTGGCTCTCAACATGATTCACATGAGTATTGAATCCAGCATGTGTATGTGTATCCAGTTACCATGGCGACTTCCAATATGCGCTGGTAACGCACGCTGCATGTGACGCGTCACATCGTGTCCACCAGAGATGACATCACTATTAGTCAACGGCATGTGAGCGGCAATTCCGATGAAAAGGGTATTTAATCAGGGTGTTGTGGTATTATGTGTATTGTTTTTAGATTCATATCTTATTAACCCTTGATGACATTTGACAAAGGTGCAAAGGCAGCACCAAAACGTTATGTCTGTTTTACTTGAATGCAATAAATGCTAAGTTTTATCTAATCTGAAAGACCAGTGAGTGCCTCTGCTTTTGGGACTATTTTTCTATAATATTGATATCAGTGCACCCTGGCAGCTGCAAAACTTGTGGGTCTGTGCATATCCACTTTGGATGAATATTCTATTTTTCTAGATAACATTGAAACTTGCTAATATCTATTAACATGTTCATGTAGTGAAGACTGAAATAGATTAGGGCCAGATTACGAGTGGAGCGATATATATACTGTATATATTTGATTTATATGTGTTTGTATGTATTTACAGACATAAATACACATATAAACACATAAATACATCTGTACACATATATAGACATATATAGGTGAACTGGAGTCAAGTAGATGAAAACATGTAAAATCATATTTATGCAATATTCATATTAAATAAAGTGTTATACTGTGTATTTACTGTAAATACTTCACATTCAAATGTCCTGTACATAGCAGAATGTGTTCTATGTATTTTTAATTAGATATTCCTATTTATATCCGTATTTACCTATATATAATCATCTATCTATCTTTCTATATATATATGTAAAGACAGTGTGATACAGCGCTATGAACCTGGACAGTCCCAATTTAAATTAAATGTACCAGTATAGTCCTATGTGTGTAGGGCTCCCTTTGTTTTCTTCCAGTGACACCAATGTTAGTGTTTGGAGGGAATAAGAGTCATTCAATTCCACCTGCAGCCTTTGCCCAAAGGTGAGAGAAGTCCCCCTGTGAACAGGGAAGCTCCTTGGGGCAAAGATATCTGAAACAGAAGAGGGAGGGGCTCACAGCAGAGAAAAACTCCTGGTGTAGTATGTCTGGACATTTGTTTGATGGTTACAAAACTGTGACAAATGCAAACTCACGTGTTTCCACCTCAACCATATGAGGTATAGATAAGACTCTGAGTGGTGAATATCCACTAGGGAAGGCAATCAAATCCCCTTGCCTCTGCGACTTGTCTTTCACTCCTCCTGAACAGTCCTCACCTCTCCGGCAGAAACTTAACCACTTCTAGAAAGGGGGGGGATAATATATAATAATATAATAGGCAAAAAGAAAAGTGCACAAATGCACCTACATAGTGCAAATCAATTTAATAATCAAGAAACACAAACAAACATTCAGTAAAAAGAGTATGTAGAGGCTCTTTAAACAAATCCCCACTGGCAATAATGTAGTTTTACAGGTCTCACATCCCTTTAAGTAGGTAAATCTTTGAGTCCCAGTTGTTGCCGGAAGGATCAGCTACACAAAAGTTCCTGCTGCACAATAGCAGAACCCAAATGTCCAAGTTACAACCGCATACCTCTGACAAAGCGGTGACGTAACCGCGAAAAACGTAAGGCCACGCCCACCTTGCGTCGAACAATTGGCAAACAGCGATCCTGTGGCTCAGAGTGAGCGGTACTTTTGAAATTCACTAACCGCATTTTAAGTGGTTGTAACTTGGACGTTTGGACTCTGCTATTGTGCAGCAGGAACTTTCGTGTAGCTGATCCTTCCGGGCAACAACTGGGACTCATAGATTTACTTACTTAAAGGGACGTGAGACCTGTAAAACTACATTATTGCGAGTGGGGATTTGTTTAAAGAGCCTGTACATACATCATATGTACGCCTAGATTTAGAGTTCTGCGGTAGCCGTCAAAAGCAGCGTTAAGGGCTCCTAACGCTGCTTTTGGCCGCCCGCTGGTATTTAGAGTCGTGTAGGTAAAGGTCTAATGCTCACTTTCAAGCCGCGACTTTTCCATACCGCAGATCCCCTTATGCCAATTGCGTATCCTTTCAATGGGATCTTCCTAATGCCGGTATTTAGAGTCTTGGCTGAAGTGAGCAGTAGACCCTCTACCGACAAGACTCCAGCTGCAAAAAAAAGTCAGTAGTTAAGAGCTTTATGGACTAACGCCGGTTTATAAAGCTCTTAACTACTGTGCTCTAACGTACACTAACACCCATAAACTACCTATGTACCCCTAAACCAAGGTCCCCCCACATCGCAGCCACTATAATAAATATTTTTAACCCCTAATCTGCCGACCACACACTGCCGCCACCTACATTATCCCTATGAACCCCTAATCTGCTGCCCCTAACATCGCCGACACCTACATAATATTTATTAACCCCTACTCTGCCCCCCCCAACGTCGCCGCTACCTAACTACACTTATTAACCCCTAATCTGCCGACCGGACCTCGCCGCTACTCTAATAAATGTATTAACCCCTAAACCGCCGCACTCCCTCCTCACAAACACTATAGTAAATTGTATTAACCCCTAATCTGCCCTCCCTAACAACCCTAACCCTAACACCCCCCCTAAGTTAAATATAATTTTAATCTAATTAAATAAATTAAATCTTATTCACTAAAGTATTCCTTTTTAAAACTAAATACTTACCCGTAAAATAAACCCTAATATAGCTACAATATAATGAATAATCATATTGTAGTTATTTTAGGATTTATATTTATTTTACAGGCAACTTTGTATTTATTTTAACTAGGTACAATAGCTATTAAATAGTTATTTACTATTTAATAGCTACCTAGTTAAAATAATTTCAAAATTACCTGTAAAATAAATCCTAACCTAAGTTACAATTAACCTAACACTACACTATCAATAAATTAAATAAATAAATTACTTACAATTACATACAATTAAATAAAATAAACTAAATTACAAAAAAAAACCCACTAAATTACAAAAAATAATAATATTAGGCTAATTACACCTACTCTAAGCCCCCTAATAAAATAAAAAAGCCCCCCAAAATAATAAAGGTCCCTACCCTATTCTAAATTAAAAAGTAACCAGCTCTTTTACCAGCCAATAAAAGGGCTTTTTGCGGGGCATGCCCCTAAGTAATCAGCTCTTTTACCTTTAAAAAAATACAAACCCTCCCCCAACATTAAAACCCACCACCCACATACCCCTACTCTAACCCAAACCCCCCTTAAATAAACCTAACACTACCCCCCTGATGATCACCCTACCTTGAGCCGTGTTCACCCAGCCGGGCACCGATGGACCAAAAGAGGACATCCGGAATGGCAGAAGTCTTCATCCTATCCGGGCAGAAGAGGACATCCGGACAGGCAGACATCTTCATCCAATCGGCATCTTCTATCTTCATCCATCCGACGAGGAGCGGCTCCATCTTCAAGACCTCCGGCGTGGAACATCCTTCTTCCCCGACGACTAGTCGACGAATGACGGTTCCTTTAAATGACGTCATCCAAGATGGCATCCCTCGAATTCCGATTGGCTGATAGGATTCTATCAGCCAATCGGAATTAAGGTAGGAAAAATCTGATTGGCTGATTGAATCAGCCAATCAGATTCAAGTTCAATCCGATTGGCTGATCCAATCAGCCAATCAGATTGTACTTGCATTCTATTGGCTGTTCCGATCAGCTAACGCACCCCTTCGGCCGCAAAACTCTAAATCTAGGTGAATGTTTGAGGGCAGTTCTTGTGAGTAGACACCCTGCGGGGGCTCTCTTTTTACTAAATGTTTGTGTTTCTTGATTATTAAATTGATTTGCACTATGTAGGTGCATTTGTGCGCTTTTCTTTTTGTTTTTGCCTATAGATTTCTCTCCAGTCCGTGGGATAACGGATCATTTTTTGGATACAGCAGCCAGCATCTACATAGATATCTTAGTCATCACTGTGTGGGATTCACATTTATCCTTTTTTTATGCATATATACTATTCATAATATTATTTATTTATTAATACAAGAGTTGTTTGTGCAATATTGAAACAATTTTATTATTTTTTAACAATAATATGTGTTGAACCTTTTTTATTAACCTGTGAACTATTAGTTGTGAACTATTAGTTCTTAGAGAGCGCAGTTTGGTATCTTTTTGCTTTACTTTTTTGTATAGCGATAGATACTTATTGTATTTACTATATATCCAAGAGCAATAGTATATTTACCGGACTTACCTGGAGAAAGGACTTCCATCTAGGGACCCCACTCACACCCGCCTGGCGAACGGAGGTACTGGAGGGGATGCTTTTCCTTTAACCAAGAGGACATTCTCCGCACTTGCCCCCTGGAGGGCAACAAAGTTGAGGACGTGCATCGGAACGCCTGGCCTGACGCAACGAAACCCCAGCATCAGCTAAGAGGGTCAGAGGGTCAGAGGCGCGACGCACGCTAACGACTGACGTCATCTTAGTGCGTCGCCTCGTCACCCCCACTGCACGGACATGATCAGCCAGAGAAGAGCCGTACACCGACTTGGATTCTCCACACTTGGGCACCCCTCCAGCCGGAAAGACACCGCGAACCAGGACCGGTAAGAACATTCACTATCACAGCAGTAGCACACTTGTTGTCAGCAATCATCCATAACCTTGCACCTACGAACTCTCCTGTATAGCTGCACAGGCAGCCCAGATAACATTGTCTGCACAATTGTTGTTTCACTCGTATTCTTTCTTGTGCATTACAAAAGGACACTATATATATGCTGCACCTTCGAGTAATAATAATAACAACCTGACAAGCTTGCCGGCTTCAACAGCCATACGGGGGGTAGACATACTGACTGCAAGGTTATTAAACTAAGTAAATACACCAAAAACCACGGGGTGACTTCAGTAAACTTAGTGATTGCGTGACCCTTGTAATTGGAACTATCCTGTACACGAGGAACTTTACTTTACACATTCTTAACAGGAGAACTTACACATCCTAGGGACTGATATCTTTTGATTTGCTTCAACTGATTTGTTTGCTCACAATTATCAGTACCCTACTGGACATTCCATTATTTTTCATGAACAGCATGACTGATCCACTAGTATCGTCAGATACCACCCCCACAGGGGGACCGAATGAGGACAAACGCAGACTCATTCTAGTCACAGCTCTGCAAGGTACCAACACCATTCCTATAGTGCCAAGGGAAGAGAATTTACCCATGTTATTCTCAAATCTAGAGAAACTCAGATACAAGGAAACTAATCTTTGGTGGGACACAGAATTTCTGGATCTCTATATCAAACAGGGCAAAGTGCCACGAGGCTTGAGAATGAAAAAGTTCCCTTCCTTTGCCCAGCAAATTCCTGAGTTTATGGAAGAATGGAACCACACTTTGACTAGGTGTTCTCTCACCCTGATGAACCAACTACTCAGGCATAAGAAACAAGAGAGAGAATCTATACTTGTAGAAATTAACAACATAACTGAAAGCATTAAAGCCTTTGAGGAAAGTAGTCAGCATAAGGACTATACATTACAATTGGAGGAAACCATCAACAAATTGGACATTGAATTGTCAAGCAGAAAAGTATCCAAGTATAACCGGGATACCAAAGATTATGACCTCAATATAGTTTACTCTTGGCAGCAACATAGACCTGCTAGGGGCAAGGGTAGCTCCAACCCCTCCAAAAGCAAACACAACAAACGTAGAACACATTCCAACAAGAAAGTTACTTTTTCAAGCATAGAAACAGTAGATTCTGAAAGCTCCTTTCCTCAATCAGCTAGTTCTTCAACTACTGAGCTAGTAGAAACACCTAGGGACACAGACACAGGCACTACAGCCTTACCAGGCATTACAGCCTCACCTAGAACTACACTAGCAGCCCTGGTAAAGACCCCAAATCAAACTAGCACTCCAAAAAACACTAGTCAACCACACAGATACCCCAGCAGGACAGCCTCAAAAAACAAAAAGAAATAGGCAATGTAATAAATCTGTCTAGCACACAACTATCACCTGCACAAATATCTATTCTTAATAAAGGTCTCACTTTTGCACTTTCTACCAACTTTTATGTTTTTTCTACAGTAATAGATGTAAATAGGTTGGTTCGTAAGCTTACCCTAAGAAAGCACTTCACTGGAATTGATACTGACCCCCCTCTCACCCCTCCTATCTTACCTACAGAAACAAAAAACAATCTCACAGGCCTCATATATAAAGATCAATGTGACTTTATCACCTTGTTAACCCTACAACACTCTACTCCAGGGAACTCTATATCTACACATAATTTCTACCACAAGGATAGGTCCTACTTCTATCCAATCCAGGCTAGAAGCACTAGCATAGAACTGTATCAAGAAACAGTACTGAGAGATATCCTGGCACTAAACGAATCTTTGAAAGGGACTAACCAAGTGAAACATAACATCACACTACAAGAAAAGAATGCACTTATAGAACTAGAGGTAAACCCCAATATAGTAGTGACCCAGGCAGACAAGGGAGGGGCGGTGGTTATTTTAAATACCACAGATTATGTGGAAGAGTTAAAAGCACATCTTGATAACCCTAACACCTACACTAAACTCAATCAAGACCCTACACAAAAGTTTAGTCAAGAATTACTCTCCTTTCTGGACACGGCACTGGAAGAGGGGCACATTTCCCAGGAGGTAAAGGATTACCTATCTATACAAGACCCTCTTGTCCCCACTTTCAGGGTTGTGCCCAAAATCCATAAGACCCTCACAAAACCCCCTGGGAGGCCCATTGTGGCCAGCATAGGGTCTTTGTGTGAGCGACTTGGAGCCTGGCTGGATTCTGTACTCCAGCCCATTGTAATATCACTCCCTGGCTATATCAGAGATAGTGCCCACTTACTTCTCCAACTTGAGAAAATACACTGGCAACCTAATTTTCAATGGTTAACCATTGATGTAACAGCTCTATACTCGAGCATACCCCACCAAAAAGGCCTGGAGGCCTTGGGTAATATGCTAAGACGATACACTGACCTCTCAGATAATTTTATAGAATTTGTAGTATCCACAGCTAATTTTTTACTGACTCACAACTACTTTGTCTCTGGGGGGGAATTCTATTTACAGAATTGTGGCACAGCCATGGGGGCCAAATTTGCCCCAGCCTATGCTAATTTATACATGGGCTGGCTGGAAATTAATACCATCTACGCCGATGACTTCCCCCTCAGAGACAATGTGGTTGTGTATGGCCGTTTTATTGACGACCTGATAATTGTTTGGAATCCCATTAACCAAAAAGAGGCCCAACACTTGGTTGACCTACTAAACAATAACCCCTTCAATTTGAGTTTCACACACAATGTCCACCCCAGATCTATTGCCTATTTAGACTTACAGCTAACCATAGACACCAACAACAATATAGTATCCTCTATCTACAGGAAGGCACTAGCACGAAACACTATACTAAGGGCAGATTCATGCCATGTAAAACATACCATTAGGGGCATACCGAAGGGCCAATATATAAGAGCCCGGAGGAACTGCTCCAATTTCTCGCAGTACCAGGAGCAAGCCGATCAAATCACTGCCCGCCTTGTGGAGAGAGGATACAATAAGACCAGCCTGATGAAAACAGCCAAAGAAGTTGGTAAATTAGATAGGCATACACTATTTACCAATTCAAATAGGAAACACACAAACACATGCATCAGTGACAAACAGAATACACTGGCTAGAGAAATTGTTTTCTCTACTCAGTATAGCAGACAGTATGATGAAATCTGCAAAATAATACACAAATATTTGCCTATCTTACAAAGTGATCATAAACTGAAAGATATAACTAAACAGCAAATAAAATGTGTAGCCAAAAGAGCTCCCACAGTAGGAGATAAAGTCAGAAAAAACTTTAATACCAAATCTCAACAAAACACAAATTGGCTAACACCATATCCAGGCTTTTTCAAGTGTGGACGCACATGTAAGAGCTGTAATTACACTCAGAAGAAAGATCACTTCACCTCCTCAAACACAGGTAGGACTTTCCCAATAAAACAAAGAATAGATTGCACTACTAAATTTGTAATCTATTTAATTACATGCCAACAGTGTTCTTTACAATACATAGGTCTCACCACACGCCCCCTCAAGGACCGTATCAGACAGCATCTCTTATCACTTGAGGAGGAAGTACCTAGAACCCCTGTAGCAAAGCATTTTAGAACACATGGCACACAAATTAAACACCTATTCTCATTTTTAGGCATTGATCACATAGGTAAGGATATCAGGGGAGGGGATAGACTCAGCAAATTGCAAAGGAAAGAAGCCTTCTGGATCTTTACCTTGCAGACAAAAAGTCCAAAAGGCATAAACATGAGACAGGATCTGGATCTATTCATAGATTAATCCATAAAGATTTTTTACTAATGACTACCAAATTGACACTATCAGTATAGAGTAGTTCTTTCTCCCCCTAACTAATGCAGTAAGCAAACCCCTTTTGTCCCTTGGCACATAAAAGTATTGACATTATTTAATCAACAACAACCAATGAGTGTTCGTCGGTTTTGTATATATAAAGAGTATCAATAATGTTATTTAAAAAAAAAAAAAAAAAATTCTTCTTCTTTATGACTAATGGTCTTATTCTAGGGCATATCACTTACTAAAGAATTTTTTATATAAAAATTTCCTTTTGGTAACAATAGCCCACTCCTTTCGGGCTTTTTTATTTTTCCCCTACAGCAACCATCCAAGTATATTAATTTTCAATTATATACATTGGCCTTATAGGACGCTCTCTCTTCTAGAGGATACATAGGTGTGTAAGATATACATGTGGGTAAATACCTGGGTCCCACACAGATAGGGTAACCCTGGACTGTGTTCAACAGGCAATTTACTAGTATTCACTACATAAACGCCAAAAGAATGTTGCACTGAGTAAGAACCCACCTATATCACACACACCTTAGTACATTTA